>NW_004955452.1:7828566-7870385 GCF_000276665.1 Chinchilla lanigera | reverse complement strand
AAAAAAAAAAAAAAAAAAAAAAAAAAAATCAATCAATCAATTCACCAACTCATTTATTTGGGTATTAAGGAATCACAGGGGCTGGGGATTTAGCTCAGCGGCAAAAGCGCCTGCCTGACAAGCGCAAGGTCATGAGTTCGGTTCCCGGTACCGGAGAAAAACCAAAAAAAAAGGAATCACAGACCAGAACTCAAGGAGCCCCTATGGGCAACAAGAGCTTTTCTCTCCATCCTTTCCTGCCTGCTTCCCACTGCTCCAGGGACTTTCCCAGCACCTGAGCCTCAAAACGGCTGCCCTGTCCAAAGCCAGCCTCTCAGCCCCATCCTCTCCCTTCCTGCAGGACAGCAGTCTAAAATGCACCGGCTAGAGCCAGGCATGGTGGCGCACACGTGTAATCCCAGCACTCGGGAGGCTGAGGCAGGAGGATCATTGTGAGTTCGAGACCAGCCTGGGCTACAAAGTGAGCTCAAGGCCAGCCTGAACTGCATAGGGAGACCCTGTCTCAAAAAAAAGAGACAGAGAAAAAAAAAAACAAAAAGACTAAAATGCACCAGCTGAATAATAGACAGGGTCACAGTCTTCAGGTCTCCATCACGCTCTGAAAAGTCTAAGACTGGAGATGGGACAAGATTCTGCATCTTTCTTCATGCATTGCTTTGCCTGAGCCTTACCCAAGGCAGCTCTGGAAAAAAGTTCTGGACCTGGATTCACAAGACCAGGGTTCTAGCTCTGGGTCTGGAGCTGGCTGTGGTACCCAAGCACTGATCACTCTGCCTCTCTCCAAGCTGCAGGTTCCTCGTTCTATCTATAAAATGGAAAGAATGATGATCATGATGACCCTAATGGTCACTGTACAGGTTTTGGCTGAGGATTCAATCATTCAGATCCAGACAGTTATCCTGCAGATGGTTGGTCAGGGAAATGTCTTAGCAGCTGGGGACCTACGGAGCCAGCTACGTGATTTGCATTCACTTGACACTGTGATTTTCAGAAGGTTGGTTGGGAAATGCACTTAGCAGGCTGAGCCCAGAGCCTCCCCAGAGGGAACACTGAGAAGTGAGAGGCCCTCGCCTTGCTTGGTGGTAATGGGGAAGCTGTGTTCATCAGCCGGCACCAGGGGCCCTGAGGAGAAGGCTGGAAATGGGAGCGCACTGGTGCTCAGCTTCTCCCAGACTGGCGCTCCGGGAGCTCCCCTAGAGAAAGCTCAGGCCAGGAACCTGGAACTCTCTGAATCAGAGGGATTCTTGGGTCCAGTTTAGAGCAAGCGCCTCCCTCATCCTCCCCGCTTTCATCGGCACTGGGTTCTGCAGGATTTAGAAAATTCCTTTTCTTCATTGTACAGACAGCTTCCTTTTTACCGGCTCCCGGCAGCACACCAGCTGCACTGTATACGTTCTCTCACTGACACCTCACAATTACCCTACTGAAGAGGATTCTGTTATCACCCCATTCTAGAGATGAAATAACTGAGGTTCAATGAGGCTGAGATTTGCCCAAACCGCAGAGCCAGTTTGTGACAGAGCGGGGATGAATACTCAGGTCTGCTGAACTTGAAGCCTACAGAGTGGGGAAGCACTGACAAACACACAAGCAAAGATCAACCCTTCCTCTACCCGAGGAAATCTTCCCACTGTGGCTGATGAGTCACTGAAAGCACAAGAAAGTCTTGTACCTTCTGCTCCTTTTTTCTTTTTTTCTCTGTTTGAATGCTGGGGATGGAACTCAGAGCCTTGCACAAAATAGACAAGTGCTTTGCCACCAAACGACACCCCAATCCCCTCTACTCTTTCTGGGGAAGCAAAGGCCGTCAAGGCGAAAGCCCCCTGAGACCTACACATTGCATTCCACCAGCCAGCATGCCGGATTCTGCCTACATAGACCCCACACTGTGGAAGTCACACTTTCTAGTCAAGATTGGCTCTCCATTCCTCAACAGAGAAACTGAGGCAGAAAGGAGGTGGGACAAGGGGAATGGACCTGGGCCTCGGGGACTGGGCTGTGACCGAAGCTCACAGTTTACATCTCCAGTCTCTGAGTCCATGCTGGTCCCACAGCCTGGAGAACTTCAGGACTGTGTCCTTGGTCAGCCAGCATGCAACACCCACTTCCAGCAAGCAGCAAATACCCAGGCGCCCTTCTTGTTGAAGGATGGCAGTTTCCTCTCAAGCCTTTCTGCCCACGTCTGAGCCGGTGGGTACGTGTGAAGCGGGACAAGGTGGGGAAGTTAACAACGCAAGCTGACCCCAGCACTGTCCACAGACACCAGGAAGAGAGCCTCACCTCGAGGGCTGAAAGCACATCCCACTCCTCCCAAACCGACCACTGCTCCCTTGCAGGGGAGGGAAAAAAAAGGTTTGGAAGGTGAGAGAAAGCTGCAGGAGGCGTTTGTGAGGAAGAGCTCAGGCCCCTGAGGATCATACTGAGCTCCTGACCAGATGGTCACTGGGGAAGGGAAGAGAGGACTGACCCGCCGACCCAGAGCCAGTGCCCACTGCGTGTCCAGAAACCCAGGGCTCTCCGCTGGCCACCACTGCCCAGAGGGACGTGCCCAAAGCCACTCTGGAGGTCCCTTCCCGCTGGGGTTTCAGAGGTTTGAGAAAAAAAAAAAAACCAGCAGTCATATTTTCACATTCTCACACAAAACGACGGTATGGGACACGCACACACCGGCAGAGATCCCGACAGACGACTAGTGCCCCGAAGGGTTGCTGCAGACACACAGCCCTGTCCTGTTCCGGTTTCCTCCCAGGGCCCACACTCAGCCGTCTCCCTCCAACCCCCAAGACACTGAGAGCCTCTCCCCCCGGTTTCGTGTGAGGACCACGCACGTCCTGTCACAAACAACACACTCCCAGTGACAGACACAAAACTGTTGCCAAACTGTCCCACAGCCCTGACGAGGAAGCGAGGGGACGCCAACATGATGGAGTGTTGGTTAGGCTAGCTCAAGCACGATCACACACCACAGCCGAGACACATTCCTGCGTCCCCTCTCAAAGGAAGGGGCCTTCCCGCGGGGACCCAGGCAACCTACTGGTGGTATGGGGCCCAAAGAGCCCGGGGTCCAGGTGCCAAATCCGTGCTCCCCACCCGCACCTCGGGGTCCAGACCCGCGGCGTCGGCCCGCAGCGGACTCACCGGACGATGCCAAACATGACGAGCACGTTGCCCAGCAGCCCCACGGCGCACACGGCCGAGTAGAGCGCGGTGATGGCGATAGCCAGGGCGAGGGACGACGCGCTCCGTGCCCCCGGCGGCCCCGACGCATTGGCGCCCACGCTGGGGAAGGTGCTGGGGTAGGCATCCGAGGCGTTGGGGAGGAACGGGGGCTGCAGCTCGGAGCCCGCAGAAGGGGCCGGCTCCATGGCGGCCAGCGCCGCGTCCCTCTCCACCGTGCGCCCTGGGCGCAGGGACCGGAGCGAGAGGCGCTCGAAGGGCCGAGCTGCGGCCCCGACGCCGCCGCCGGCAGCGTTCAGGCCGCCGGGCTTTGTCCGCGCTCCTCCCCCTGCCCTGTCGCCCGCACCGGCCTTGCCCACAGCGACCGCCCGCTCTCCAAGCCCGAGCAGTGTGAGCCAGGAGCCGCTGCGGGCTCCTCGGACGCGCCCGCCGCGCGCACCACGTGGTCCGGAGGCGGCCTCCCGTCTGCGCCCGCGACCGGGGGCGGGCGCTGCACCACCGGCTTGGAGCGGGGCCAGGGAGCCACCCGCTCCTTCCCTGGTTCTGCCGTGCGGGCTCGAAAGCGCCCCCATCCCAATCTGGACTCACCTTCCCGCCCCCTTGCTCCTTTGGAGTCAGAGGACTCCGAATGTGAATCCCGCCTCCCGCCTCCCGCCTCCCGCCTCCCGCCTGCCGCCTCCTAATGAGCAGAGTAACCTTGAGCAAGGCAATGCATGCTGCGTTTCCCCGCGAGGAAAACATCTCCACCTCCCTCCGAGGGTTACTGGGGAGGTTTAGATAATGCGAGTCAAGAACTCGGCTGCCTTCCCCTGTTCGCACTGTCCCGGTGCGTGTGTACCTGCTCTTTACCAGGTTTTCTCACAGGACTTTCAGAATCAGGCAGTGCCTGGCCAAGATCCAAAAGCAAAATTGTCCCATTTCCCCAACGGATTCGGATAAACTGGTGACAAAGTCAGGATCTACTCTAAGAGGAGAGCCTGGGGGAGAACCAAGCTGGGTCTATGAGGAATAATCGCACAGGAGGTGGCGCACGGAGTTCTGCGGTGCCAAGGTCACTTCCGGTTCACCATACCTAGCTCAGAAAGAGGCCACCCCTGTCTGCACAGCGGGACGTGTTTTATTGAGAATCAGACTTTCTCATTTGTTTCTAAGCTCAGGACTGTTAGGCTGGTTCAGTAATAAATATGGTAAACCTAAAACACTCCCCTAAAGAAAAAAAGCTGTGTATATAGTAAGTGCTCTATAAAGATCCATTAGCCATGCTTTTTTGCTCCCCATTCGTTCACTCCACAAATACTCACGGTGCCTAATGTGAAAGCCAGGTCCTACTGGGCCCACTGGTGCTCAAAACCTGATGACGGTTTGGGGGTTTGCATCCCCGTAGGGGAGAAAGACATCAGTTCTAAAATCACACTAGGAAATAACAGTTCAAGTTTTGGAAAGGGGCAGGGTCTATGCAACCCAGAGGTCAGGACAGTTTCCCGAGGAAATGACACCTAAGGTTAGGTATGAAGCTGGAGAGGGACCAACTTAGAGAAGAAACAAGGAAAGAAGTGTTCCAGAGGAAGGGACCACATCTGCAAGGATGTGTGATCCAAGAGGCGGGAGGAAGCCAGAGAGAGGAGACAGCACGTGTGGAGGGAGAACAGGATGGAGCACGGTCATGAAGGCCACCTTAAGACCACTCTGGCTGCCTAGGAGCACATGGAAGGGCAGCTTGGCTAACTTATCCTCCTCATAACCTGTCCTTGACCTGAGCAGGCCAGAACCACAGCCAGATCACTGGGGTGCCCAGCTGGTCCAGAGCATCGTCTCTACCAAGCTTGGCTTTCCCCCAGGCACTGTGATAAATACTTTGTCCAAGCATCAACACTTTGGAGTAGATCCTATTACGACTGTCGAATTTCTCAGGCAAGAAAATTGCCACTTGGCACTGTGTGGTAACTATTTCTATCTGAACTTGAAAAAACTCCTTCTTGGAAAAGCCAGGCCTGATAGGTCCCTGTACCCAGGGGAGGGCTAGGGTCAGAGTGGGTGTGTCTTGGTTACTTTCCTCTCCTTGCTGAGACAAAATACCTGATGCCCAAAATTAAGGAAGGAAAGGTTTATTTAGTTCACAGTTTGTGGAGGTTTCAGTCCATGTTGGCTGGCTCCAAGGCAGAGTGGCACACAGCAGTGGGCAACAGTTCATGGCTGTGGAAAACAGCAAAAGCAACAGCAGCAAAAGGGAGGAGCTGTGGTAAGCAGCCTCTTTTCCTCCCTTACACTGTATGCAAACTACCTGCCCCAGGGCAGGTGTAGTGCTCACATCCATCATTCCAACATTGGACCGTGAATCAATCATAAACCCTAGAAGCCCTCCCCATGACTGTATGTAGCTTTGGGGGAACATCCAGACGCAAACCATAACAGGGTGCTAAAGGAATGTTGTTTGAATGGCAAAGATCCTAAAGGGGATGGGGGTGGGGCAACACTGGGGTTCCCAAGGTCTTGCTCTGAGGCAATGCGCTTGCTCTTTGAGGGGCTAGACAAGCACCTCTAATTCACATCACACTCTGGCATGTCACCTATCGAGGCTCTTACACTTTCCCAGAAAGAGCAAAGCCAGAATTTCCAGGCTCCCCCTTCTGACCATCCTTTCCATCCTCCTCAGCACCTGTTCGAGCCCTTCCACCAGCTCCGGCAAACCCCACCCCAACTCAAAGGCTTTCCCATGCAACTGTCTCAGACCTAAGAGCTTTGCTGTGGTCACAAGCCCATATGACTGTCCCCCATGTTCCAAAAGGCCTGGTGTACTTGGAGATTGTTCTATTGCCAGGGATAGGAAATTTGGACAGGGAGGAGAATGGCAACTTTGTTGGAATTCTGGCCCCCTTCCTACCCTCCAACAAGAAGTGTTTTCCTACCTCAGGACATTTGCACATCTATTCCTTCCATTTGGAAGGCCCAGCTGCTTCCCCAGAAATGCTATCGATATTTATCCCTGAAATTTCAGCTTAAATATCAATTCCTCCTAAAACCTTTACTGACCATATAGAGCCCTTCCCAGTCCTCACTGAGACACAGGAAATTTACATTTGTCATCCCATGAAGAGTTATTGGAATTCTAGTGAGTTAATTCTAAACTACCACTTTCAGTGCAATCCATGGTGAGAATAAAGACACTAAGGCATATTTGTAGTTACGGGGAGCCAAGGGGTCCTAAGTCCAGCCATGATGATGGCCATCCAGAACAAAGGCCTGTACCCAGGACCGAACCCAGGTTTTATTCATTTGTGAAGAAGGGAGTGGCTTGAGGATGAGAGACTGTGCAAGTGGCGGGAAATATGTGAGCGCCATGAGCTGGGCTAGGGAGGAGGCCTGACATCATCTCTGCCATATGCAGAGAGAAGGACATGCAGAAAGCGTAATCCGCATAACACAATGGAGGTAGTGTCTAATGTTTTGGGGTCGGTGCTTCAGCTCTGATGTGCAATCTTTGAAGCCCCAGGAAGTCATAGCCTCTATCCCAAGGCTCGATCCCAGCCAACATCCTGGATCAATGGCTCTATGTCCCACCTCATCCTGGCTCGCATGTGGAACAACAGGGGGTCCAGGGAAACATGCCTGCCATCTCCAAAGATTACCATCAGCACCTGGGCTAGACCGATATGCATTGTTTAAAGCCAGTTGAAGGGACAAGGAAAAATCTTAGCCAGCTCTGTACATATCATGGAAATAGGGTCAGGCTCAGTCAAAATGCAGACAATTGGTCCTCTTTCAAGGAGAGTCACCCACCTGGTCCTCCACAACTGACCCCCATCATACTACCTCCAACTAAGCCACATTGCTTGTTATCTGTTCTCCTAGCATCATGCACCATAATTCCCACATGTTGCTTTGTGTCAGGACTTGAGTTTGTGCATCACTTTTACAACTGCTCCTGTGCACCTCTGAACCCCTAACTTGCTACAGCCCCTGTTCAGTTGATGAGCAACTAAATAAAGAAACTCAGTTTGAACCTGGGTAGACTCACATTTTGATGAAGGAGACAGAGCAAGTATAGCCCAATAGAGACCTGAAAATTCTTATATGCTAATAAAGCCCTTTGCATAATATGAAGTGTCATTGAAAAAATATGCTGTGTATATGTCTAAGCCATTTTTCTTTTGCTGGGACAAAATACCCAACACCCCAAGTTAAAGGAGAAAAGGTTTATTTTAGCTCACAGTTTGTAGAGGTTCAGTCCACAGTCAGCTGGCTCCAAGGCAGGATAGCACGGCAGAGGAGCATTGCAGAGGAGAAACAGTTCATAGCAAGCAGGCAGGTGACAGCAAAGCAGAAAACAACAGCAACAAGCCTGCCTTTCCTCTTTCCCGTTATATTCCATCCAGGATATAAACCTACTGATTGGTGCCATTATCCACACCCAGAACTATGCTAATTCCAATCAGTGGACTAATTTAGTACCACACACCCTTAATCCCAGTATCACACACTTCATCCACATTCACACACCTATGATCCAGTCACCTCCAAAAAACCCCACCTATGAGCACATGAGGCTTTGAGGGACATCTAGGTACAAGCCACAACAATGTTTAAATTTTTAAAATTTATAACAGTAAAAGACACATAGTCATTAATCCCCCTCCAAATACTCCCGTCACTTCACAGACATTTATCTCATCTTTCTTGCCACTTTTTAAAGCAGTTCCAACTGGGTGTGGTAGTGCACATCTGTAATCCCAGCACTTGGGAGGCTGAGGCAGGAGGATATCCATGAGCTTGAATCCAGCCTGGGCTACATAGTGAGTTCAAGGCCAGCCTGAACAACATATGAGACCCTGTCTCAGAAAATAAATAAATAAATAAATAAATAAATAGAACAGTTCCAGAAGTCCTCTTTCATGAGCATCTTCAGCTGTGCCATTGTGACTGCCTTGATATCTTTTTTTTTTTTTTTTTTTTTGCCTTGATATCTTGAATCACTTAAGAAATATTTACCTTTCACTGTCATTTTAACTTTGGGGAAGTACCAGAAGTTTCACCAAGTCTTGTGAATAAGGTGGATGAGGGCACAGCGTAATGTTCCTATGAGCCTGCCTTTCTGGTGGATGGTACTCAGCAGGAGCATTCACTGTATTTTGATCATCCCATAAAGATATTCACGAAAGGGGACTTCCAGAATTGCTTCAGAAGTGTCAGGGATGATGGGATGAGTGTTCAGGGCAAGAGGGAATATTTTAAAGGGAATTAATGCCAATGTGTCTTCTACAGGTAAGAAGTTTTAAAAATTCTAATATTCACTGTGTATTTGGATCACCCCTAGTAGATTCTCTATCACATTTTGTTTGGAAATGAAATGTTAATTCCCACCCCCACTGCCTCCTACACCTTGGCTGTCGGTGATCACCCAGCGAGTCTGCCATTTTTCCTTGGCATTACATTTGGGGGCCTCGCCTGTTGGTTCCAACCTACCATCCAGAGTTTACTGCTTTCTCTGCCTCCATCTCCTCTCCCAGCCCAACCTCATGATTCTGAAAGGTTTTGGGCCTGTTGTTGCTGTCCAATTGCATTGCAAGATTGTTTTAACCCCTCCTTGATAGAGACGCTGTGGCAGAAAGCTCTGGTGGAGGCAAAAGGCAGAAAAAGAGTTGTTGTTGGTGGTACACACCTGTAAGCCCAGTAATCTGGGGTGCTGGGGCAGAAGGTCAAAAACTGAGGCAACCTAGGCAATTTAGTGATTTTGGAAGAGTGTATCTTTTTTTTTTTTTTTTCTGTACCGGGAATCGAACTCACGACCTCGCACCTTGCCGGGCAGGGGCTGTGCTGCTGAGCTATCTCCTCGACCACTAGAAAGACCCTATCTTTAAAAAAAAAAAAAAAGTTTGAGGATGTAGCTTAGTGCAAAGGCCCTGCATTCAGTCCCAAGTGCCCACACACACACATAGCAGATGGTGAAGGTCCTTAACCTCTCTGACCTTTCTATAATGTGGAGAGGGGTGACACTGGTAGCAGAACTGGTGAGATAACAGATGCTCTGCCAGTCAAGAAAGGCTACAGGGGCATGAGCTGCTAAACCATGGGGTGAGTAAAACCGTGGCTCCCTTAAAAGCACTCACAATCAAGAAGTTATGAGCCAGGTGCACACCTGTACTCCTAGCACTTTGGGAAGCTGAGACAGAAGGATTGCAAGTTCAAACCCAGACTAGGCAACTTAGCGATTTAAGCAAGACCTTGTCTCAAAAAATAAAAAGGAAACCAGAGGTGGTGGTGCACACCTGTCATCCCAGCACATGGGAGGCTGAGGCAGGAGGATCAGCATGAGTTTAAGGCTTGGCTAGCTAGGGCTATCTAAACCAGGTATGGTGATGCACAAGGGCAGCCTAAACAACACAGTGAGATCTTGTCTTAAAAAAAAAAAAGGAGGAGGGCTGTGAAGGCCCTGACTTAAATCCCCTGTATTTGAAAAATAAAGGGATAGCTGGGGAAGTAGTTCAGCATGAAGGTTCAATCCCTAGTATAAAAAAAAAAAAATCTGAAAGCAATGTAAATGGCCAAGGACATGAATGAAACAATTGCTGAGAAAACACACATGACAAGCTCACATGAATTGCTCTCATGTTAGACATCTCAAGAGGCCTCTGCAGAGCCCCCACAGGGGCTTCCCGTTAGGACAGCCAGGGCCAGGGTGTAGCTCAGTGGCAGAGCACTTAGCTCACATGCACCAGGCCCTGGGTTTAATCCCCAACGCTTTGCCCCCCAAAGAAAACATTCAGATCCATAGGTTCTAAATCCTTGGATTCAACCAACTGTGGGTCACAAATATCTTTAAAAAAGAAATGTATCTAAGCCGTGTGTGGCAACACATGCCTGTGCCTCCAGCACTCTGTGAGGCTGAGGCAGGAGTGCCATAAAATGAGTCAGCTGGGCAACTTAGAGACTTAGCGAGACCCCATCCCAACATAAAAAATGGAGAAAGAGCTGGAGACCTAGCTCGGTGCAGAGTCCTGAGCAAAAAGAAAATGCATCTGTACTGAACATGTACAGACTTTTTTTTTTAATCAATATTCCCTAAATAATAAAGTATAACAACTATTTAGGTAGCATTTACATTGTTATTAGATATTATAAACAAATCTAGAGGTGATTTAAAGTGTTGAGGAGTCCAGGTGTGGTGGAGCACACCTATAATCCCAGCACTCAGAAGGCTGAGGCAGGAGGATCACTGTGAGTTCAAGGCCAGCCAGGACTACATAGTGAGTTTGAGGGCAGCCTGGACTACATAGCAAGTCCCTGTCTCAGAAAAAATAAAAACAAAAACAAAAAAATAATAAAGTATACAGAAGAACACATGTAGGTTATAGGCAAGCATTACTCCATTCTATACAAGGGCATCCATGGATGGTGGTGTCCAAAGGGGATCCTGGGGCCACTCCCCTGTGTGGCTGAGGGGACCATATGAAGTGATAGCTCTCCCGTGCCTGTGAGCATTCCAGCCTATACCTCTTTAAAGGGAATCTCCTGTTTGCGGTCACAGACTCACATACAGTCCTGTTGGTGACGTATGAAGAGTAGCCCTGGGCCAAATGCCTGCGGGATTATTCATTCCGTCCTCAGCAGCCCTGTAGGCATGAGCTTCTCTGCTCTTTCCTGTTCAGCTGGCTCCACGCACACTCCAGGCCTGTGTGACTCCCACAGCCAGTGCCTTGACTCCTGCCCTGTGGCCTCCCAGAACAAAGACGAGAAAGTCCCCAAGCCATGCTCACTGCCTCGGGTCAGCAGTTTTCCCCCAGTGTGCCAGGTAAGATCCCCTGGAGCTCAGGAGACTCGTGGGTCCCACCCCACTCCAACACAGAGTAGATCCAGCTGTCCGGGCCTGGAGTGCTGAAGTTTGGGCTCTGCTTGGGGTTTGTCCCCATCCCTGACTTTAGGGGAAAAAACCGAACCAGATGGGAAATCCCGGGCCAACCCAGGGGATGAGAAGGCGTCAGCAGTAGAGAAACAGAAATCACTGAAGGAGGCAGAGCAGAAAGGAACTCCCTGGGGAAGCTATTAACAATTTAGTACGTGGGAACGCGGCTCCCACCTGCCAGAGAGACAGATCTGCCTGATGGAAATACAGAGCCGTCTTGCCTCGGCGGCTCCCCTGGGATGTCTCTCAGTCCGCCTCCATCCGCCAGAGCCCAGAAGGGAGGAGGACTGTAACGATAACCATAAAATAATAACCACTTACATCTGCAAAGCACTTCCGACTTTCCAAAGCAATTCCAGACTGATGACTTCATCTTACCTTGACACCATCCGGCTGTGTGGGGAGGTCAGGTTTCGTTATCATCGAGAGAGCTGGGGTGAGATCCCCAAGGTCACACAGCAAATGGGCAAGAGAAATAGAGTTGGTTCCATCCATCCGCTTGTTCAAGCTACAAATCTGAGAATCGTTCTTCACGCTCGCCCTGTCCCTCTCCCCACCTTTAATCACCACGCCGTCTGTTCGTCCTTTACATCCCATGCATCCTCCCGTTGCTTTTACTCTTACTACTGCCTCCACCTCTGACACGCCATCATTTTTTGCTGAAACGACTGAAATAGCCAGGGAAATGACCTCCCTGCCTCCAGGTTTACAGCTTTCAAGCATTTACACAGCTACAGCAGACTTTACTTTCGCCTCTCTCTGTCTCACAGGCCTCTTGTAAGCCTTCCCCTTCCCACGCTGTGGTCCAGCCAGAATAAACCGTGGTTTTCCAATAAGTGGCTTCTCTCACCTCCAGGGATCAAGAAGAGGACTTTGGCATCAGACTGTTTGGATTTGAAATCTCGGCTCAGCCCCTTGCTGAATGCATGACCTCAGGCCCGAGTTACTTTGGTCAGTTTTACGAATCCACTTTCATTCACAAAGTGAGAAAGAGGAACATACCCACTTTACAGCACCAGGCTTACAGACGGGGCTGGGTATGTGTTAGCTGTGGTCCCCAGCGTGTAACGTGCCACCGCGTCCCCCCGGCCCTCTGTCTCCTAGCCCACTCCAACACTGCCATCTGTCTCAACTGAGATGCCACTTCCTCCCCGCCCCTCCACGTTAGTTTCAATCACTTGTTGTCATTCCGTAGGGGCGTAGCGCTCTCCTGGCAGTGTAGTCGGGTCCCTGGTCCCTGGGCAACCACCTCATCCAAGCGTTGCGGGGAGGCCGGAGTCTGCCCAAAGGAGAAGGGAATGAATGGAAGTGGAGAGTGGCCAAAGGCAGGCCAGACAGTTGGGTTCCCTAGAAGGGGAAGAGGGAGAAGTGCTAAAGTTCCTCGAGGAAAGACTGACGGGTGGGAAGCGCCCTGGAAAAGTCTGCGGCAATTTCAGGGTCAGTGGAGCAGAGACGACCTCCTGCTTTTGAGTGGACCCTGGACAAATCACTCAAGGGTGACTTTGATGGGTGGAATACTAGAAGTCTCCCTTCCATGCTTCCTGAGATGAAGCAGTTGGACCGGGTCAACCCCAGCCCCACTCTCCAGGGACTGAGGTTAGATTTTCCCACAACTCAGCTGATGGAGCAAAGGCAGAGTCCAGTTAGTTTATTTTTAATTGGGTTTTACATCTGCGTGTCGTGGAAAAAATGCACATACCTGTTAGAGGAACTGTTGTAAGGCCTAGCTCAGGCATCAACAAAAGACAGATGAGGGGCTGGGGATCTAGCTCAGCGGTAAAGCGCCTGCCTGGCAAGTACAAGGTCCTGAGTTTGATTCCTGACACTGAAAAAAAAAGATGAGAACTGATCTTTTCAGAAGAATGGAGACTTGGAAACATTGGCGCTGCAACACTTCCCTTTACCTGTACAAAGACTTCTAGCTCTGCACCCAAGAGCAGCGCACACACAGCGCCCCCCAGGAAGCTGTTTTGCCCCAGTCTGATGCATACTATATGCATACTATAACAAAATAGCTGAAGCAAGCTACTTATTAGGGAAAGAAGGCTGAGGTATAGTTCAGTTGCAGAGTGCTTGTCTAGTGTGTATAAGGTGTTGAGTTCAAGCTCTGGTGCTGCAAAAATAAATTATAGATTGATAGATGATGTATAGGTAGATAGATGGATAGATAGATAGATAGAGAAGAGGGTTATTGGGCTAGAGATGTCGCTCAGTGGCGCTGTACTCTCCTAGTATGCATGAGGCCTTGGATTTCATACCAACAGACAACCAGGCAGACAGACACACAGAAAGAGAGAGAGAATTGTTTAGCCCCTAGTTCTGGGGGTTCAATGGCATGGCTTTGGCACTAGCTTACTCTGGCGAGGGCCTTCCACTTTGTCACATCATGACAGATGGCAGTGATGGGAGCAGGTATGAAAGCAAACAATTACATCTCCGAACAGGCAGCCAGAGGGGCGGGTGGGACCAGGGTTTCATACCAACCCTCTCGTAGAGGCCAGCACCCCCGACTGACCTAAGAACCTCCCACTGGGCCCTACCTCTTCAAGGCTCCACACCACCTCCTAGTGTCACAACCCTGGGGACCACTCTTCCAACACAGGACATAGTAAAACCATATCCACACCATAGCACCCTGTCACTGCCTACAATTGTATCCCCCATTCATGGGACAGGGTGTTCCCTTGATTTGGGGAACAAGAGATGGGCCTTTCCTTGACTCTAGAGATGAACATGTCTAAATAAACCACGAAAATTTATTCTTCATTTCTCTCTGTACCTGTGCACTTCACATGTGACTTCGTGACCCCTCCTACCAAGCAGTGGTGTCTCTCCTATTTTGTTCCTGGCCCAGACTGTGGCCTGCTTTGCCCAATGGAATGGGGTAGAAGATGGCAGCGTGCTAGTTCAGACCTAGGCCTGAGGCCTTGCAGTCTTTACTCAGTCCCTAAGAACCTTGCTGCTGCCATGGAAACAGGCCTGGGTTAATCTGCTGGATGCGATGCCGTCACCTCAACACCCCAGCTGACAGCCAGCCAACACCCGACACGTGAGCAATAAAGCCATGGAGACAAGCCGGCCCCCAGCAGAGCCAGCCTCTGACCACAGGCACGCCCAGATCAGCCAAGCCTAACTCTGACCAGTGATCTACCCAGCTACCCACAGACTCACAGCAACAATAAATGGGGGGATCATGTCAAGCCAGTAGGTTTTGGGGTGATTTATGAAGCAGGAGGCATCAAAATATATACTTTGTGCATGAGTGATTGGTCCAGGAGTAGACATGTGGTTAATGAAGTATAAAGGGAACTCTAGAAGGATTTTTTCCAGGATAAGAACCAAAGTCCACCAGGCATAGTGGCATATGTCTGTAATCCCATCTACTTAGAAGGCTGAGGCAGGAGAATTGCAAATACAACCCCAGCTCAGGTAGCTGAGCAAGACCTTGTCTTAAAAAAATAAATTTTATATATATATATATATATATATGGCTAGGGATGTAGATCAGTGTGAAAGCCCTAGATTGAATCTTCACTATGGTGAAAAATAATTAATTAATTAAAATTAAAATATTAAGGAAACTACCATTCATAATGGCATCAAGAAAAATCAAATACTTAGAAATTAATCTTACCAAGGAAGTAAAAAATTGCTACAACAAAAATTACACTAGACAGTAGAAAATGAAAGGCATATCCCCTGTCCCTGGATAGGCAGAACCAATATAGTCAAAATGATCACATTTCCAAAACTGATACACAGATTTAACACAGTCTTAATAATAATAATAATAATTCCAGTAGCACTGCTCACAGAACTAAAGAAAACAACCCTAAAATTCATATGGAACCAGAAGACACCCAGAATAGCTAAAGCAACTCTGAGCAACAAGAACAAAGCAGTAGGTATCACAATCCCAAACTTGAGCTATATGACAAAGCTACAGTGATAAAAGCAGCATGGTACTGGTAAAAACAGACACGGGGATCAATGGAACAGAATAAAGAACGCAGACACAACCACACGCACATTCAGCTATTTGATCTTTGACAAAGGGACAGACACAGGAAAGACAGCGTCTATCACCAATGGTGCTGAGGAAACTGGCTATCCCCAGGCAGAAGGTTGAATTTAGACCCCTACCTCTCACCATGTACTAACCTAAAACCAAAATAGTTCAAAGAACTAAACGTTAAAATAGGAACCCTTAACATGCTGGAAGATAACATAGGAAAACCTCTTGAAGTCACAGGCATAAACAAGGACTTTCTGAATAGAACCCCAGTTGCATAGGAAATAATACCAAGAATCAACAAATGGGGCCATATCAATAAAAAACATTCTTCTTACAGCAAAAGAAACAACAAGCAGAGTGAAAAGACAACGTACAAAAGTGAGGGACGGGCCAGCTGCTCTTCAGACAGAGGACTAACATTCAGAATGTAGAAAGAACTCAAAATAATTAGATCTTCCCCCAAATAAAAGACTCAATCAAAAATGGCAAGTGAAAGGAATAAACACTTCACAAAGGAAGAAGTACAAGTGGCCAATAAATACATGAGAAAATGTTCCACATCCCTGGCCATTATAGAAATGCACCATGAGAGAACGGTTTGTCCCTGCCCTTGGGGATGCTGGGATGATGCCTGAAGCTACAGAACGCATCTTGCAACCACGAAGCAATGAACACGAGAGGGAAAAGCTGGTACAGTGAGGCCGAGAGAGTGGGAAGATGACAACCTTGGGTGTGGTGATGCTGCTGGGCTGTCGGAAGACCACCTCTACTGGAACTCGAGGTAGAGCGCCTCTAATTTACCCACTCCGGGGTCTCTTGTTGAAGCCACTTCTTGTCATGTTTTCTGTTACTTGTAGCTAAAATCATTTAGAAAGAATGCACTAGAAGAGGCTGGGGATTTAGCTCAGCAGCACAGCGCCTGCCTGGCAAGCGCAAGGTTATGAGTTCAATTCCCAGTACCAGAAAACAAACAAACAAAAAAAAAAAGGAATGCACTGGAAGCCCGGCGTGGTGGCATATGCCTGTAATCCCAGCACTCGGGAGGCTGAGGCAGGAGGATCATTACAAGTTCAAGGCCAGCCTGGGCTACAAAGTGAGCTCAAGGCCAGCCTGAACTGCATAGCAAGACCCTGTCTCAAAAAGACAAAAAAAAAAAAGAATGCACTAGAGCAGGGGGGCATGGTGGCACACGCTTATGATCACAGCACTCGGGAAGCTGAAGCAGGAGGATCACTGTGAGTTCAAGGCCAGCCTGCACTACATAGTGAGCCCTTGTCTCACAAAAAGAAAAAAGAAAGCAAGAATGCACTAGCATGTAGATAGTGCCCAAGAAAGATGGCACAGGAATAAGTGGCAGGAATATGTCTTTGGGGACTAGGAGGTGAAATTCTGTGATTAAGATTTATGCAAGGGCTGGGGATACAGCTCAGTGGCACAACTGCCTGCCTGGCAAGCACGAGGTCCCGAGTTCGATTCCTGGTACCGAAAAAGAGAGACTTATGCAGACTTTATATAGACTTGGGGATTCAAACACTGAGTTTGCCTTATGCAAGTTATATGACCTTGGATAAGTATCTCAAGTTTTCCTAGCCTCAGTTTCCTCATCTGCTAAGAAGTAATGCTAAAAAAAGAAGTAATGCTTATTTTATAGATTTATGAAGGAGAGGGCCAGGGGTATAGCTCAGCAGCACAAGCACCTACCTGGCAACTGCAAGGTCCTGAGTTTGATTCCCGGTACCAAAAAAAATTTTTTTAAATACTGAAAAAAAAAGAGTTATGGAGGAGATAAGTGAGGCAATACAAATACAGAGCTTGTTACAGTGCCTGACACATAGGAAACATTCACTAATCTCACACCCAAATTACTACTATTGTGAACAATAAGCAGGTCTACTGTGGAAGTCGTTTGTCTCTCCGTGGTCCCCAGGAGAAAACAGTGAGAGGATATAGAAAATGGAGACAAGAGACGATAGCTGGGGTCAGGTGGAGTTACCTCTTGCCTGATGAGCAAGAGGACTGAATTCAACAGTAGGGGCGTTTATTTTATACACTTGCAAAGTTAGTATCATGGGGGGGAATGTTGCCTAGCGACTAACGACTGTAATTGTCTGGCAGGGTGCCTTTTTCAATACCGAAGTAGCTTGACTGCTTGACCAATAACCAGCTCCGGTGGCTCCCAAAAGTCTACTCTTACTAACAATAACCACCTTTACAGCAGTCCTCCTCTCTTGATCTTGTGGGTCAGAGTTAGCCCATTCCAAACCATTCTGCCCTGGATTCTCGCCAGGGCTGGGTACATGTCCTGGGAGGTGTACTGGCTCCTGCCTGGAGTTCATTCTCTTGCACCAAATTGCAGTATTTGGCGTGGAAGATGAGGAGGCAGGGATCAGAAGGGACTTACTTGTCAGATGAGGAAGCAGCAGCAGCAAGAGGGGACAGTGCGGGGGGTGGGGGGAGGGCGGGACAGGCTCAGGGTTTCCCAGCCCAGAGCCAGCTGGAGGCATTAGTGCTATGGCAGAAGGCGAGGGGGCCCCCGGATGGGCCCAGCAGCCCAGCGCCGACACCTGACCCCAAAGGCGGGTCCCCGCCCTCAGAGTCATCTCTCTTTTTCCTTGAAAGGGGCCCCAGGCTCCGGGGCTGGCCTCTGGCCGGGTCCCAAGCTCATTCTAGCAGTGACAGGCAGTGCAGTGAAACAAACACAGCTCTAGGAGCCCCGGGATTTGCATCCTGTCACCAGAAGCACAGAATTGTTGAACGCAAAAGAGAGCTCAGGCATTCGCTCCCCCTGAGTTTACTGAAAATGATGCTGAGGTCCAGAGTGGTGCAGGAACAAGCCCCCGGGGCGGGGGGGAGGCCACACTGGAGCCTGCTTGCCCGCCCCGCTTCACACTTTCCAGGCTGGGTGGGACAGTTGCATCCCCTACACCCCAGGCACTTTGTGAGACACTTCGCTGGGTGAGACAGTGTCCTCTCATCCCTCAGAGACCTCAGGGAAGGAGGTTAGTCTCTGTTTACAGATAAAGAATGCTAGGCGAAGGGGAGTTCAGGTCATGTCCCAAGTCACAACCCAGGTCTCTCTGGCTACAGTGACCCACCCCAGGCCAGCTAAGGCACAAAACCTCTTTGTGAGTCACTAAGCACCTGAGCCTTAGTTTCCTCACCTGTAGAATGGAGACGCTGGACTCCATGGCCCTAGGACCCACCTGCCAGGCACTGAGAGACCTTTTGAAGACAAGTCAAAAGGTCCTGTTGGGGCTGGGGATTTAGCTCAGCGGCAAAAGTGCCTGCCTGGCAAGCGCAAGGTCGTGAGTTCGGTTCCCGGTACCGGAAAAAAACAAAAAAAAAAAAAAAAAAAAAAAGGTCCTGTTGGCTGTTTGCTAGTTGCCCCCGTCAGTGGGAGAATTTTCTCTCTGTGTGTTTCAAAACAGCTTGCCCCCATGTCTCCACCAAGAGAGGCCCAGGAAGGCGCCATGGCAACAGCAAGGACTCCAGGGAGCCCAAGTCGCCCGCCTTGGCCAGGGTGGCACAGCAAGTGACCAGTTGCCTGCCCTCTTCAATAGGGTCAGGGCAGACCCAGGCTCAACCCAGAGGATAAGAATCAAACCACTGGGCAGCTGAGGGAAGGACTGAGCAGTCTGCACTCCGCTCCAGCATCCCATAGTGGTGAAGAGAACACAGCTTTGGGGCCTGAAAAAAGGACAGTGGCCAGAGATATAGCTCAGCAGCATAAGCGCCTACCTGGCAAGCACAAGGTCCTGAGTTCAATTCCCGGTACAAAAAAAAAAAAAAAGAAGACTCTGCAGTCAGCTCTGTTCACATAAAGTCAGAGATCTTGCCGGATCTCTCAATCAGATCTCTCACTTGCTCTGAGCCTCAAGAGTATTGCCCCTACACCTAGCACATAAAATATGAACAAAATAAATAGCAGCTGGTGTTATGATTACTAAAATCCAAATTCTGAAGAATTTGGTGCCCATCAAACAACAAACTTGAAAATGCTTTATGTACTGCAACACCCACAGTCTGAGAGAGAGAGGTTTTACTACCCAGTAAAGATATTCACACGCCTGCCGGTGTGTAAAGCCCCTTATGTGCACGTACTGATTGACCCAAGCACGCTATAAAAAGGACGTGTTAGACACTATGGGAGCAGTGCAGAGACTCACAAGTGAGGCCGTACACTCTGAAAGCCGACACAGAAGACACAAGGGAGTGTCGGGAGAGAGGCAGTTAAAGCTGTTGGGCGGTGAAGACATTCCTGGAACACAGCCGAGTGGGCGGACCACTTCCTCCCTGGGCCTTGCTTTACCCGGGAGGCAACACCCCAACAGAGGCACGCAGCTCCTGGGCTGCATTATTTATGGTATGGACGTTGTCCGCGTTGAACTGGACTCTGTGGTTGAAGTAATGGAAACCCATGCAGCTAATTTAAGCAAAGTTGATTTATTACAAGTGAGCAAGGATGTCCACAAACTCACAGACAGAGACATAGACTGACTCTAGGGAGACTCTGGGGCCAAGAATAGCGTCTGAGGGACTTGCTCTGCGCTTTTGATCTCCCCTCCACACGGCTCCTTCTGCTCTCTCCGCACCCACAGGGATGCACGGCGCCGACCACCCACAGGCCCCCTGTCCATGGATTTCACATTCGGCCTGGCACACAGGAGAAAGGGTCCAGCGATCCTGGTTTGCCTGAGACTCTTCTCTCAGGCCCTGCGAAGCTGGAATTATTGTCACCCTAACAGTGGGCGCTCCAGGTGTGTTTATTGAACGATGTTCTAGTGCCAGCCACAAGCCAGGGTAGTATGCGAAGCTCCATTTAGCATTCCCGAGCTCCAATATGAATTACATGCCACCTCCACCTACAGCTTCTTTCACATCAACCTGTTTGCAACCTGTCATTACTTCCTGGTTTTCTCCCCGGCTCTCGTTACCACCTGAAATTATCTTGTTCAATTACTGGCTTGAGTTCTCTGTTTTCCCAATACTAGAACATGAGGTGAGCCCTGAAAGACAAAAACTATTTCTCTCTCTCCCTCTCTGTCTTGTCTTCCCTTCCCTTCCCTTCCCTTCCTTTCCCTTCCCTTCCCTTCTCTTCTCTGCCCTCCCCTCCTCCCTCTCGCTCTCTCCCTCTCTCTCTCTGTCTTAGATATGGTCTCACTATGTGCTCCACCATGCCCAGCTAAGAATTTTATCTGTATTGTTCATCACTGTATCCTCAGTGCAAGGATAGTGCTGCCCCCTTGCAGGTACCTAACAAATATTGTAGAATTGGAATACAGCTCAGTGGTAGAACACTGGCCTACCACACACAGGCCCTGGGTTTGATCTCCAGCACTGACAAAAAAAAAAAAATTGTTAAATGAATGAACAGACGAAGCATAGCAGAGGGACAGGTGTGTTCCGCATACAGGAAAAAAAGAGGCGGGAACTCACGGCAGGCTCTGTACTGGGCACAGGAAGTAGTGCGGTTTAGCTCGAGAGTAGAAAGCACAGAGAACGAACGCGCAGGCAATGATTTGACAAGGGGCTTACTTAGGGCCAGATCTCTGCATCCGAGCCTGAGCCTCGCTTCTTTAAACCTATGGGAGAAGATTTCAAGCGAGGCTCTCTCCTTTCAGTTGCTTCCAGTCACAGCCGTGGTGAGCATTGCTGCCCAGAGATCTGCTTTGCAACAGCGCCAGACAGGAGCGACTTGCAATGATGCCAGGCGCAAGTGTAGGCCCTCAAGGGTGTGAAGTGCTCGCAGGAGAACATCCTCCCTGCTCCGACAGCAGCCCAGGCTGGCTCTGGTCACCCTCCAGTCACTGCCTTAAGCTGGGGTGAAGAAGACCGCTGAGTGCCTACGTCAAATTCAAAAAGCCTGGGACCCCATTTCGGACCACATCTAATCAATGAGGAACAAAAGATTTGTCTTCCGACAGACATCTTTGGACTCGAACCACCTCGTTGGCCCTTCCCTCAGCTCTGTCCCACTGATCCACCCTGCAGTTTGGACTTGCCAGCCTCCACAGCATGTGAGTCAATTCCTTAAAACAAATCTGTGTGTATACAGACACCCTACTGGCTCTGCTTCCCTGGGAACTCTGCCCAAGAGCACCTACTAAGCGCTTAATTCTGAAGACAGCAATGAGCACAGGACAGCCATAGCCTGCAGCCTCACTGCATTCTCATTGGAGCTGGGGTAGGGAATGTTAGCAGGCTGCTGGAGGGCTGGGGTCTGCATGGCCTGAGGCCAGTTGGGAAGAGCAGGCAGAACGCACCTCCCGCAAAGACCAAGACTCCTGTTTCAGTCTTCACTCCCTAAAATGAAGACAAGCGCATCCTTCTGTTGTCATAAAGAATATGTAGAAGGAGATCATTTGTGGTTTTGTTTTTCAAAAGGAAGCCAGGTAGCTGGGCATGGTGGTGCATGCCTCTGGGAGGCTGAGGCAGGAGGATCACAAATTCAAACCCAGCCTGAGCAACGTAGCCAAGCTATTTCTCAAAATAAATATTACAAAAAGGGGCTGGGGATAGAGCTGAGTGCAAAGGTTCTGGGTTCAATTCCCCTTCAAAAAAAAAGCAGCTGGAAACTGAGCCTTCGTGGCCCTTGCCTCTAACCACAGGATCAATGTTTGATGCCAACCTGCATCAACTTAGTGAGACCCTGTATCCAAACAAAAAATAAAAATAGCCAGGGGTGCCAGTCAGTAGTAGAATGCTTGTACAGCATGGGCAAAATCCTAGGTTCAATGCCCATCATCAACCTCCTCCCTAAAAAAAGCTGTGTCTCGCAGGACAGAAGGAATAGCACCGTTAACAGATGGCAGCGGACTCACCAAACAGAACTGTCTCGCTTCCAGAGGGCACTGATAAACCACTCGAGGAGGAAAGCACAGGCCCAGGGGCACCAGCACCGGCCTGAGCCGGTAGGAGAGAGCACCATGCAGAGACCTGTGGGCTTCTCCAGCAGCAAGGAGCAATTTTAAATCATTAGTGACCTCATCTTCCTCTTCAGCCCTCTGCACCTGGGTGGGTTTGCAATATGCACGAGATTTCTTGTGAAAGTGGACTTTTCTGGAAATGGAGGAAAAGAGCTCGATTCTAGGTCTTGGTTAACTCCGGGTTGTATGGCCATAGGAGTTCCACACCCGAACAGCCCAAAGGCGGAGAGCACAGACCGAGGGTTAGCGGGGGTTAGCAGGTAGGAGCCAGAGGCAACTGTGCCTGCTTACAAGCCCCCTGGAAGTACATGTGAATTCTGAGGGAGGAACTGGAATTTCCACTAGGTTCAAGCTCATCTTGTTACAAGCTCAGCACCTCAACTGACTTTTGGGTGCCCTGCATATGAATGCATAAGAAAATAAGAGGTAGAGACAGGCAGAGTGGCGCACAGCTGTACTCTCAGCACTTGGTGAGGCTGAGGTAGAAGGATTGAAAGTCTGAGCCCAGGGGGCTGGGGATTTAGCTCAGCAGCACAGCGCCTGGCAAGCGCAAGGTCATGAGTTCGATTCCCGGTACTGGAAAAAAAAAACAAACAAAAAAAAGAAAGTCTGAGCCCAGCCTGGGCAAGTTAGTGAGACCTTGTTCTCAAATTAAAATATAAAAAGGTCTGGGGATATAGCTCAGTGGCAAGGCCCTGGATTCAGTCCCCAGTACCACAAACCAAAAAAAGGAAAAGAGAGGAGAGAGAGACATGAGAAAGAGAGCAAAGGAAAGGGGAATGGAAGGGGACGGAAGCAGGGGGAAGGCTGTAGCATCTAGAAAGCTTGACGTCGTACCACTAGTGAGGCGGGTAATAGAATGACATATAATTTCGTTTACTTTTTTAAATATCTTTTTTAAAAAAATGGCCAGGCATGGTGGCGCATGCCTGTTATCCCAGCACCCGGGAGGCTGAGGCAGGAGGATTGTTGCGAGTTTGACACCAGCCTGGGCTACAAAGTGAGCTCAAGGCCAGCCTGAACTGCATAGGGAGACCCTGTCTCAAAAAGACCAGAAAAAATAAAATAAAATAAAAAGATGACTAAGTCTTTTTTTTTTTTAAGGAGACTAAGTCTTCTACAATATGCAGAAAAAAAATCCAACAGGGGCAATCCACTTTCCAGGTCCTCTTCTGTCCATCTTAGACAGAAGCTTTCTTTCTCTCAATAAATTCTTCCTAAGAGAAAAAAAATATGTATATGTATACACGGATAGCTAGGATAATTGTACTACTAATAGGTTGGTTTATTGAAAGGAACAGTTAATGTGTAATTGTCTGATCAGTCTTACTTTCCTATATCTGGTTATATGTGCAACCATTTTGAAGATAGCATTATGTAGTGTAACAACCATTGTTAATATCCTATCACCTTGTTTTGAAATTCTATATCATTTTTATTGTTCTCTATGTTGTTTTATTTAAGTATTCGTTTTTGTTATTTTGGGATTTTTTTTCTTTAAAATGAAAAACAAAATTTCTCTGTATATACAAGGATAGCTGGGATAGGTGTATTGCTGATGTCTGTGATTTCTTGAAAGGAACAGTCAATGCTTAAAATTTTCTTTTTTCTTGACCAATTTTTCACACTTGAATCTGGTAATCAGAACAACTGATCTGAAAACAACAATATGCAGTATAAGAACCACTGTTGAACTCCTACCTTCTTATATGGTGAAGCCTTGCATCATTTTCAATTTTTTTTTTTTTTTATGAGTTGTTACTGTCTTTGATTGTTTGATCAATCTTACATTCTTACATCTGGTGGACTGAACGACTTCACTGAAGATAACTACGTAATGCAGCAACCATTGTTAATTCTTTGTTTTTGTTTTTGTTTTTGTTTTTTTTGTTTGTTTTTTCGCCGGTACCGGGAACAGAACTCACGACGTTGCGCTTGCCAGGCAGGCACTTTTGCCGCTGAGCTAAATCCCCAGCCCCAACCATTGTTAATTCTTATCATTTTGTTTTAAGGTCATGTATCATTGTTGTTTTTATGTCATTTTGATTGTGTCTTCATTGTTGTTTGTTAGTTTTTTTAATCTTTTTTTTTTTTTTCCCAGTACTGGGAATCGAACTCATGACCTTGCGCTTGCCAAGCAGGTGCTGTGCTGCTGAGCTAAATCTTTTTTTTTTTTTTGCGGTACTGGGGCTCAAATTCATGACCTTGCCCTTGCCAGGCAGGCACTTATGCCACTGAGCTATATCCCCAGCCCTGAGCTAAATCTTTAAAATAAAAAAAATAAATTCTTCCTACTCTTAACCTCCACTGTCCCTCGAATTCATTCCTCAGTTTTAGAGAACATGAACTCAGCATTTTGGACATCTAGCAGGTTGGGAGTTTCACTCCTCTGTATCATTTGGAGGTCTTCCACCAAGACAGTTGGACAGAGACACACGGGGCTCAGTGGAAGTCTCTTATTCCTTTGGAATGCATCCTTAAGCACTGGAAGATGTTTGACCCTTAAGTGTTGAAAAAGAGCCACTGTTTGATATTTTTCTGCACATGCACATGGCCTACCTACCCCCAAGAGCCAAAATGGAATGCAGAGGAAAGTACTGATTATGATGCTACTTTACAACTGGTATCATGCTATAAAAAAGGGAAAATAGTCAGAATCGCCTTGTGTTCAAACTTTCTTTACATTAAGAAGTAATTCTTATTTATGCTCAAAGTATAAATTATAATCCATATGAGACTACTAATGTTCATATATTTTTAATTATAATCCATATGAACTCATGTTCATATATTTCTTTCTCTCTGTGACCTAAAACAGATCAAACTAGATCTAAGAAAATTTTCAGAGGTTCCTGATAAGTACATTGAGGTCTTTAGAGGATTTACTCAGACTTATAAGCTAAACTGGAAAAATGTAACATTAATTTTAAATCAAACATTGACTTCTAATGAGACACAAGTAGCATTACAAGCTGCTATTACGTTTGGGAGGTGAATATCATATTGTTAATTTTATAAGGCCAGAAGATAGACATGCAGGGGAATAACCAGTTCCCACTGGAGCCCAAGCAGTCCCTATTCAAGACCCTGCTGGCCTAACAACCAGACAGGAGATTGGAATAGGAGACATCTTCAGACATACATTCTTGAAGGTCTAAAAAGGATGAAGACTAAGCCCTTCAATTATTTTAAATTGTCAACCATTTATCAAGAGAAAAATGAAAACCCCTCTGCCTTCTTAGATCATGGTAAAACATACTTCCCTAGCCCTTGATTCAATAAGACAGATTATTCTAAGATAAGTTTAATACCCAGTCAGCCTCAGATATTAAAAAACAGCTACAAAAGATGGCTTCAGATAGCTCCCTTGATACTGTAGTGAAAATTGCTGCCTCAGTATTTTATAATCAGGACAAGGAGAAAGCCAAGGGGAAAAAAGAGACCAAGAGAAAGCAGCTGCCTTTTTTATGGCCTTAAAAGGAACTGGCCCTAAGTCTGATTCTCGGGGCTCCAAGAAGAGTTTGACAACTACCAACCTCACCTGCTACCACTGCCAAAATCCAGGCCAACTTAAGGGGGACTGCTTTGAGAAGCCCCCTGGACCATGCCCTAACTACACAGGTGACCACTGGATGTTGGACTGCCCTCTGAGGCAAAGGCCCCAGGGTTCAAACCTATCTCACCAGTTGGTCCAGCAAGACTGAAGGGCCTCAGGGCACTCTCTGCCTTCTCCCTCTGGCTGGACTGTCATCTCCACAGAGGCGCGCCAAGTAATCATGACTACAGAGGGAGAAAAACCAGGCCTACCGCTGGATGTTGGCACATGTCTCTTTGTCTTTCCTTTCAGTCCTGGCCTTCCTTCCAGCCGTCTTACCCCAATAAAAAGGAATCACCAGACAAAGGTAACTCACTGAAGCTATAACTGGGATGACTTTCTCTTCACTCATTCCTTTTAGTTATTCCTAAAAGCCCATCTCCCAACCTAGGGAGAGATATTTTATCCCATCTAAATATTATCATATATATACCCAGGTTGCCAACTAATCAAAATGATGCTTAGGCTGGTTTTACAAATACAATATACATTGTTCTCTATGTATAAGAACTTGAGAGTTTTTTATTGGTCAAAAATAATGTGCTGCTGAGCTTAGTGGCACATGCCTGTAATCCCAGCACTTGGGAGGCTGAGGCAGGAGGATCGTTGTGAGCTTGAGACCAGCCTGGGTTACAAAGTGAGCTCAAGGCCGGCCTGAACTGCACAGCAAGACCTTGTCTCAAAAAGACCAAAAAAAAAAAAAAAAAAAAAAAAAAAAAAAGTGTTAATTGTTATCTGTTTCTCATGAGTCATCAAAATTTTGGAGATAATTATAGCTAACACTGGAGAGGCTTTTTTTTTTTTTTTTTTTTTTTGTACCAGTAATTAAACTCAGGACCTTGCACTTGCCAGGTAGGCACTTATGCTGCTAAGCTATATCCCCGGCCCAAGACTTAAAACAAAATATCAGACTCCTTCAGTAGTGCTGTCTAAGATTTCAGTGAGTCACAAGTGCCATTCCCTCAAGAACAGTTTCTAGACTTACTGGCAGCTTGATTTCACTCATATGCCAAAGAATAAAGGACTTCAATACTTATTAGCCTGGGTAGACACCTTGCAAATTAGGTTGAAACCTTTCCTTGTAGAACAGAAGAGGCACAAGAGGTGGTAAATTAGCTTTTTCTAATATCTGAGGCTGACTGGGTAATAAACTTATCTTAGAATAACCTGTCTTATTGAATCAAGAGCTAGGGAAGTATGTTTTACCATGATCTAAGAAGGCAGAGGGGTTTTCATCTTTCTTTTGATAAATAGTTGACAATTTAAAATAATTGAAGGGCTTAGTTTTCATCCTTTTTAGACCTTCAAGAAATCATCCCTTCTTTTAAAGCGGCAGTCACACAGCATGTCTCTCAGGCACTGGGCTTTCTCTATCACCTCCATTGTGCATGGAGGTCACAATCATCAGGAAAGGTAGAAAAATGAATGAGACCCTAAAGAGACATCTTCACAAAATGGCTCAGGAAACACACCTACAGTGGCCTCACTTACTGCCTTTAGCTTTCATTAAAATAAGAAATATACCTTAAATTCTAGGCCTCAGTCCATTTGAAATGCTTTATGGATGCCCTTTTCTCACTAATGGTTTTCTCTTTGATAGAGATACAGATGACTTCCTGAAGGATGTCACCTCATTGGCTAAATTTCAGCAGACTCTTCAATAGCTAACAGAAGCTCAGCACAAAGAAAAGGGAAAGGGAAATCCCATATTCCACCTAGAGACTTAATACAGTTAAAGTCTCTTCCCTCATCATCTCCATCCCTATTTCCAATTTGGGAAGGACCATACACTGTGATTCTGTCAACTCCATGAGCTGTCAAGGTAGCAGGCCTGGACTCTTGGATACACCACACCCGACTCACATCCTGGGAACCAGAGACTGTTGCAGAGTGTGACAGCCATTATCTGAATACTCCTGCAAACCCATAGAAAACTTAAGATCCTTGTTCAACAAAAAAAAATAGTCACGGGGCTGGGGATTTAGCTCAGCAGCACAGTGCCTGCCTGGCAAGCGCAAGGTCATGAGTTTGATTCCCAGTACCGGAAAACAAAAACAAGAAAAAAATAGTCTTGAGATAAGTAATCTAAGATGTTACTCTTAGCCCTTTTATTAATCACTTTACCACTTAAAGGAGAATGTAATTCCTTTCTAAGGGGGGCATAAAAATATGCAGAATCATTACAACAAACGTCTTGCTGGATATGTGACCTGCTCCCTTTGTCCGGTACCTCTGGACTTCCTTGGTGGGTATCCCAACTCCAAGAAGATGATTAGAATAAACTACAAGACTATACTGACAAGTTACGGAAGAGCTCAATGGTTCATAGTTTAGCTCACCCTTACAAGGTAGCTGAGTGACCTATAAACTATACCCTTAATCATTCTTGACATAATAGAATTTTTTCTAGCAATGCCACTGAAGCCTCTTTAAAGGCTCTGGTAGGACCCTTATTAAATAAAAGTAAGGGTCCTACCCTGAGGGCCAGCAACCATAGATATCAAGATGGCTATTTTCAGATATGGGGTGATTGTCTATAGTTAACCCCCATTATAGGACATCTTAGTAGAAAGGCCCCCTTATGTTGGGAACAGAAAAATCACTCCTATTCACATACTCTAAATGGTAGAGTTAGATGGACACCCCTGAACAATATATACACAATAACTTTATAGGCTGAAGATCGGTTTGCAGCAAACTGGTTTAATCATCCTGGAGTTAGATGGGAAGCTGCCAATGGCACTCACTGGTCCTGTGGAACCAGTTTGTGGCCCTGGCCACCCCCTGGATGGATAAGAAGATGCACACTGGGATTTGCATGGTTACAAGGCAGAAGTGTCTGGGACTAGGGATTTAGCTCAGTGGCACAGCGCCTTCCTGGCAAGCGCAAGGTTGTGAGTTTGATTCCTGGTACCGGAAGGGAAAAAAAAAGGCAGAAATGTCAAAAATACTGACAAACCTGCAAATTTGCCCCGCCTATGCATCCATGGTCTAGAAGTGTGTTTCACTGGTATGATCAGTTGGCTTCTATCCTTATCCCTTCACTTAGGGTTAGAGGATGTCATGCAACACATCCAGGGCTTAACTAACTATACTCAGCAGGCCTGAGATGACACCATGGCTGGCCTTTCTCTCCTGAATGAAGAAGTAAAATTAATGAGGTGAGTCGTCCTCCAAAATAGGATGGCATTAGGCATTCTAACTGCAGCACAAGGAAGGACCTGTGCAACCATAAAAGCTGAATGTGGCGTGCACGTTCCTGATCCTTTTGCTAGATTCTCCGTGGCTGTTTGAGATATTAGATGACAGGTTCATGACATGTCAGATTCTGAAACTGCCTGGACCTTCTCCTTATCCTCTTCATGGAAAGCCATTAATGGCTCCTCGTGGTGGAAAATCTTGTTGGCTATATGCATAATTATCCTATTGATTTTATTATTTGGCCCATGCATACTTAACTGCTTCTGTGGCTTTGTCTCCTCCAGACTTAAAGTTCTACGTCTACCCAAGACAAGAACGTCTGGCATCAATGAATGGCCTTTCTGATTGCTGATCACAAGTATGATCTTTGCGGCTGGGGATTTAGCTCAGCAGCACAGCACCTGCCTGGCAAGCGCAAGGTCATGAGTTCGATTCCTGGTACCGGAAAAAAAAAAAAAAAAAACTATGATCTTCTTCAGCTGGAAGTAGACAGATCAGTCTTCAACCCTTGTCCCCATATGGCAGTTATGGGTACTTCTTCAGAGGAGGGATATTATAGATAGCTAAGATAGGTAGGAGTATTGTAGGCAGTCAGACAGGGCTGAGCCTTTGAAAGTTCAACACAGAAGACAGCTGTGGCTGGAGGTGCGTTCACTGAAGGCCAGGTGTCAGGAAACAGGGAAAGTACTCGCCCACACACTTCCCTACGGATGAACACAGCGGCGGATATTCTAAGTCGGCATCAATCACTTTGGGGTGAGGACCAAACCTCCCTACCCACCCATTCCAGGAAAGGCCCTGTCTGTCCACGTGCGCTTGCTACGTGACTTGCTTCCCCATTTGATCCCCATTTAATCAATATTACCCTAGCAACTATACTTGTTGTAATCTTATTGGTTGGCCACAGTTTTGTCCCACCTCACGCCCATCCTCTGATTTGCCATTGGATCAATATTCCCTAAGTGACTGCGCTGTAATCTTACTGATTAATTCCCACTTTAAGTCCACCTCACCTCCAGGCTTTGCTCAATAAAACACCCTTGAGATGCAACACACTTCCCAGACCCCCTTCCATCCCTCTTAGGAGCTTTGTTTCTCTCAATAAATTCTTCCCACTCTTAAAAAAGAATACAACAAAGTTATTTCTATTCAAAAAAAAAAACTCTCCACCTGCCACCAGCTCTGTGGAAGAGGCCAGGGGCCAGGGGACTGGAGACAGGGACAGGCTGAGAGTGACAGCGGCTGGGCCCCTCCTCCCTGCGTGGGGAAACATGACTCATTCCACCCATCAAGCTGCTGTGAAAATGAAAGGCGAGCTCCCAAGGAGACCAGCAAACTGCATCCCTCCTCTGCTCCTCAGCATCCCGCCTTCCCTCCCCATAGCGCCCTCCGGCCTCTGCTGGGCTGACCCCAGCTGCCTTCCTCTTGCCCCCAGGGCAGCAGGGTAAGAGGCAGTGGCCATCTCCCAGTCTTCCCCTCCAAAGAAGGCCGTCTCCCTCTGCAGCCTCCAGCACCCTTCCTCCTGAGGCCTCAGCCCTCTCTGACCTTTGACAGGCAGCAGGATCTTCCCCCTGCCTACCTCCAGGAGACCCCAGCCTGATCCCAGGAGATCCCTCCTCACCTGTCACTAGACCCATCTCCTCCTCCACTCAAGGTCCCCGTAAAACCTGCCTTACTGCTGGGTGTGGTGGCACATGCCTGTAATCCTAGCGCTAAGGAGGCTGAGGCAGGAGGTTCTCCACTAGTTCAAGGCCAGCCTGGGCTACACAGAGAGATCAAGGCCAGCCTGGACTACATAATGAAAGAAAGAAAAGAAAAAGAAACCTTCCTTACAGAGGGTTGAAAGGGAAATGAAGGTCACAAGAACATAAGAGTTAAATGCAAGTGTATTTAGTAAATGGTGCAGGTGAGAAAGGTCATCATGGAGAGGATCATAACCGGTGATCAGAACCTGAAAGTCTCGCTGTTCTACCCCTGCTGGCTTCCCCTTCTGATCTTCAATATGGGAACCCTAGAATTCAACCCACCATGCTGAGTGTCTGCAAGAAGTCCAGACTTCCAGCCCCCAACGACTCTTGGAGATGAGCTACTTAATACTGGCAACAGTAACGACAGCATCGTGTCTTTATTGAGTGCTGATTGGTTTGTGCTATGTGATTTTTTTTTTTTTTTTTTTTTTTTGTCTTTTTGAGACAGGATTTCACTATGTAGTTGACCTTGAGCTCACTTTGTAGCCCAGGCTAGCCTCAAACTCAAAGCAATCCTCCTGCCTCAGTGCTGGGATTACTATTATGTGCCAATATGCCTGGTTTGAATTTGATTTTTTTTAACTAGTTTTGGGTAAGGGCAGCACTGGGGCTCAAATGCAGAGCTTCATGCATGCGGGACAAGTGCTTCGACCACTGAGCTACATCCCGAGCCCTCGACTCCCATTTGAGCTCACCAAACAGTTTCTTTTTTTTGGTTTTTTTCTGGTACCGGAAATCGAACTCATGACGTTGCACTTGCCAGCCAGGCGCTGTGCCACTGAGCTAAATCCCCAGCCCCACCAAACAGTTTCATAGGAGCCAGCTGGATTTTATGTGACAGACGCTACCTAAGTGATACAGAGTGTCTCATTAATCCTTGTGGCAGATTTATGTGGCAGAGACTGTTATAGTCACATAATAGTGAAATTGCGGCTCAGGGAGGTTAATTAACTTGCTCAGGGTCACAGAGCTTGTAAGGTAGACCTAGACATCAAAACTAAACTATCAGATTCCAAAATCCACAGCGTGCAGCTGGGGTTGCAGCTCAGTGGGAGAGCACTTGTAAGCATGCATGTAGCCTTGGGTCCAATCCCCCACTCTAAAACAAACAAACAAACGAAAAACCAACAGGAGGCTGGGGATTTAGCTCAGCAGCACAGCGCCTGCCTGGCAAGCACAAGGTCGTGAGTTCGATTCCCAGTACCGGAAAAAAAAAGAAAAGAAAAGAAAAACGGCTGTGGTGGTGCACACCTATAATCCCAGCACTCGGGAGGCTGAGGCAGGAGGATCATTGCAAGTTTGAGACCAGCCTGGGCTAAGAGTGAGCTCAAGTCCAGACTGAACTGCATAGTGAGACCCTGTCTCAAAAAAGACAAAAAAATAAATAAAACAAACAAAAACCAACAAAAAAAATCTCACAGTTTAACCTGCAGTCACATACCTTGTCTACTCAGGAACAGTGGTTCTGGTTTCTTCGGGGCCATCCCTGGCTATCAGACAGGGCCACTGTTCTCCTTTTTGTCCCTGACAGTGCAGACTACGGCTTGTTCACAGCTTGGGTAAGTCAAGAGGATCTTCCAGTTCCGTAAGTGAAAACTTAAAACTATGCCCTACAGGAAAACCCAGATGTGACCTCCGAAGGCCCTTTGGCCTCCCAGCGCCGGCACTTCACCGGGTCACCCCTGCTCCGAAGGCCCCTCTGTCCCTGGCTATCTTCACCGAGGACAATCAGTGCCCCACACTCAAAACCTGGGTCCTCAGGGAGAGAGAGCAAGAACAACGTCACAACAGTGAGAATAAGAGCCTCTGTGACTTCCCCACCTCTCTCCCCAGGACACCCCTGCTCCCCGGGCCCAGCACCTCTGCCCCTCTGGTCCCTACCACGATTTTGCTCCTGGACTGGTTTCTTGACCAGAAGGTCCCCAGACAGGCAGCCTTCCCCCCAATGCATCCTGCTGTGTAGAGAAAATGCTGCCAGGAAACTTTTATTCTTTAGTTCAATGTATATAACATAAAATAAAAACAAAAATATACATAATAAAATTCATCATTATGAGTAGCTTTAAAAATAGTCTTTCTACCATCTGTTGATACATTTTCTATTTCCAGAAACACAGTACCGAAGACTGGGTGGGTTTTAAGGAAAAGAGGTTTATTTGGCCCTCAGTTCGGAAGGTGCAGAATTAGGGGTTGTATCTGGTGGTGCCCTTCTCTCTCTCTCTCTCTCTCTCTCTTTTTTTTTTTTCAGTACTAGGAATTGAACCCAGGGCCTTTGTACTGAGCTATGTTCCCCAGCCCTTTTAATTTTTTGAGACAAAGTCTCACAGTGTTGCTAAATTTCCCAGGTTGGGCTGGAACTTGCAATCTTCCTGCCTCAGTCCTTCTGTATTTTCTCTACCCTGGGAATTTCCTTCGCTGTTCACACCCTCCTAGTAGATGAGTCTTAGTAAAGTGTGGCTTTGATCATGCTCAAGAACCTTCAATGACTCCCCATGGATTAGAGAAGTAGAGCATAGTTAATTAAGCACATCTCAGGCCTCTGCTGTGGGGCCCAACCCAACTTTTTGGTCCATTCCTCGTCACTCCTGAGGCAGGAGGATCATTGCAAGTTTGAGACCAGCCTGGGCTACAAAGTGAGCTCAAGTCCAGCCTGAACTGCATAGTGAGACCCTGTCCCAAAAAAGACAAAAAAATAAATAAAAGTAGTCACCAGGCAGGCAGAAGCAGTGACCCAGGGGCCCCAGGGAGAGACGTGTGCCCCCTCCTGGCACCTGGAGCCGACTGCCTGGCAAACAGTCCTCTTAGCCACCACCCTGTCCTCAGACTTCGTTTCCTCTTTTCATTCACAGTGTAGCAGAGATGGCACTGTGTTTTGGACATGGCTGCAGTGCCTCCCTTAAGAATTCATAGCCAGGCGTGGTGGTGCACATTTGTAATCCCAGCACTCAGGAGGCTGAGGCAGGAGGATTGCCATGAGTTTGGCAATCCAGTCTGGGCTACAAAGGGAGTTCAAGGCCAGCCTGAACTGCCTAGTGAGACCTTGTCTCAGAAAGATCAAACAAAAAGCCAATGAGTAGCTGGGTGTGGTTGTGCATGTCTATAATCCCAGCACTCAGGAGGCTGAGGCAGGAAAATCATTGTGAGTTCGAGGACTTGCCTGGACTACAAAGTAAGCTCAAGGCAGCCTGAACTACACAGCGAGACCTTGTCTCAAAAAGACTGAAAAAAAAAAAAAAAAAAGCCGATGGGTTCACACAAAGCACTTCTGTCAGCCTGCTTGGGAGAGAGACGCAGCAGTCACCTGCGGAGGTGTAAGGGTCTGAGGAGTGGGAAGCTGGTCGGCGGCTTTGGTCTGTTCTTGGTGGTCTCACACTGAAGAGCCCTGGGCAAATGCCTGGGGAGAAGCCCAGAACGGAGACTCCAGCCTTCAAGTCTCGGTGCGCCACACCCAGTGAGGAATTAAAACCAGCCATTGGGGCAGCGGGTGCGGCTCAGTGGTACAGCGCTTGCCTAGCATGCGTGAGGCCCTGGGTTTGGGCCCCAACAGCGCAGGAATAAAAAAAAAAAGTAAAACCAGCCATGGAAGAGGCAATAGAGCTGAATGCACACACACCATGAGGCTGTGAAATAAGCTATAGAGGCTTCTCAAAGGCAGTCTGCCCCAGTGCTGCGGAGACAAGCCCGGCACAGGGCAGGAGATGGGGCTCTGATATTTGCATGTCCTCTTCCTGTCTGTGCGTCCCTGGCAAATCCCATCCCTGCCCCACGCTTCCTCTTTCCCACCTGAGGTCCCTTCAGATGCCAGATTTGGTGCCAGCCAGGGGTCAGGCTGGAGGAGAGGGCCCCGAAGGCGCAGCTCAGCCCGAGGGGGTTGTCTACGGCCCGGTGGAGACCAGAGGCACTGAAGGCAGTGACCACCCTGGACAGGGGAAGAGAGCTGGGGCTCGACACCCTGGCCTCACCAGCCCCAAACGCCACTTCCCCAGCGCCCTCCCCGCAGGCACTTGGCAAACTGGCCTCAGCCCTGGGACACCCACAACTGCTCCCTCTGTGGCTACCCGTGAGGCAGGCCCCAAGCCCTCCCTGGTGCTCATGCCCCTCAGTCTCCCAGGAGACCTGAAACCATTGCTTACTTTGTCACCTGGTCCCAGGTCTTCCCGCTTCACACAAACTTCTCATAGGTCAGGTTATTCTTCCAAACATGCAGATAGAAAATCTCTTTTGTGCTCAAACAATCCAGAATACGTGGATTACAACACATGACTTTCTTCCTTCCTTCCTTTCTTTCAATACTTGGAGTTGAACTCAGAACCTTAGCACTGAGCCTTTTCTACATTTTATTTTCTGAGACAGGGTGCTGCTAAATTGCTGAGTTGCCCAGGCAGGACTTGAACTTGGAATCCTCCTGCCTCCGCCTCCCAGACTGCTAGGATTACAGATGTGCACCACCGTGCCTGGCTCTGCCCCACAGCTTTAAATGCAAACCCATCACAGAAGCAAGCACAGCTCTCCACAACAGAGGAACCGTCAGCCTCCCAGCTTTCTCACAGCTCCTTTGCAGATTGCGTCCCAGCCACACCCTGGGCAGCCTTTCCTGTTTTCCTGCCTTTACTCAGCCAGAGCTCCTGAAATCACATTCCTCTGCTGCCCAGACTACTTTCTACCACCATGCAGGTCCATGCTACCTCTTTTTAAAAAATCAGTTGTGAGTGTAGCTCAGTGGTGGAGCACTTGCTAATATGCACAAGGCGCCTGGCTCAAACCCTAGCGCTGCCTGCGTGCGCACACTCACACACACACACACACACACACCCCAAATCAGTCTGGATCATCCCACACTTATTAAAATCGTTATGCTACAGACACAAAGACTCCTTGCAGTATGGGGGCTTAAGTAAGCCTTCCTTGATTCCCGTCTGCTTTCTGTCCCACTTCTCTGGTTTTCCTTTTGACTGCGTGAGCTGACAACCTCCTGGTACATACATTCTTTCTCTGCCTAAGCTTTCCAGAGTCAGTTTCTGTTGCTTGCCATTAATTACCGCGGCTGATACCCCTGCCTCCCTCCGGGATGGTTGTCGAGGGACACGCTGCGTGCTCAGGTGTCTTGTGAAGAGTAGCGCCACGCAGAGATGTGATCTATAGCTCCCCGCTGCATCCCCCCTTCCCTCGCCTCCCAGCACCCAGCCGCCTCCGACGGAAGAGAACCAGCAAAACAACTCCCAATCACATTAGGGAGGGGGGATGAAGGGCCAGAAGAGCTAGCAATAAGGCCCCGAAATAGAACACTCATGTTACATTTGATAATTACCTCCCTGACCATGACTTTTGCAATTATATAATTCCCAACTTTTTTTGCATTGTAAAAAGATAGCAAATAATCTCCAGAACCACTTACTGAAGACGCCCCACTCCATTAAGGGAAGTTTAAATGCTTTATTTAGGTCTTCTGTCACTCAGCCGCCACGGGAGGGACAGCGACCTTTCCTCCCCTGCAGCTGGAAGAAATCAAACCTTGCTAGAAATATTAGAAAATCCTCCGGCATTTTTTTTAACCAATATAATTTACATATAATAAAACACACACATCTTAGGTTTACTGTTGGATGAGCTTTTTAATTTTATTTTTTTTTTTTTTTTTTTTTTAATTTTATTTTTAGAAGCTGAGGATGGAGCGGATGTTGGTTGAATTTTGATATATTTTGCATAATGCCCAGGCGTCTTCTACCGAGACAGAGAATGTTTCCACAGCCCAGAAAGGCCCCTCTGCCTCCCCCAGCAACCACTCCTCTGACTTGTGTTGCCACAGATTGACAGCTCCCGTGCTTCATCAGAAGGGAAGCACGAGCCAGGCACGGCTCACGACTGTCATCCCAGATACTCAGGAAGCAGAGATATGCAGCAAAAGATCATTAAGCTAGGGTGACTTTTTTTTTTTTTTTTTTTTTGGCTAGCCAGCCTTTCTCTATGGAAGACACCATGCACAGATTCACATCCAGAAGCAACTTCTTTCATCCAAGTAGTGACACCAGAAACACATGCTGCTATGGCAGCTGCTCCCTCTGAGAACATATAGATATACACAAAATGACTGATTCGGTTTACTGATATGTAATGATTCAAAGACTCAAATGGGCTGGACATGGTGGCGCATGCCTATAATCTCAGCACTTGGAAGGCTGAGGCAGGAGGATCACTGTGAGATCAAGGCCAGCCTGGGCTACAAAGTGAGTTCAAGGCCAGCTTGAACTGCATAGAAAGACCTTGTCTCCAAAAAGAAAAACAAACAAAAAAAAAAGACTTGACTGGTTTTTCAGCTCTGCTATCAGTTAGCAGCAAAAGGGCGCATAGAATATATTCATGCAATCGCCAGGGGTAGTGGCACACGCCTGTAATCCCAGCACTTGGGAGGCTGAGGCAGGAGGATCATTGCAAATTCGAGACCAGCCTGGGTTACAAAGTGAGCTCAAGGCCAGCCTGAACTGCATAGTGAGACCCTGTCTCTTTTTTTTTTTTTTTGTGGTACAGGTGATTGAACTCACAACCTTGCGCTTGCCAGGCAGGCACTTATGCCACTGTGCTATATCCCCAGCCCTGTGAGACCCTGTCTAAAAAAGACAAGAAAAAGAATATACTGGTGCACACCCTCCTGAGAAATACATCGCACTAAACAGGCACTGCGGCTCTGTTGTCGACATCAGTAGACTCATGCACCTCGCATACCACAGCGACTTGTTCACCCTAACAAACGCGCCTCAGTACCCTCTGCTATTTCACCTGCTCCTTTAGTCACGGGGCTAGCTGAAACAGGAACATGTGCCACTTTCTGAACTGCAGCCTCTCCTAAATCTTAGCAGCAAGCAGGATTGGCTCTTCACCAGTCGTAAGGGGCTCCTCAGCGTTAGCAGTGCAGTTCGCCAGAAAGAATGGCACTCCCAGAGCACACACATCTGATGAAGTGGTGACTTCAGTAATTACTTCTGTGGGGGGTTTTGTTGTTGATCTTTTGAGAAACTGCAAATATTTGTCTTTCAACGGCGGAGGCTTAGTCTCAATGTGGTGAAGAGGTTTGAAGACTTCATATCTTCTCTGGCTAGCTGGTCACCACGTATTACACAAAGTGGGCATGGAGAATGTGAATCGCCTATTGCAACGAATTCATAATTTAAGTGGAACGCTTGGTATTTTCTTTTTTTTTTTTTTGGTTTTTCTCCGGTACCGGGAACCGAACTAACGACCTTGCACTTGCCAGGCAGGCGCTTTTGCCGCTGAGCTAAAGCCCCAGCCCGGTATTTTCTTTTAAATGCATCCTTTCTTTCGTTGGCAGTTGTACAGTCTTCTACTGTCTCATTATTGAGTCTTTCACCATTACCAAAGATAGTCTCCAGTGAATGTTATTTTTTACTCACTATAGCTAAGGTTAGCTATGAGCTCACCAAAATTCTGACTGGGACAAGGGCTCAGTTCAGGAACAAGGTGTGGATGGAAGCGGTAAATAAAACAATGGACAGGCCATGCATGGACTGAAATGAGTGTCAGATTCTGACTTAAAGCCTGCCACCAGATGCAGCTTAACTGTCACTTGCCGCAAACTAATTGGGCTTTGATATGAGTCTGCAAGCAACTGATCCATTAGGGCTCAGTCAAGCCTCTCTGCTAATGTTAGTCTGTATTTGCAGCCACTCTTCTGTGCTAACATGACCACCTCAGCTCCACCTCTGCTCATCAGGCATTTGGTTCTCCTAAAGAGCCTCAACCTAGTTGAGGCTTACATGCACAGTTCACAGTAGGGTTCAAGCTCCTATGAGAATCTAATGCCACACTGATCTGACAGGAGGTGGAGCTCAGACAGTAATATGAGTGAAGATGTGAGTATGGATAAGGGTTCACTCATTCTTCCACAGCTCACCTCCTGTCATGTGGCCTAGTTCCTACCAAGCCACAGACCAGCACAGTCCGTGGCCTGGGCATTGGAGAGCCCCGCTTTAATCACAGCATTGAGTCAGGCATGGTGGTGCATGTCTATCATTCCATCACTCTGGGAGGCTGAGGCAGGAGGATTACAAGTTGTAGCTCACCCTGGGCAACTAGCAACTTAATGAGACCCTGTCTCACAATAAAAATTTAAGAAGGGCTGGGGGCTGGGCATGGTGGTGGCACATGCCTGTAATCTGAACAATAAAGGCTGAGGCAGGAGGATAATCATAAGTTCAAGGCCAGTCTGAACTACATATGAGTTGATGAAGACCAGCCTGGAATACATAGCAAGACCCTATCTCAAAAAAGAGGAGAGGTGCTGGGGATGAAACTCAGCATGAGGGCCCTGGGTTCAACTCTCAGTACTAAAATAAACAAGCAGACAAACACAGCACCAGAGCAGGACAGACTGTTGTTTTGGGTGTGTACACTTTTAGTTTTATTTTAATAAAGCAACTTGCACACTGTAATGTTTAAAGCTGAACATTTTCTCTCCTTTCCAGTGAAAACAAAAATTAACATTTTAAAAATTAACATTTTTTTAAAAAACTATAATGGAGAATGTCAGTTTCAAATAAGATTCTACATCATTAGGAAAGAGTTTTATTTTGAAAGTGTCATCTCAAACTGCAAAGATGTCCATTAAACATCATGATTAGCTGAGTATAGTGGGGCATGCCCATAATCCCAGCACTTTGGGAAGCTGAGGCAGGAGGATCTCAAGTTTGAGCCCAGCTTGGCAACTTAGCAACTTAGTGAGAACTTGTCTCAAAATAAACAATAAAAAAGGCCTCAGTGGCAGAGTCTCCCTGGGTTCAATCTCCAGTACCTCAAAAAAGAAAAAAATATCAAGTAGGGCAGGCACAGTGGCACAAGCCTATAATCCCAGCACTCAAGAGGCTGAGGCAGGAAGATTGCCAAGAGTTTGAGGCCAGTTTGGGCTACAGAGTGAGTTCAAGGCCAGCTTGAACTACATAACAAGACTCTGTCTCGAAACAGCAAACAAAAATCCTCAGGCAGGCCTGGTTATGAATGTCTATGAACCCAGTTACCTAAGAGCCTGAGGCAGGAGGTCTTTCAAGTTCAAGGCCAGCCTAGGCAATTTAGTGAGACCTCAAATATTCTGTAAAAGCAGGACAAATGACAAAGGTACAACAGTGCATATGGACCAGGCATGGTGGTTCTGTAATCCCAGAACTCAGGAGGCTGAGGCAGGAGGATTGCCATGAGTTTGAGGCCAGCCTGGGCTACCTAGTGAGTTCAAGGCCAGCCTGAACTATGTAGACTCTGTCTCAAAAACAAAACAATAGTGCATATGGAGCCCATGACACAAGGCAGGTATAGGGCCAGCCCTGACGACCACAGCAGACCTGGTTTTTCTTCTCATGAGTCCTCTAGTCTGGGGAGGGAGTCCGACCTGAGAGACAAAAAGCAAGTTCACAAACATGGAGCACAGGTGAGAACTCCTCTCACCACCTGAGTGGCTGCAGGGCGTTTGGGAGAGGAAAGGCACTGGGATGAGCAGGCACTGGGAGGTGAGGGCACAGAAGGTCTCTCAGAGTAGGAGGCTTGGCCAGGGGAGGCAGCATGTGAGGTGCTGAGGCTGGAGGGAAAACACTGGAGGCTTCCAAAGGGTAGAGACACTCACCTCAACCACACCTGAGAATATCTAGGTGCATAAATGAATGAGTGAGTACTCAAATGAAATTTAAATTAAGCTGGGCGTGGTGGCGCACGTCTGTAATCCCAGCACTCGGGAGGCTAAGGCAGGAGGATCGTTTCGAGTTTGAGGCCAGTCTGGGCTACAAAGTGCGCTCAAGGCCAGCCTGAGCTGCATAGCGAGACCCTGTCTCAAAAAGACAAAAAAAAAAAAAAACAACTAAAATTAGCTCAAGTAGGACAAGGAAAAGAACAGCATGAAAGGGAGCCTGACAGTGGGCATCAGCTAGATTACATAGTCGTGAATATCTTGGTGAATGGGCTTAGAGTAGGTTCTTTTTTTTAAGAATAAGTTATTGTTTGCTTGTTTTTTTCATCTTGTACTGGGGACTGAACCCAGGGCCCTCACAATGAGCTCCATTCCTAGTTCTTCAGACTCTTTTTAAAATTTTTAAGATGGGGAGGGTCTCACTAAGTTGCCTTGGATTTCTCCTGTCTCAGCTTCTCAGAGTGCTGTGACTACTCTGTTTTCATTTTAAGAAGTCACTGTGAGCCGGGCATGGTGGCACACACCGGTAATCCCAGCACTTGGGAGGCTGAGGCAGGAGGATCACCGCAAATTCAAGGCCAGCCTGGGCTACATAGTGAGTTCAAGGCCAGCCTGGACTATATAGCAAGACCCTGTATCAAAAAAAAGAAAGAAAAAAGAAGTCTCTTTGACTCTGGAGGAGACACTGGCCGGCAGAAGAGGCAGCCTGAGACCCTGGCAGTGGTGAGGCCGAAAGCAGTAGAGATGCGGGACTAGAATCCAGATGAGCCGCACAGGCTCCGGCTCACGAAGTGCAGCCTCTCGCCCCCGGGGGACCCCGGCGGGGAACACAGCCTGGAGGGGAGAGAAGGGGTTTCACACACAGTGAATTTTAGTTGCCTTAATAAAGATCCGAGTGAAAAAGCTCGGTAGGCTGTGGAACGTGTGGCTGGGGCTCCGAGGACTGTGACATCCAGATGGTCGCGGAACCTTGGGGGACGAGGGGGAGACTCCGGGGGACAGGAAAGGGTGAGCGGAGGACCGCGCTGCACTCGGCCTGGATGGGCTCCGGGACAGAAGAGGAGATGCGGGCGAGAAGACCGCCGGGCGGCGGACGGGAGAGCGCAGGTGCACACGCGAGGGCGGGAAAGGCTGGGGCAGAGCGGGGACGGCAGTGCGTGGGGGATTTATCACCGTGGACGTGGCAGGAGACATCAGCTGCTATAACATACAAGCGATGCTCACTGTCCTCTCAGCCTTGGGGGAGGAGACTGCGTTCCAGGGACGGTATTTGGGAATCCGGGCACAAGGGCCTGGATCCCAGGGACCTCCGAGGTCACTGAAAGGTCTCACTCTGTAATTCGGACTGGTTTTGAACTCACTATGATGCCAACTCATGTCAGTCCTCCTGCCTCAGCCTCCCGAGGGCTAAGATTGTGGAAATGTAAAAATAAGGCTTCTTGTGACTCATAGATAAGCAGTTTCAATAGGTTTGAGATTGCCCGGAAAGGAGGGAGCGCCAGAAGGGCCAGAGCATTATCTTCTGTCCTTGGAAGAAAGAACATCTGGTGTTGACACAGATATCTCCCCCTCCCCTTG
>NW_004955452.1:7823374-7828429 GCF_000276665.1 Chinchilla lanigera | reverse complement strand
TCTGCTTCTGTAATGACGCTTGCAAGCCCCCTCCTTTGTGGTTTTTCGGGTTAAAGAGCCAGAACTGACCTGGCTCTGGGGTCTCTGTTCCTGCGAGCTCAGTGAGCCCCATGCATGCTTGGTGAATAAAATCCCCTTGCTTTTTGCATGAGAAAACGTGTCTTGGAGTCTTCCTTCACACGGCGAGTGTCTCGACCCTAACAAGATTATAGGCGTGCACTACCACACCGGGCTGGAAAACATATTCTTAAAACATCAGCCAGGACCTAGCATTTAGTCAAGTTTCAAATCAAAGTTTCAGGATTCACTCATTCAACAAGCTTACTACTGGGTACGGTGGTGCACACTTCTAATCCCAGCTACTCAGGAGGCTGAGGCCAAGGATCACAAGTTCGAGCACAGCCTAGGCAACTTAGCAAGACCCTGTCTCAAAATAATACTTTTAGTCAGGGATATAGCTCAGCAGTACAAGCGCCTGTCAGTCAAATGTAAGGTCCTGAGTTTGATTCCCGATGCAAAACAAAACTGTAAAAAAAAAAAAAGAATCAAAATAATACCTTTTAAAACAGCCTGGGCATGTAGCTCATTGATAGAGCACTTTTCTAGTATGTACAGGGCCCTGGGTTCAATCTCCAGTACCACAAAGACAAAACAAACAAAACAGCAAGTTTGTTGGGCCTCATACTGTATTGTTTGCTTGACATAAGATCAGTCCGGTGAGTTTTTTTCCCCAATACCGGGGATGGAACCAGGCGCATTCTACCATGGAGCTATAGCCGGCCCATTTTTAAATTTCTTTCATTTTTGAGACAAGATCTCAATAAATTGCCCAGACTGGCCTGGAACTTGCCATCCTGCCTCAGCCTCCAGAGTTGCTGATGTACAGGTATGTGGGATGCCCGGCCCATGGATTATTTCTGGGCCGGGGATATAGCTCAGTGGCATAAGCACCTGCCTGGCAAGCACAAGGTACTGAGTTTGATTCCAGGTTAAAAAAAAAAAAAGAAAAGAAAAGAAAAAGAAAAAGAAAAAGTCCTAAGACTTTCACTGCTTCATCATAAGCGGAACCCCGAGAGCGGGGGTGTAGCACGGATGACAGCGCACGTGGCATGTGCAAGGCCCTGGGCTCAAGTCCCAGGAAAAGTAACCCTCAATAGCAGACCTTTTCCTCTACCCTTTTATCTCCCACCAAACTCAAGGCAACCCAGCTGTTTTTCGAAACTCACCCTTCCTTATTTCCCAGGAATCTGTTCCCTCAACTCATAATGTCCTCCAACCAGATGGACCTTTTTTTTTTTTTTTAATTTGTCTTTTTGAGAGTTTCACTATGCAATTCAGGCTGGCTTTGTTTCTTTTTTTTTTTTTTTTTTTGGTTTTTCTCCGGTACCGGGAACCGAACTCATGACCTTGCGCTTGCCAGGCAGGCGCTTTTGCCACTTCAGGCTGGCTTTGAACTTACTTTGTAACCCAAGGTAGCCTTGAACTCATGGCAATCCTCCTGCCTCAGCTTCCCCAGTGCTGGGATTGCAGGCGTGCGCCTTGAAACCTGGTCCTTTTTTATTTTTAGATGCAGCGCAAATTTCATCTAAACCTTCCCCAAATGTCCCAAACAGACTTAGTGCTTCTGTCCAAGGGCTCTTAAGGATCACAGTAGCACCTTGTTATGGTTTTTGTCTGTGTGTCCCCCCAATGCCTCATGCGGACTTGGGGCAGGCTTTTAGAGTTTGAATATGGGTGTGAGAGCTGCACCCGCCTGGAGTGGATAGTTTGCATATGTAAGGAAGAGGAAGAAGCTGCTTGGGGGCATTCCTCCTCCGTCATTCCACTCTGGTGTGTGCTTTTTGCTTAGCTGTGTGCTGCCGCCCTGAGATGCAGCTCTCTGCAATGTGCCACTCTGCCTTATAATCCTGCCAAGTATTGATTAAGACTTCCACGAACTGTAAGCGAAATAAACCTTTCCTTCCTTAATTTTGGTCGTCAGGTATTTTGTCCCAGCAGCGAGAAAAAAGGAACCAAGACACACCTGTTTTTTTATACAGTATTGATCTCTGCTTGCGGATCCAGGCTTCCTGGCCCAGATGTGCCTCTTAAAGATCATCTAAATGCCCCCCCGCTCCCCTGGTCCAAAATAGGACTCTGCACCCTCGCCTCTTGGCTCAGGCTGAGGACTCCATCTCAGAAGTGCTCCTCTGGCGCCACCTCCTGGTCAGCGGGGGTATGACAGCGCCTGGTTAGCGTCTCCGTTCGGATGGCCCTTCATCTCTTTGGTTCATCCATCCGCCTCTCCGTCTGTCCGTCCACCCATCTTTTGTTCCTTCTGTTCCAGGCTCGGGGCACACTCGCGCGCAGGACGAACCCAGTTCCTGACCTCAGGGAGTTTAGAATCCGCTGCAGAAGACGGTCTTCGGACTGCCCTGTTACCGGAACGACAGCGGTGAGGGTTTCCCCGCGGAGGCCGCGGCAGGGCGGGGCGGGGCCGAAGCCGCCCTTTCGGATCGCGGGCGCTGGCTTGGAGGCCGGCTGTGGCCAGGCCGGGTTTCCACACCCATCCTCTCTCCATACGCTTCCTTTTTGCTTTTGTTTGTTTCCGTTCTTAAAGCTTAACGATAGCGGTAACACAGTATGCCACACTACAGAACAATTCGGTATCTCTCTCCAGTCCTCTGAAGACTGTTCTGGGAGTTTGTTGTTTTTGTTTCGTTTTGTTTTTTTGAGATGGGGTCTCTCTCCTTGGCTGGCCTCAGAGTTACTATCACCTACCTCAGGTGTACGTGGTGTATGCTCTTATGAACCTATAGTTCTCTTTTAGGAGATAGGAAACAAAGCAAATATACTTTTTGAATATGTATTTTTAACAGGTGGTACATTATGTGATTCAAAGTCCGAAAGACTGTGCAGTGAAAAGCCCCACACTCCTGTCTTGATCCAACTAGTTCCCTTCACAGAGGCAAGCGACGTTGTCAGTGTCCCCTCTTCCTTAGCCAGTGATAGCATATGAAAATACAAGCAAATACATCTCTCACTATACAGGGTGCTATTCTATTCACTGTGCTGTACCTTGGGGTTTTTTTTCCCCACAATATACCTTTAAAATATTCTATACCAATGCACGGGGTTCTGTCTTTTTTATAGGTGTATAGTACTTCATATTATGGAAATTGCATTGTTTCAAATTATGCTAGATTGTGATATATGTTATGATGCGCACAGAAAATAAGTCAGGAGATGAATTTTATTTTTTACATTTATTTGTAGCGCTGAGGATTGAATCCAGGGCCTTGTGCCTACTAGGTAAATGTGCTACCATTGAACTACATCCCTAGCCCAGAGCTCAATTTTAAAATAACAGGTAAGAAGTCGGGTGTGGTGAAGCAAGAGGATCGATGCAAATTCAAGGCCAGACTGGGCTACATAGTGAGACTTTGTTTCAAAAAAACAAAAAGTTGAACAGAGGCAGCGAGGAAAGCCGGCGAGAAGGGCTCGGTAAGAAGCGCCCGCGGCATGGCCGCTCGGTGGCGCTGGACTCAGCCTGGAAGTGGGGCTGTGGCGCTGCGGGCGGACTGCGGGCGGGTCAGCCCTTGGGGCCGCGCAGGTCCCTCGCTGTCCCAGCCGCTTGTCGTGCGCCGCAGAGCTTAGCAGGTGTGGCCCCCACATCACTGTTTCTCTAGGAAAGCAGGAGCTGGGATTTGAGACTTAGAACCTGTATCTCTGAAATTCTGCTTACTAGAAGTTGCTAATAATTTTGGTTTTTTTTTTTAGACTGAGTCTCACTGTGCAGTTCAGGCTGGCCGTGAGCTCACTTTGTAGCCCAGGCTGGTCTCGAACTCGGAACGATCCTCCTGCCTCAGCCTCTCGAGTGCTGGGATTACAGGTGTGCGCCACCACGCCCGGCTGGATTCAGTTTTTAAAATGTGCTTGACAGCTTTTGGTTGTTCTTTGGCCCCTCGCGCTAAGACTGATCTGGGGTGGGCAGACACTCAGAGCCGGCGCTAGCCACTGTCAGCCGGCAGCAAGGGGACAGGCAGAGCGGGAGCTGGGGCCAGAGACGCGGACGGGAGAGTCAGACCTCTGACAAGGTGACACTGCCGAAGGCCTGAAGGCGGAAAGGGGCGCGTGGGCCTCGCAGCCGCGGCCGCGGGGAAGGAGCCTCCGGGGGCCGCGCGGAGCTGTCCGAGGTGGGAGGGGGCCGCGGGGAGTCGGGGGCTGAAGGCTCGGAGGGCCCTTGGCTTTGGTCATGGGGGCCAGGAGAGGGCGAGGGCGGGAAGGGACGCGCCCCACGGGCGCCTTCCCGGAGCCCGGCCGGCTGTGCGGGAGCAGCGGCCTGCAGGAGCCGCCGGCAGCCAGCCGGAGAGGCGCTGCGGAGCGGCGTGGGGGTGACGGCGCCTAACCTTACCCCAGGGTTCAGTCTGCGAAGATGGAAGGGCGAGTCGGTTACTAACGAGACCGAGCGGAGCAGCGAGGACCCAGCGACTCTGGGTCCAGAAGAGTTGGCCGGCGGGTGCACAGGGCGGGGGCACCGCCGGTGAGCCAGGCTGGATGAACTGGGAGGAAAGTCAAAGACTGAGCCCCGGGTCATTCAGACATCCAGAGGACAAAGCAGGAGAAGCCAGCCAGGGCACTGAGTAGGAACAACAGTGAAACAGGAAAATCAAGAGGCTTCCTATGCCAGGGTAAGTGAAGCAAGTGTGTCAAGGAGAGAAGCATCAACCGTGCAAGGTGCTGCTCGTGCCTAGGCCAGACAAGGTGAGGACCGACTTCACTCCCGACCTTGAGAAAAGCAGGCCCAGTGAATGAGATGAAAATCTGATTGGAGAAAATTAGAGAAGACAGGAGAGACACTGGGTGTTGCGGTGCACACCTGTAATCCCAGCATTTAGGAGGCTGAGGCAGGAGGACTGCCATAAGTTTGAGGCCAGCCTGGGCTACATAGTGAGTTCAAGGCCAGCCTGTCTCAAAAATCCAACCAGGGGCTGGGGATTTAGCTCAGCGGCAAAAGCGCCTGCCTGGCAAGCGCAAGGTCGTGAGTTCGGTTCCCGGTACCGGAGAAAAACCAAA
>NW_004955452.1:7820704-7823274 GCF_000276665.1 Chinchilla lanigera | reverse complement strand
CTCAGCGGCAAAAGCGCCTGCCTGGCAAGCGCAAGGTCGTGAGTTCGGTTCCCGGTACCGGAGAAAAACCAAAAAAAAAAAAAAAAAAAAAAAATCAAAAATCAAACCAGTAAACTAAAAGGAGAGAAATGGAATCAGTGAATAGCAACTTCTCTTTAGGATTTTGCTTCAAAGAATAAAGAAATGGGTAAGATGGGTGTGGTGGTACGCACCTGTTGTGCCAATTACTCAGGAGGCTGAGGCAGGAGGATCTCCTGAGCTCAGGAATATGGAGCCAGCTTGGACAATATAGTGAGATCCTGTCTCTGGAAGGAAGGAAAGGAATGAAGGAAGGGAGAGAGGGGGAGGGAAGAAAGAGAGGAGAGACAGACAGTAACTGGTGGAGGAAATGGGAGAAACAACAGCATGCTTGCACACCAAGATGCTCCCATATGAGTGAGCTGCAGCAGCTGAGAGAGAGACAATGGAGCCGTTCTTCCGCGTTGCAGGGACAGCTCAGGTGCAGTGGCGGGGTTGCTCGGGGCAGAAGAGGGCGCAATAAGGGCACTGCTTCTCACACACCAGGGAGAATCTCGCAAAGCACAGCTTGCTGGGCACCCCCCACAGTACTTCTGACTCTCTGGGTCTGGGTTGGGGCCCAAGGACGTGCACGCGGGACACGCTCCCCCCGTGCTGACACTGCCGGCCAGGAGTCGGGCTGCGGGAACACCAATCTGTAAGGGGTGAGAAGACGGAGTCAGCTGTTTCATCGACTGCTTCTTCCCCGTGGTCAGGTAGGAAGCCTCAACTGAAAGCAGAGACGGGAGAAGAGGTGCTGGAAGTTTGAGGAAATGGAGAAAGGAGGAAACGGCTATCTTGACATTGAGACTGAGTAAACAGAGGGAAGGATTTTTTCCTGTAATTTTGAGTTTTAAATGACACACTGGAGCTATAAATTTCAGTGGTAAAGTGTGTTTAGCATGCACAAGGCCCTGAGTTCAGCCCCCAGCACCCCCTGAAACAATACAAAGAGGCACCAGTTGAATGGCTTTCTCTAGTCACTGTGAGCCGCACACCCGCAGGCGGGCGGTTAGCTGTCCACGGAGACTTTGTCAGTTAAATTCAATGCAGCAAGACAAAGGGCCCAGGGGCTGAGGATGAATACAGAGCAGAAGGATTATGAAGAGCTGTGGAATTCACACTAGGGGGCCGGGGATATAGCTCAGTGGCACAGGTGCCTGCCTGGCAAGCACAAGGTCCTGAGTTCGATTCCTGATACCAAAAATAAATAAATAAATAAAAGTTGCATCAGTGGCTCTGTTGAAGAGCACTGCTCTGCCTCACATGTACTTATTTGATGTGTGGGCCAGAGACATAGCTCAGTGGCACAAACGCCTTCCTGGAATTCACACTAGGTAAGGAGAGGCACGGCAGGGAGGGGAATCACTTTTCTCAGAAGTGGGTGCTTCTCACCATCCGGGCCAACTGCCTTCACCCCTCAGTCCGGACTCTGGCGGGGTGATGCTCCTGTCCACCTGTACTTCTCCCTGCTTGTTACTCTTCTCTGCGCTGCTCACCTGACAAATGTGTGTCTCTGCACTGGAATTTGAGTCCCACTGGACACAGAGGCTTTTAGTTTTCTGCTGTAGCCTTTGCCTCAAACTGTGCCTGACAGGGAGCACTGCTCTCCCACCCACCCCCACGCCCTCTCCAGCCCTGGTCAGCTGACTCTGCAACCACAGCCAGGCCACCTCCTATCCTTTTGTGTCAAAATGCCTTCATCAGGAATGACATCTTGCCAGTCGTGGTGGCGCATGCCTGTAATCCCAGCACTGGGGAGGCTGAGGCAGGAAGATTGTTGCAAGTTCGAGACCAGCCTGGGCTACCAAGTGAGTTCAAGGCCCTTGAACTGCATAGTGAGACTCTGTCTCAAAAAAAAAAAAAAAAGAATGACATCCAGTTAAAAACATGAGTGCCTCAGGCTGGGGCTGTAGCTCAGTGGTAGAGCATTTGCCTAGCATATCTGAAGACCTAGGTTCAATCCCCAGCGCTGCAAAAGGAAAAAAAAATTAAACTGCTATCATGGTAGCACTCTGTTATCAGTGGAGGTCAGTGGCACAGAATAAGAAACTCTTCAAATCATGACTAAACTTCTAAAGGGAGTTGGAGATACAGTGCAGCCCAGAAGACATTATCTCATTTCCATAAAATAATCTGAAATTATGTTTATGTATTTAGGAACACACATGCTATACATGCCAAGCTTGTCTTCCTAAAAGTCTTTAAGATTAAAAAGGATAACTTATGTAAGTGAAACAAAAACTTAAGTACCAAATTGTACATGGACACTCTTTACATAAATGTATCATTACTGTTTTTTTGGTACCAGGAATTGAACTCAGGATCTTGTGCTTGCCAGGCAGACATGGTGCCACTCTAGCCCTCATTTTTCTTTTTAAATCAAGGTCTGTGTCCAGGCTGGGCTTGAACTCACCTTCCTCCTGTCTGTCTCCCCAGTGCTGGGATTATAGGTGTACCTCCCCATACCTGGCATTTTTGTCTTTTTTTTTTTTTTTTTTTTTTTTTTTTTT
>NW_004955452.1:7798704-7820604 GCF_000276665.1 Chinchilla lanigera | reverse complement strand
TTTTCTTTTTTGAGACAGGGTCTTGCTATGCAGTTCAGGCTGGCCTTGAGCTCACTTTGTAGCCCAGGCTGGTCTTGAACTTGCAACAATCCTCCTGCCTCAGCCTCCCTGAGTGCTGGGATTACAGGCGTGCGCCACCATGCCCGGCTCTGGCTGATTAGAAAAGCAGTACCGTTAAATTTAAATCCCTACAAAAAGGGCACAATCAAGTGGTTTCGGAGATCACCTCCTTTGTCCAAGGAGGAAATACACTAGACCCTCCCCAGCACCACATGGCTCCTTACAGGCAGAGCAGAGCACCCAGGAGAGAGCTGGAATGTGAAGGATGAAAGGCTTAAGGAAAGCCATGAAGAAAAATCCAATAAAGGGCAGCACTCTTCTTATCTCCCACAACGTCAAGCTCCGTGAGAGCTCTTTAAATTCAGTTCTGCAAAGAATCTTTTCTTCCCCTGCTGCCCAACAATAGCTCCGAGAGGAGCTCACAGAATGCAGGCTGAATGACGAAACAGATGGGAAAGCAGATGGACACGCCAAGCGGGACTGAGCAGCAAAATTGGGAGTTCTGTCAGGTGCTGCCCCTTAAAGGGCAATGCAACGTCCCCTTGCGCGTTTATGAACAGGCTCTACGGCCAGCAGGTGGGCCTAACAGCTTCCCAACCTTCTGCCCGCACTTCTGATTATTGAAAAGGCTGAAGAAAGCAATAAACGTCCATGGCGTGAAGTCGTCTTCGCCCCACCAGCAGGGTGGCGCAGAGCCCATTTCTGTCTCACCCAGCCCAGCTCCCCTGGGAGAGTGGGGGTTTGGTGGGGAAGGCTCGTGCACACGCACAGAAGCAGTGCAGACGCATCTGAAGCCCACCGCCGCTGACGCTCGCAGCGCGAGCTGCCGAGCTAGAACGAGGGGCTGCGGTGGGGCCGGGGAGCACTGAGAGCGCCAAGCGAAGGAGGGGCAGTTTGTCCGCCGTGTGCCACGGGTCAAGCTGGGCCACGGGCAGGGCCAGGCAAAAACCTGGTCCCTCGCTGCCACATAGGGGCGGAGCCAGGCCCGGCCCAGGCCTCAGACACTGAGCCCGAGAGTTGAAAGGGCGAAGGGGGCTTCTCCAGCTCCCTCAGCCTCGCTGCAGATGCCCCGCCTGTGGCAGCCGCCGTCCACGTGCCAACCCGGAACTGCTGTGCGTGTCACAGTTCCAAAGGCCACACGGAACCCACTGGCGACGAATGAATGACAACTGCAGCCATGCATCACTGCTTCCCAGTATGGAAAAAATTGACTGTGAATAGACTGATCGGGTACATGACCATTTACTGTCTCATGGGGAAAGGTCTGCACCTCGGAAGAGTGAGCTGTGTGGGAAACAGGACTTCAAACGCCCTGGGGCCCTAATTACAGAGCTAAAGGTAGAAATTATGCAAGGACGCAAACCAACCCATCTTCACTGAGCTCCAATCTAGGTGAAGTACTAGGCCAAGTGTAAGTGCTCGCCATAACTCCAGAAGAGCCGTTCATATATATCGTGATGGAAAAAATAAAGTGGTTAAAGTGTTTTGATTGGGCTACACAATCCTCCACTTATACCACTAATAATTTTTAAAGCACAGCTTAATATGCCATTGCAATGTGAACATCTTCTTTAAAAATACCAATGAATCGTTTCCATAAGATGGGGAAAGCAGGGCGTCGTGGCGCACGCCTGTAATCCCAGCACTCAGGAGCCTGAGGCAGGAGGATCATTGTGAGTTTGAGGCCAGCCTGGGCTACAATATGAGCTCAAGGGCAGCCTCAATTGCACAGTGAGACCCTGTCTCAAGAAAAAAAAAAAAAAAAGATGGGAAAGCGAGGTTAAAGGGAGGGGGACCGGGGAAAAAGCAGCAGCAAGATCTATTATATACAAGCACAAATTCCCTACAATGAATATCATCACATAAATCTAAGATGTACCAATACAATTTTTTAAAGTTTAAATTAAAAAGAATGGTTTCTAAATATTCTCCAATAAAAGAACTAGATAGAGTTCCTTGGGAAAATTGGGCTGAGGCAGGGAAAAGACACTAGCCCAGGACATTGCGTAGGACTACAAAAAGCAAAATGCCAAGCACGAGGCTGAGCTGGGTCCCCAGCACTACCAAAAAGAAAGGCTTGAAGGCATTCCCAGTGGTTAAAGCTGGGACAATCTAAGCAACAAAATAGATGATAGCACTGACATGGGCCCATACTGATATAACTAAATCAATGGGGAGAGCGACACAACTTCCTTACAGTAGAGCTCTAATTAGAATATGCAGAAGAGAAATAAACACTTGGCAAAAGCGCCTGCCTGGCAAGCGCAAGGTCGTGAGTTCGGTTCCCGGTACCGGAGAAAAACCCAAAATAAATAAATAAATAAACAAACAAACAAACACTTGGCAAACACCACAGTAATACTGTTGCAGGCAAAAGCAATCCATAGATGCCAAAACCAGTAGGTTAAAGAGTGACAGTTTCCACATAAACCCCTAAGTTACTTATTAATTACAAAGGGAAAATTAATGCCTTTACAGTGGAAAAATCTGGCAGATTACCCTTTAAGCAAGTGATCGAAGTTAACATCACTAATGAGACATATCAACAAGTAATTGGCTGTAAGGCACTGAGAAGGGCACATACTTTCGTGACACTCTTGAAGGACACTCAATCTCACAATGAAAATATCAGATGAACACAATCCAAAGGGCGTCCCACAGAGTAACTCGCCAGGAAGCTCCTCAAAGGTCAGACGAAGGCTGGCCCATTGTCACAGGCTAAGGGAGACTTAACACAGCGAAGTGCAACGTGGGAACCTGGGCAACTAAATGCAACGCAGGAGAGACATGGAGCCAGAAAGATGCTGGTGTGACAGCGGGCAAAACTCCAGTGTTCGTACGTTAGTTAATACTACTGCTTCAGTATTTACTGGTTTGATAATTTTAACGCGGGTATGCAAATCCTAACATTTGGAGGAAGGTAAGTGAAGGGTGTATGAGGACTCTCCATTATTATTTTTGCAAGGTGGATCATGAAAGGTAGGCACAGCAGCGCATCTCCGTAATCTCGACACTTGGGAAGCTGAGGCAGATCGCTGTCAGTTCGAGGCCAGCCTGGACTACAAAGTGAGACCCTGTCTCAAAAAAACAAAATAAAGTAAAAAGTGTAACCTGTTGTAAGACAGCCAATCAAATGTAGCTAAAACTGATGTGAATTTTACATAGTTTGGGATTTTTTGAGATAAATTTCCTGTGTAGCTCAAACTACAGCTCATTTTGTTCATATTTAAAAGGTTTAAAATTATTTGAATTCTGTCAAATATGAGCTAAGATTATTCAATTCCCCCTCAACTCTAACAAAGGAAGAAAGTAAATATAGCTAGCCAAAGTTATGACATTCACAAATAACAGGACAGTCTTGAGAAATAGTCAAAAGTTAAAAATTCCCAGTGGCAAAGTTGTCTTTAGTAAATAACAGACCTAGTTTAGCTGTATTTTGGGATCTTGACTAAACTGTTTCAGACCGACCTCTTTAATAGTTTTTTTTTTTTTTTTGGTCTTTTTGAGACAGGGTCTCGCTATGCAGTTCAGGCTGGCCTTGAGCTCACTGTTTGGCCCAGGCTGGTCTCGAACTTGCAACAATCCTCCTGCCTCAGCCTCCCGAGTGCTGAAATTACAGGCACACACCTCCATCCCCAGCTCTAACAGTCTAATTTTTAAAATGCTATATACAAAAAAAAGGCAATGGTTTTTGTTTTTTTTTTTCTGCTTTAATACACAAGTCCAAGATCCCGAACCCCTCAATATTCAGGGATGGTTAGATGAGCAACCTTGTTAGGAGATCCAAGTCCATCCAGTCTACTCCCAAACCAAGAGTATTTTCTGCGTGTGATATGAAAAGAATGGGAAGCACTGTCTTAAACTGCCAAGGTACCATTCCAAACTGCAAAGAATCCTTCAATCATCTCTTACTCAACTTGATTCAACATGGGAAATCCTAGATAAAATTATTTTTGAATTTGCTTTTGTCAGGTATTTTTCCTTCTGAAGGCAAAATATTCAACAATTAAGTCCAAGGAGTCCTGTAGAAGTCACAGACGTTAGGACTAAAAGTGAAAATACCAAATGCTACATTTCTTACTGAGAAATTTGGCAAATTCAAATTAATGAAAAAACAAATGAACTCTCAATTTGGGGAAATGCATTTTTTAAAACCTTGGCAGACAAGAATATCCAGGAATACTGTACTATGCCTGTGATACGCAAAAGTTCTTTACTGACAATGTTTATTACGATGCTCACTAGAAATCAACACAGACTTATTTTACTGGCATCCTTAACGTAGCAGCCTGGGCTGTGTAAACAGGATGAGTAAGTCATTTGAGGGCATTACTGTCGAAGCATTAAAATATTTTCAGCACCCTCTTAGTATACATGTTTTCACGCATTTAACGCTCCAAAACTGGGACATCTTAAAAGCTAGAATTCTGTAAGGCAGAGAAACCCTTCAAACCTTGGTGAATAGAAAGAATGAAGCAAATGCCCCTGTAGTTTCAAGATTCATAGAAGCTTGCTGGAGTTTCCTTTTTTGGACCTGCACTCATGTGGAATACTGACTAAATAAACCATATTTTGGATTAAAGACTTAAACCCTGTGTGCTACCTTCTTTATACTGAAGACAGACAGACAGTTTCTGCGGAGTTAGCACAGTGCGTGGCCCTTACAAACATCCCTTCATACTTCATCTTCCTCTTCGGGAGGTACCCAGAAATAAAGCACTAAGAACACTGGCCCCTCTTCCTCTACGTTTGGGGCCATTCAGCCCTGGTACAAAGCAAGTCTCAACTTTTTCTTTTTCTTCTTTTTTTTGTCTTTTTGAGACAGGGTCTCACTATGCAGTTCAAGCTGGCCTTGAGCTCACTTTGTAGCCCAGGCTGGTCTTGAACTTGCAACAATCCTCCTGCCTCAGCCTCCTGAGTGCTGGGATTACAGGCCTGCGCCACCACATCCAGCTCTCAACTTTTTCTTGATACAAACTTTAAAACACAATTGCTACCTCACCTCTTGAAACTCCTTACACTCAAATCTTTCACAAAATATAGCAGAGTGAAATAATACTAAGCGGTACTAGAAGCGATGCTCAACAGGATCTCACATTTATTGAGAAGTGATTAATGGTAAAAAGAAAGGCGATGCCCTTTCCTCATTGGCTGAACAAGAAACTGAAGAAACATTCACTACACGTTTTACAATATTTTTCTCTTCCAAAATGCATTTCTGAAAACGAGTTTTTACCACTGTTCTTAGCTTTGAAATCAAATTAATTTTGACTTAATCAGTATAATGTACAAGAACAGAACATTTCTTAGGACTTCTAGTACTTTACTTTGAGTAACAAAGGGTCAGAGAAAATGAACCACCCTTAAAGACACAACCTTGGGTAACACTGTTAAATTTTCCTAGACAAAAATTCTTCATAAAAAATTGCTCTTCCAGTTCGGAAGGGAAAAATCAAATTCCCACTTTCTGGGGTAGACACCCAAAACCTTCACAAGTTGTGTTCTCCAAGTGCAAATGTCAAAATGGGAGGAGGAAAGGGTTTAAAAATTAGAGAAAACTGTATGCACTTACGGACTTAAAAATCCGAGAAACATAGTAAAAAGACAAAAAAACCAAAGCATTATGCTCTGAAATCACAACCAAAGCCAAAATAAAAGGGACATTTTTCACCTAAACTACCTAGAGGGATTTTTGTTTAGTTTTTCCTTTTCTTTTTTTTTTCTTTTTTTTTTTCATTTTCCAGTTAAGTCCTATGTCTTTTGTGAAATTCCAATACTTAAACTGCAAGTCTGCAATCGTCTCTGAAGTCAATGAAATTAAGAAAAAAGTCCTAATTCTCTTGAAGGTCATTTGTTTCCTCTTAGGATTTTCGCAGATGCAACCGTTGCTGCAGTCTGTGCAGAACTGCGTTTTACTTCCCACGACCTTGACGCTCCTAAAGAAAAGAAAAAAGTTTAAATGTTAAAACTTATCTGAACATGCTTAAGAATTAAAACTTCACATGACAATAAAAATTTATTTGTGCTATACAGAATATTTCCACAAGTAAAATGGCTTCTATTTAGATCATGTAAGTAGTAACACTCAAAAATTTTTTTTTACTTTAAAATTCATTACAGCTGGGCATGGTGGTGTATGCCTGTAATCCCAACACTTGGGAGGGTGAGGCAGGAAGATTGCTGTGAGTTCGAGCCTGGGCTACATAGTGAATTCAAGGCCAGCCTGAACTACACAGTGAGACCCTGTCTCAAAAAAAAAAAAAAAAAGCAAATAAAATAAAATTTATTATATTACTAAACAGATTATTTTTCCCATTATACTTGCTCTGGGGCTTAGGTTAATAATTGGTTTAAAATATGACTGCGTGCATTAATAAAGCTTTCAGTGCTATAAACTGCCTGCTCAGGCACGCGTGCCACAAGTTCACCACCACTGGCCTAGTAGAAATTAACTTCAAACATACATCAATAGTTTGAAAATGGAGTAGCACACATAGTACAAAATCCAGGAATAGCAGTGTCAGACCAACCTACATTCAAATCCCATACCAATCCCAAAGTTTTGAACACATTCATGAGCCTCCAATAAGTACTTCACAGGGCTATGGAAAATTGATGAGCTAACTCACAGAAAGCTGTTAAATCTATAGTAGGCAAGAAAACCATCCTCTTCCCCCTAGAAAGTTTAAAATCCACTTAGGGATGGGTTTTGGAAAGACTGTAATACAGGTGGTTCCCTAAAACCTAAGTACTGATTTTCTTACTAAGAATCAGTCAGTCTTTTTAGGTTTTTTTATAAATTTATCATAAATAGCCATCTATTCCACACATTACCTTACTTTCACAATTTAAAAATAAGAGTAATTCAATCCACATGGCTTTCAAAAAGGAAGTATTAAGTGGTCAAGAGTACACAAGACCTACAGTTCATGTATTTGCTCCCATTTATCAGACAGTATCTGATATCTGATCCTACCAAAAAGAGCAGCACTTGCACATACGGGCTTCCACGCTATAGGCACAAGACTGTAACAAGCTTTACAATCATCCTGCAAAGACTATTACTCCTCTTTTTTGTTTTTTGTTTTTTTCTGGTACCCAGAACTGAACTCACCTCACACTTGCCAGACAGGCGCTGTATTGCTAAGCTAAATCCCCAGCCCCTATTATTCCTATTTTACGTAAGAAAATTTAAGACTGAATGAAGTTACTAGCTGAGTGTGGTGGTGCATGCCTGTAATCCCAGCACTCGGGAGGCTGAGGCAGGAGGATTGCTATGAGTTCAAGGCCAGCCTGGGCTACATAGTGAGTTCAAGGTCAGCCTAAACTACATAGCAAGACCGTGTCTCAAAAAAACCTCTAGAAGAGTTGAGCACTTGTCTAGCATGCATGAGACCCTGGGTTCAATCCCCAATACCACAAAACCTCCTAGAAAATTTTAAAAAAAAATGTTTTTAGCTAATTTCAGAATACTTTTGAATTTACAATCTTTCTGGTTCAGCTTCCCAGAGTGCTGGGATTATAGGAGAGTACCACATGTAACTCCTATTATCTCTTAAAGTAGGGGCTGGGGATTTAGCTCAGCAGCACAGCGCCTGCCTAGCAAGTGTGAGATCTTGAGTTCGATTCCCGGCACCAGAAAAAAAAAATAAGGAAAGAGAGATATCTCTTAAAGTAATGTAACTCCAGACATACAGATCTTTTTTTTTTTTTTTTTTTGTCTTTGAGACAAGTTTCCACTAGGCAGTTCAGGCTGGCCTAGAATTCATTTTGTAGCCCAGACTGGCCTCTAACACAGGAATCCTCCTGCCTCAGCCTCCTCAGTGATGGGATTACAGACATGTACCACCACACCTAGTTTATAGATACAATTTGCCTCAAATCATAATGCTAAATTAGAAAACCTAAACTCTGCATCACTACTGTACCAGATCCTAAGAAAAATATGAATTCATCAGCACACTTAGTAACAGCATTTGAAACAGAAAAAATTTCATGTCAGCACTGTGCAATTATATTTATTGCTTCATCTCATCTCTTCTCTATGGCAGTGCTAGTGACTAAACCCAAGATCTTGCACAGGTTAGGTGAGTATTCTACCATTCATCTACATAACCAACCCTTATTTTATTTTGAGAAAGAGTATTGCTAAACTGCCCGTGCTGGCCTTAAAACTGGTCCTCTGCCTTAACTTCAAGTAGCTGGGAATGCATGCCATACCCAGTTGCATCATCTTTTTTTTTGTTTTTTTTTTTGTTTTTTTTTTACGGTACCGAGACCCGAACTCACAACCTTGCACTTGCCAGGCAGGTGCTGTGTCGCTGAGCTAAATCCCCAGCCCTCATCATCTTATTTTTTAAAGACAAAGTTTGTTCATCTTTATAATGTGCAAGAAATTCTAAATCCCATGAATATCCATGTCTAATTTTGCCTCAAGGGGGCTGGGGATTTAGCTCAGCGGCAAAAAGCGCCTGCCTGGCAAGCGCAAGGTCGTGAGTTCGGTTCCCGGCACCGGAGAAAAACCAAAAAAATAAAAAATAAAATAAAATAAAATAAAAACTAATTTTGCCTCAAAATATTAAGAGAAAAAAAGCTGTGTGACCTGATTAATTATACAACTACACAATACCAAGAGGCAAGTATCCTAATATAACCCTAATATAAACCCATATGGCAGAAGGTTTTTTTTTCTTGACAGTAGTAGGGGTTGAACCCAGGGCCTTCACACTGAGCTACAGCCCTAAAGACAATTTGAGAAAAGACAATTTGAGAAAAGGTCTTGCTAAATTGCCCAGGGGAGATGCAACCTTCGATTTTACTGCCTCAACCTCCTGGAGTGCTGGGATTTCAAGCCTGTATCACTAGGCCTGTCCAAAAGCCTTACTTTAAATCTTTAAATGATGCAAATTGGCCGGGCATGGTGGCACACGCCTGTAATCCCAGCATTCACGAGGCTGAGGCAGGAGGATTGTTGCGAGTTCGAGACCAGCCTGGGCTACAAAGTGAGTTCAAGGCCAGCCTGAACTACATAGTGAGACCCCGTCTCAAAAAGACCAAAATAAATAAATAAATGATGCAAATTATACATATAAGTGGCATTAGTCAGGTGTGGTGGGACACACCTGTAATCCCAACACTTGGGAGGCTGAGGCAGAAGGATCACCCTCAGTTCAAGGCCAGTCTGAACTAGATATAGTAGGAAGAAAAAAACTTGGCATTAGCTGTTTTGAAACCTTTATCAGCCAAGCATGGTGGCGCACGCCTGTAATCCCAGCACTCAGGAGGCTGAAGCAGGAGGATCGTTGCAAGTTCAAGGCCAGCCTGGGCTACAAAGTGAGCTCAAAGCCAGCCTGAACTGCATCACGAGACCCTGTCTCAAAAAGACTAAAAAATATATAAATAAAACCCTTATCAACATCAGGAAAGCACTTCAAACCAGGCATGGTGGCACATGCCTATGATCCCAGCACTCTGAGAGTTTGAAGCAGGAGCCTAGAAAATTTATTAGTGATTTAGGGGAACCCCAACTCACTGTAATAAAAAAGGGGTTGAGGATATAGCTCAGTGCAAGGCCCTGGGAAGCTGAGACAGGAGGATCACAAGTTTGAGCCTAGCTTGGCAACTTAGATCCTATCTCAAAATAAAGTAGGCTAGAGATATAGCTCAGTGGCTTCAGCGTCTGCCTGGCAAGCTCATGGTCCTAAGTTCGATTCTTGGTACCAACAAAATAAAAACAAAATAAAATAGAAGATTAGAGATGTATCTTAGTGCTAAGTCCCTGAGTTTATTCCCTAGTAGTGGGTGTACGTGTGTTGCTGATTGGTAGTGGTGGGTGGGGTAGGACTGTTAAAAACAAAATCAGTTTTTTTTTGTGAGCCCAGGAGTTTGAGGCTAGCCTGGGCAACAATGTGACCAGCCAAAAGAAACAAAAAATAAAACAAACAAAACTTGAAAAATCTGAATCCTGGTAAGATCTAGATAACAGCAGTACTATTTCAGGGTTAAATTTTCTGATTTTGATCACTGCACTATGGTTCCATAAGTGCAAGAGGCATGACAATATCTGGTCCTTAACTATCAAGTGGCTTGAGAAAAAATTATTAAACACATCTCCAAATGAATGACAAGGTAATTATGGCTAAATGCTACACTGGAGACGGGGTTACAGCTCAGTGTGTGTGACATTCAACTGCCAGCACCACCAATAACAGGTCACAGCAACAATTTTAGGTGAAGGTACATGGGATTCTTTTGCATTATTCTTGACAGTTTTTAAGTTTAAAGGTATTTCAAAAATAAAATGGGAGGAAAGAAAAAAATGAGTTTTCATTTAATTCTTCTGATTAAAAAAAAAAAAAAAAAAAACAATTGCCAGGTATGGTGGCACACGCCTATAATCCCAGCACTCAGAAGGCTGAGGTAGGAGGATCATTCGAGTTCAAAGCTAGCATGGGCTACATAGTGAGCCCAAGACCAGTATGAACTACATAGTGAGACCTGGCTCAAAACACCCACCCTCCCACCCCCCCAAAAGTGTACCAATTAAAACTGAAATGTATTTCCTCAGACTTACACTAAAAATTATCAATATTCCTCAGACTTACACTAAAAATTATCAAATATTTAGAGTTGAACAAATCTTTTGGAATGAAAAAAGATGACAAGGTACAAACAAGGATCATTATAACTACTCATATTAAACCCTTTCAGGTTTCTATGAAAGACTTCTCTTACAAATACAGCAGGTTTTCTTTCACTTTTGTGAGTATTTCCCATTACCACTAAGAGCAACTTCACTAAGTACTTTGATAATTTAGAGTAAAAGATTTTATGTGTAGGTCTGTGGGATTTACTGGCATTTCCAATCAACCACTCCTACTCTAGTATTACTTAACAAAGAAAAAACAAGGGGCAAAAAGAAGAAAGATGAAGAATATACAATAAATGGCTAAGAGTGGGAAGAGCACAAACACCAGCAGAACTGCTACAGGCACTAACATACACAAGTCCAGACATATATATACCAGCTTTCATATATGAAGAGACCACTGACTAATCAGAACAGTGAAAATGGTGCAAGGTAAAGTTGGTTTTCTTTAAAATGTTGTCATGTGGACCCCATCTACCACTACTTTATCCTAGATTTGCAGTGCAGCTGCTGAGGCAGAATGAGTATGTAGGAGTATGAGCATTTTGGTTATTTAAACCACATGGCTGGGCATGGTGGTGCATGTCTCTGATAGCACCACTAGGGAGGCGGAGGTAGGTGTATCACTGCAAGATGGAGGCCTGTCTTAACTACATAGTGAGTTCAATATCAGCCTGGGCTTACAAGACGAGACCCTGTCTCAAACAAACAAAAGAATAAAGTTGTATCAGTTCTCTAAATATGTACTAACATGCCATGAACCTGTATAACCAATACACACTAATAAAAAAAAGATTTGAAAAAAAAAATTTAAAGAACATTCTGAAAAGAACCTGGTGATCGCCTGCTCAAATCAGCATGAAGCCAGGTCTCTCTGTAGTGCCTCCAGCCTTTCCACTACTATACATGATAAGGTTAACAAGAACACAAAATCTATAATTCATGCTTGACTGATAATATCAATCTTTCTTTTAAAAAGGACCCACCAAAATAAATTTTAGTAAAGGACCCACCAAAAAAAAAAAAAAAAAAGGACCCACCATATATAATATACTCAGTAAGAGTCCCTCCCCATACTCCAAAGCTTGATCACCTTTTTCTTCTTTTTTATAAATAAAAAAAATGACTGTTTGAAGATGGGGAAGGAGGAAAACAGAGATGACAGCTGCTCTGGACAAATACAATTCGAAAGTGAATTGCTCCTTGAATCATCTTTTTAAAATCAGCTTTTTTACTTAACATAGTTTCACAGCAACTTTAGGATGGCTAGTGGTCATTACAACTTGGGGGTTGAAAATTATCTATCCAACTTCCTAAGAAAGTAGTATGCCCACAGGAAGACACAATAAAAGGCTAACACTAAAGGGTGGGGGTGTGCTGTAGCTCAAATTGCAGAGTACATACTGAGCACAGGCAACGTCTTGGGTTCAATCATCAGTACAATAAAGATAGATGTGGCAGCAGAATATTAAATAATGTGAATCTTAAAACCTTAAAGCGTGTTAGACATAACCACACCACTCAAGAATAGATTACAGGCCAGGCATGGCAAGACATACCTGTAAGCAGAGCACTTAGGAGGCTGAAGCAAAAGGATCACAAGTTCAGAGACAGCCTGGACTATATACATGCCAATTACAAGGCCAACCTGAACTACAAAGCAAGAACCTGTCTCAAAAAAAAAAAAAAAAGAAGTTGTAATGTAACATAAAGCCAGGCACACTGCCAAATTTTAATAGACAAAGAGTAAGTCAATTTACTAGAAGGTCTTAACATAGTAAATGATTTTTAAAAAATAGGAAACTACTCCAAAAGCCTTTTTTTCTAAATTATTTTTAGAGAGAATCTTGCTATGTTTCCCAGGTCTGCCTCAAACTCATGATCCTCCTGCCTCAGTCTTCCCAGTAGCTGGGACTACAGGTACACACCACTACAAGGGTTTTCTAACATTGTTTCTAACGACAAAGACTTGAGGCTACAGTAGTTAACAGAAACTAAGACTAATTACTATGGATGGGACACACAAGAAATTCTAGAAACCAAACCTGCATGAAAATGTAAGGGGATTCTGAGGTGGGAAAATGGGGGAAAGGGGTACAATACACAAGACACTAATGATATAGTCCAATTCTCAAATTTTAAGATGCAGATTATAAAGCCCTGCCTTGTTCACTCAGTAGATGAGGAAGATGACTACAATGTAATCACTGATTTGTACAAAGAAACCTCTCTTTAATCAGCCCCCAGGGGGTGATTTTTGAAAGACACAAGGTCTCAGCCAGGCATCTGCGCACAACCCTAATCCAGCCACCCAAGAGGTTAAGGCAGGACAACTGCTTGAGCCCAAGGGAACAGAGCAAGACCCAAGATAGGCTCACCTTATGTTGTGCAAGCTGGCCCCCAACTCCTGGGTTTATCCTGGGTTATCACACACAAACAGATCTAATCACATTTACTGGTCATTTTACTAATAAAAAATTTTTTTAAAGCTGCCCAATGGGACAGTCATTTATGTACCACTGATGGTTCAAGCCAGCAGAAATATGTTAAGTTCAAGATACTATCTTAATCTCCTGAATGGCTGGGACTACAGGCATACCACTATGCCCCGCTTTCCAATCATTTCTAATCCCATAAATAATAACAAAAATGTTTACTAAATACAAATTGTAATTTAGTTAAATCTGGAGGTAGCATCTAAATATATCTGGGGGGAAGGTTTGCTAGGAATCTTGAACCTAGGGCCTTTGCACACACTAGGAAGGCAATCTACCACCCAGACTAATATCAATACGTTTTTTAAAACTTTCTAGATAACTAAAAGTGGTCTTACATCAGTAGTATTTTCTGGAATTTATACTGACCTTAAGTAACTTTTCCCATCAATGACACAATCAGCCACAAACTTGCCCAAATTCTTAACTCTAGCTCTGCAAATAAACTGAGGTACCCTTGCAGTTTGTTTATAAAATTAGAATGGAGTAGACCAAACTCTTCCCATACATTATTCAAAACCATTCCCATTCTTTCTTATACTGTTATTAACCACAACTTTTAGCAAATGGTCGTGGAGTTAGATTAGGTGGATAGAGTAGAGCCAGTTTGTTCTACTTTGATTCCTATGATGAAAGATGAAAGCTGAATGCTTAAAGACTGGCCTCAAGTACCAACAAATAACACTATTAGCATTTTAAGTGATAAATGTGAAAATGTCCAATGGCATAAGAACAAAAACGCTGTGACAAAAAAAGTCCAGTCTTATTTCCTAGCTAAGAATCTTGAGAAAGTTACTTCTTTTTTAATCTTCGTTTCCCTACTGTAAAAGGGACTATTTTGGAGCTGGGCATGGTAGCGCACACCTATAATCCCAGCATTTAGGAGGCTGAGCCAGGAGGATCATTAAGAGTTCGAGACCAGCTGGTGCTACATAGGAAGCTCAAGGCCAGCCTGAACAGCATAGTGAGACCTTGTCTCAAAAAGACCAAAAAAATAAAAATCATAATCGTGGTCTTATGAGTGGCCTTTTTCACTTTTTAAATTGGTGGTTTTACAATGACAAATGCAAACTTTATAATTAATACCAATGCCACACAATGCAAGGTTTCTGTTGTTTTTTTTTTTTACACTCAAACACTAAATGCCAGGCATGGTGGCACAGGCTTGTAATTACAGCATTCTGGGAGGCTGAGGCAAGAAGATCATAAGTTCAAGCCCACCCTAGGCAATTTAGCAAGACCCTATCTCAAAAATTAAAAACAAAAAACAGGAGTTGGGTGTAGCTGAGGATGTAGCTCAGTGTGAAGATCCTGGTTTAAATCCCTAGTACTGAAGGAGGGGACACTAAAAGATCTATGAGGCTGGAATATAGCTCAGCAGTAACCTACCTCTGAGCTGTACTTCCAGCCCTTAAAGACTGTTGATACATAGTAGTTAAAACAATGGATGCACCAGGCATGAAGGTGCACACCTGTAATCTCAGCACGCCACTTGAGAGGCTGAGACAGGAGGATCAGCTGGAGTTCAAAGTCAGCCTGGGCTAGGTAGTGCGTTCAAGGCCAGCCTGCACAACATAACAAGACCTTGTCTCTCAAAAAAAATAAACATGGAGGACCTATGGATACACATAGAGGGCTGACTGTACTGATTGTGAGTACAAAAGTGATGGAGACAAGAGCAATTTGAGCTAGACATGGTGGCATCCAGCTGTAATCAAGCTCCTAAGGAGGCTTGGGAGCTAGGAGGATATCTAGTTGAAGGAAAGCCTGGGTAACATGGAGTCCCTACTTGAAAGAAACAAAGAAAGAGAAAGAGGAAGGGAGGGAGGGACGGAGGAGGGGAAGGAAAACAAAAACAACTGCCTGTCTCTCTATATCAAACAGCTCAAACTTGTAGATTAACAATTACCTTTCTACTCTCTTTCTATATGCATCCTTCTAGATCCAACTCAATTAACTCTTACACAACAATATCCTGATGACACTAGGTAGCCCACACAGATCTTTTTATTTTCTTTTGCATTTGGTCTCATCGTATAAAACTGGCACTTGCACATATACTCTGTTTATCTGTTCTCCACTGTTTTATCTGATATGTCATACCTGAAGTCCCAGTATAGCCCTCCTATGGTTAACTGGAATTAAATCCAATTAGGAATTTTTTATCCTGCCAGGATGAGAAAGCATTAAGGCACTTATCTGAGCTAGTTTTGTTAAAACTAGAATTTCATCCAGAAGGTGGCAGCAGCATACAAACTTAAGCTGTTACCTGCTTCCCAAAGGAGACTGTCTCCAGTACCACACTCCATGATCATCTGTGTACTGTACTCACAGAATTGAATGGTGAATATAAGAAAGTAAATAGAGATCACATTTGTTTGCCTTAATTTAAGGACAGCTTTTTCTTCCCTACAAGACAGTTCTCAAGGCCAGCCTGGCCTGAATAGTGAGACCCTATCTCAAAAAGACACACACACACACACACAAAGCCTCACAACCCTCAAATTTCAAAACAGCACTATACCTCAACTTGCCAGCACCATTCCATTTTTGCTGTTGTGTTGTTTTGGTTTGGATTTGTGTGTGTGTGTGTGTGTGTGTGTGTGAGAGAGAGAGAGAGAGAGAGAGAGAGAGAGAGAGAGAGAGAGAGAGAGAGAGAGAAAGGAGAAAGAGACAGAAAACGGCGGGGGCGGGGGGGACGACAGAAAGAGAAACAGCATCTCCCTTTGCAGCACAGGCTGTCTGCCCTTGAACCTGTGATCCTGCCTCTGCCTCCTGAGTGCTGCAGTTACAGGTATCCAACACCACAACCCAGCTTTCATTCTACCACTTTTTTAAATGCCTGTCATCTAGTGGATTCCAAAGTGTGCTTCACACATGTTTCAAGTATCTCCCAGGGGAGATAGATGCGGTGGTGCCTGCTTATAATCCCAGCACTTTGAGAGGTTGAGGTAGAAGGATCCAAATTCAAGCAAAGGTTGGGCAATTTAGCAAGACCATGCCCCAAAATAAAAGTAAAAAGAGCTGGGGCATAATTCAGGGCAAAAGCACTAGTTTCAATCCTTAGTATTGAGTGGTGGTGATGAGGGATCTCCCACAAGGAAAGGAAGCTAAGCATGTAAAATCAGCCATTTGTTTTATTTATTTTTCCGGTACTACAGATGAAGCCAGGGCCTTCACACTAAGCTACATCACCAGCTCTTTTTTTGGTGAGAAAATGGTCTTGCTAAGTTACCCAGGAAAAGAAATTCTCCTAGCATTAAGAAATAAACCAATAACAAATGCTGGCAAGGCTGTGGAGAAACAGGAACCCTTCTCCACTGCTGGTGGGAATGCAGACTGGTGAAACCACTGTGGAAATCAGTTTGGAGATTCCTCAGAAAACTAGGTCTAGAGGTCTCATTCAACCCAGCTATTCCCCTGCTGGGTATTTTCTCAGAAGACCTAAAAACATCATATCACAGCGATATATGTGCACCTATGTTCATAGCAGCACAATTTCTAATTGCTAAATTGTGGAAGCAACCCAAATGTCCATCCACCGAGGATTGGTAAGAAAATTGTGGTACTTTTATATAATGGAATATTACTCAGCTATAAAGAAAGATAAACTCAACGCTTTTATACGTAAATGGTCACAACTAGAGACCATACTCATAAGTAAAATAAATCAGACCTGCATGTGCAAGCACCGCATTGTCTCACTAGTGTAAAACCTGAAACAGTTAATTTAAACTCGGAGGTATGATAGATATTGTGAAATGACAGGAAAATACTCAAGGGTAAAGGGCAACGGGGATGTGGGAAAACAGAAGGGAAAGAAGGAGAAATTTTGTATGTTATGTATATACAGGATAGTTAACATAGTTGTTCTACTGTCTTCTATTTCTTTGCTGAAAGAAACTGTTAACAAGTCCTTGACTGATCAATATTGCATGTCTCTATCTGTTCTCATGAGAAACCACTTTGAAGATATCAATATGTAATACAACAAACATTGTTAATTTCCTACCACTGTTTGTAACTCTGTATTGTCTGTACTGTTCTTTTGCTATTTTGTAAAAGGTGGTCTGTTTAAAAAAAAAAAAAAGAAAGAAAGAAATTCTCCCATGTCCTCCTCTATACACAAAGTTGAAAACTAAAAAAGAAAAACAGGAAAAAAAAACTCCCAAATTTTTATCAACAGTTCTCTCTTCTAAGATCCAAAACCCTATCTCCCCACACCCACCCCACCCCAAGTATGAGGGACTGAACCCAGGGTACTGTTGAGTTATAGCTTCACCTATATATATATTTTTTAAATTTTGAGACAAGGTCTCTAACTTGTCCAGTCTGACCTTAAACTGGAGCTATGCCGGCCTTGGCCTGCCCAGTAGCTAGAATTACAGGCAGCTGCCACCACCCCTACGTATATCCTCAATTTATGGGAAAAGAGGAGCTGGAGACTGAAACCTGGACTTTTGTACTTAACTACATCCCCAGCCCTTGTATTTGTTATTATTGTTTTTTCAGACAGGGTCTTTCTAAGACCCAAAACCACCCAGACTGAGCTCAAAATTGTGATATTCCAGGGCCAGTGATATAGCTCAGTGGCATAAGCGCCTGCCTGGCAAGTGCAAGGTCCCGAGTTCGATTCCCAGTACCAAAAAAGAAAACAAAAAAAAAAATTGTGTTAGTCCTGCATCAGTCTCCCAAGTGCCAGGATTACAGGCATGCACCACCAGACCTGGCAGCATCACTTTACTGTCCCCTCAGGCACCCGAACATTATTCAAAAAAACCAATATGGCCAGGAATGGTGGCACGTGCCTGTAATCCCAGCACTTGGGAAGACTGAGGCAGAAGGATCCCTGTGAGTTCAACGCTAGCCTGGGCTACAAAGAGTTCATGACCTGCTTAATCTACATGGCAAGACCCTGCCTCAAAAAGAGAAAAAAATTAAAAGGACATGGACTCAGATGTGGTATAGTATCACTTGATTTAATCCCCAGTACCAACAAAAAAGGAGCAAGTATGTCTATAAATTCTTCATCACCATTATCTTGGTTCAGGCCTTCCTGTCTTTTTCTTCCAGACTTGGTAAAGCATCTCATTTATTCCAAGCCATCTCCAACCTATCACAGCAGTAAATTTTCTTAAATTGCTAACTTGAGTATTCATTTCCCTATAAATATGTGATACTGCCTCGTATGGTTAGTGTGGTAATTAAAGACTATAAAAGTGCCTAGCAAGGTACCTAACAAGATCAGTTCTCAAATACCCCAGACTCGCCGGGCGTGGTGGCACACGCCTGTAATCCCAGTACTGGGGAGGCTGACGCAGGAGGATTGTTACAAGTTCGAGGCCAGCCTGGACTACAAAGTGAGCTCAAGGCCAGCCTGAACTGCATAAGAGACCCTGCCTCAAAAAAAAAAAAAAAAAAAAAAAAGGAACCTTCAAATATCCCAGCCTCCAAAATTTCATTCCTAATTTCTACTTTCCCATGTAACTCAAAAGTATGATAAAACAAAAACCCTTCACATACAACCAATCTCTCCCACTTTGTCACTTACCATGCTATACCTACATTGAACTTATTCCAAAACTATGTCATAACTGTCACCATTCATAGTCTTTCTGAGGTAAGTGAGGGTCTCACTATGTGGCCCAGGCTCATCTTAATTTTATGTGCTCAAGTGACATCACATCTTTGCCTCTCATGTAGCTGAACTACAGGCATGCACCACCACACCCAGTTCAAGATTGTTTTTTGAACATGCTATCCAAGGTCTCACTTTGTAGTTCAAGCTGACCTCAAACTCATGGCACTCCTGCCTTAGCCTCCTCAGTGGTGGAATTACAAGTGCTCACCACCCTCCCTTGTTTTACCCCCTCTTTTCTATCTGGCAAACTCTATCCCACAGGGCTCCACTGGCTTTGGGGTTAGAGACTCATCAGCTCTTAAAATATAGTTCCAAAATAAAAAATAAAATAAAATAAAATAAAATAAAATATAGTTCCAATGTATTTTTATTTATAACTTACTAAGAAATGACACAATGATATGTGAGAACTCATTCATCCCCAACACTCAGGAGGCTGAGGGAGGATCGCCGTGAGTTCTAGGCCAGCCTGGACTACAGAGCAAGACCGTGTCTCAAAAAAATAAAAAAAAACAGAAAAAAAGAACTAGTTCATTACTCTTTGGGGCAATTTCTTTGTTAAATGGAGGATGATTTTTCAAATACTAAGAGGAAAAAAAATTTTTTGCACTATTGTTGATTTAATCTAGGGCCTACTCATTTAGATGTATCCCTAGGCCTTGTTTTTAGACAAGTTCTCACTATATCAATAAATTCCATAAATAAATAAATAAATAAGTAAGTAAATAAATTCCCCAGGCTGAGTATAAATCTTGGATCCTCCTGCCTCAGCCTCCTCAGTGCTAGGATCACAGATATGCACGACCATGCCCAGTCCTAAATAGCTAGGACTACAGACATGTCACTGTACCTATTCGGTTCTCAAATTTTTCTCCAGACAGGGCATACTTAAATGTAATTTACATTAATATTTTATCCATCCCTTTAAAAAATCTAGACACTCAACAGTAAGTACCAATTTCCATGGTGTATTTTTTTTTGAGACAGGGTCTCGCTATGCAATTCAGGCTGGCCTTGAGCTCACTTTGTAGCCTAGGCTGATCTTGAACTCACAATGATCCTCCTGCCTCAGCCTCCCAAGTGCTGGAATTACAGGCATGCGTGTACCACACCTGGCACTTCCATGGTGTAAATAACACTTAATCTTAAACTTCCAATGTAATATCAAGTGTGGAATTGAGCCTGGGGATATAGCTCAGTGGCACAAGCGCCTGGCTGGCAAGCATAAGGTCCTGAGTTCGATTCCTGGTACCAAAAAAATGTGGAATTGAGATGTGCAGTAGCACAGTATTATACACTGATGCAAGAGATGTAAATAACCTCAATAATAAATGTACATATTTATTACTTTTTAATACAATACTTTTTTTGTATTTAAACATAAAACATAAACTAGTTTCATAATATTACATAGAAAAGTATTTAGAATATCTAATATTACATAGAAAAGTATTTAAAATACCTTTTAATACAATGTAATTACAAGTTTATTTTATTCATTTAATTATTATGTTTAAGAATGTGCTTGCTATCTGTTGGTTTATTGAAAGGAACAGTTAATATGTAATTGATCAATCTTACATGCCTATATCAGTTATGTGTGCAAACATTTTGAAAATAACATGTAATGTAACAATCATTAATATCCTATCACCTTGTATTGAAATTGTGTCATTTTTATTGTTTTCTATGCTGTTTTGTTTATGTATTTGTTTTTAGTCTTTTTTTTTGTCTTTTTGAGACAGGGTCTTGTTGTGCATTTCAGGCTGGCCTTGAGCTCACTTTGTAGCCCAGGCTGGTCTCGAACTCACAACAATCCTCCTGTGTCAGCCTCCCAAGTGCTGGGATTACAGGCATGTGCCACCAAACCCTGCCTGTATTTGTTTTTGTTAGTTTGGTTTTTTCCTTTTCTCTTTTAAATGAAAAACAAAATCTAAGCTGGGATAGGTGTATTGCTGATGTCTGTGGTTTATTGAAAGGAACAGTTAATGCTTAACATTTTTTTTTCTTTGGTTTTTTTTTTTTTTTTTCAGTACCAGGAATCAAACTCAGGACCTTGCACTTGCCAGACAGGCGCTGTGCCGCTAAGCTAAAATCCCCAGCCCCCAAGATTTTTTTTGTTGACTAATTTTGCATGTTTGTATCTGGTAATCAGAATGACTGATCTGAAGACAACAATATAGAGTATAATAAACATTGCTGAATTTCTACCATCTTGTATGGTGAAGCTCTGTATCGTTTCCCATTTTTATTACTTGTTATTGTCTCTGATTGTTTGATCCATCTTACATTCTTACATCTGGTGGATTGAGCAACTTCACTGAAGATAACAGTATGTAATGTAGCAACCACTGTTAATTTCAATCATTTTGTTTTGAGGTCATGTATCATTATTGTTGTTTTAGTGGGGTTTTTTGTCTTCATTGTTATTTTGTTAGTTTTTTTTTGTCTTTAAAATAAAAAAAGAGGGGGCTGGGGATTTAGCTCAACGGCACAGCATCTGCCTGGCAAGCACAAGGTCATGAGTTCGATTCGCAGTGGGGGGGGGGGGGGGGGGGGGGGGGGCAGCAGGCTGGGAACCTAAAATAAAAAAAGAATGAGCTTGCTGGTGGGAGGTGGTGGCATACTCCTGTAATCCCAGCACTCAGGAGGCTGCGGAGGGAGGACTGCTGTGAGTTCAAGACCAACCTGGAGGATCGCTGTGAGTTCAAGGCCAGCCTGAGCTACAAAGTGAGTTCAAGGTTGGCCTGAACTGCAGAGTAAAACTCTATCTCAAAAAAAAAAAAAAAAGAAAGAAAAAGAAAAAAGAACAAGCTTGCTAAAATTCTTGAATCCTAAATAACTGGTCTACAACCCCCTAGCTCCATAACATTACTAGAGAGACACAGGTTAAGATCCACACCTCAGGCTGGGTATGCTGGCACACACCTGTAATCCCAGCACTCGAGGCAGAGGCCAGAAGATCAATTCAAATTCAAGGCCAGCCTAAACTGTATAGTGAACTCAATAAGATTAAAAAAAAAAAAGTTTATCTAATCTCTAGTAATTTTTAAGAC
>NW_004955452.1:7789209-7798604 GCF_000276665.1 Chinchilla lanigera | reverse complement strand
TTTTTTTGGTTTTTCTCCGGTACCAGGAACCGAACTCATGACCTTGCACTTGCCAGGCAGGCACTTTTGCCACTGAGCTAAATCCCCAGCCCCTAGTCACTATATTTTTATTAGTCAATTTTTTTTCGAGACAGGATCTCTTGAGAATGTTGGGATTACAATTAAAATGGGTCAAACGTTATCTCCTCCATAATACCTTCCTTAATTTCCCCAAATTTACAACTCTTCTGTAGAAAGCCTAAATGTCTTCATTTCTCTATTACAGCTCTTATCCCATGTGTTATCCATTTTACTGTCCCCCTCATTGTGTCTGCTTCTAAGGCAAAAATGATGCTTTATCTCTATCCGCATTTGTTGACAGATACAAAGGGCATGGTTCAAACAGATCCAAATTTAATGTCATCTATTCTCCTCTAATCCTCCTATAAGGAAGTTGCAGAAAGACATTTTATCCACAAAATAACAAAAATAGAGTAATACAAAAAAAAAAAAAAATAGAGTAATACAAACAGAATTTCCTTCTGTCAAGGAAGCAACTTTATCTGCAAAACAGCATGAGACAACCTCAGGATTTACAAAACTGCTCAATTTGCCACCCTGACTAAAACAAGATACCCATATAAATACATACAATTAGTACCTATCAATTAAAAGCATATGCTGAGGCATCCTTTCTCTCCATTAGCTTTCCAGTCATGCAGAAAAATCATTTATCCGTATGTCGAATAGAATCTACCATTATACTAGGAGGCTTAACAGAATTACAGTCCTCAGTCGCCAATACTAGAGTACTTCCCTTATTCTTATTTGTAGTCAAAGGACTAAAATTACTTTTTAAAAATCAACTATTTTAAAAGGTTTCTGAAAGACCATCACTAATAGAGTAATTCTCCCTTTTTGCCTAATTATTCCAGAGCTGAGACAAAAGAGATAGGTGAGGTGGGGATATATAGCTCAGCAGCTCAGCACCTGCCTGGCAAGCATGAAGTCCTGAGTTCAATCCCCAATACCCCCCTCAAAAAAAAGAGAGAGAGAGAGAAAGGTTATTAGTGTCAGGGCTTGAATCTAGGATCTCAAACAAACTAGGCAAAGACTCTAGCACCGAGTTACATCTCCAACCCCTTTTAAATGAATTTATTATCTGAAACAAAGTCTCACTAAACTTGGGTCTTGGCCTCCCAAACAGGAAGGATTTCAGGCATGACAAGAATACACTATCAGGCCTGACACAAGAAAGGTATTTTAGCCAGATGCAGTGGCACATGCCTATAAGCCCAGCACTCTGGATCCTGAAGCAGGAGAATCACAAGTCTGAGCCTAACCTGGGCAACTCAGCGAGACCGTCCTGTCTCAAAAATTTTTAAAAAGTAAATATAAAAAGGCTGGGAATGTAGCTCAGTGGGAAAGCTAAGCTCAAGTGCAGTACAGAAAAAAAAGTTGTTGAGCAAGTGAGGGAGGCACTGGTTTTTAACTGGCTATCATCCTATTCCAGACAATAGCACCATACTAATTTCCTCAACAAAAACATTTTCTAGAATCAGGCAAGGTAGCACACACCTATAACCCCAGCTACTCACAAGACTAAGGCAGAAGGGTCACAAATTCATCAAGGCTAGCCTGAAAAACTTAATGAGACCATCTCAAAAACAATTTTTTAAAAAGGGCTGGGAAAATAGGCATGGTGGGGTATGACTGCAATCCCAGCACTCTGAGAGGCTAAGGCAAAGACCCCTGGGCATCATAGCAAGACCCTGCCTCAAATTAAAAAATAAAAAGGCTAAGGATGTAGATCAATGCAAAGATCAAGGGTTCAAACCCCAAAACCACACACACAGACACACACACACTAGGGATTAGTGGTATCTACCTAGCATGCATGAGAACATGGGTTCAAGCCACCGAGTTGAGAAAAAAATTTTTTAATGTAAAATGGAAGAGCCCATATGCCAAGATTTAAAAAAGTATATACCCTTGGGGCCAGCTAAACATTGAGGGACATATGCAAATAAATTTTTATATAGGAAGATGTTCCCTGTCCTGTTATTTTAATTGGAAAAGGTTATAAAATATGAACACTGACATTCAATAATTAGGGACTGGTAAACTAGGATAAAATAGTATTAAGCCATCAAAAATGATGGCACAAACTAGGCATGGTGGTGCACTCCTGTAATTCCAACTCCCTGGGGAACTGAGGCAGGAGGATCCCTTTGAGTTCAAAGCCACCCTGGGTTACAGATATAGTGAGTTCAAGGTCAGCCAAGACTACACAAGGAGACCCTGTCTCAAAAAAAAAAGAGATGCCACTAAAATTTGCTGAAATATCAAGCCAGATAGATCCAATGCTTAAAGGTTCTATGATACTGAATTAGAGCACATAACAACAGAGTAAGCCAGCCAAGCAAGGAGAAAACTGGACAAAAATGGTGTTGCCTCTGCTTCAGAGTGTTCAGCCAAAATACAGCCCCATCGTGAAACTTTAGAACAGCTATGACATCATCTTCAAAGTGTGGTATTTCCCTACTTATTACTAAGTTACCAATCCTATTTGCCATGAAGATTTTCTTACAATGCTGTAAACACAAAGGCCACAAGCAAACTCCCCACCTAAGAATCCAAAGCCTCAATGAGCTGTGTGTCCTATTCTTATGAAGCTTACTCTTAGAAACCTAATAAGGGCATCAGAACAGTTTACAATCAGTTACATAAGGTCACTAAGGAAAATCGTAGCCAACAGAGGAGTAAAGCAATACTGACTGAATTGGTAACCAACCTCAGAAACATTATGGAGACCTTCCTGAAATCTTAACAGCTCTTCTTACAGAAAGTAAACTAAAAAACAATCTGATACAAGAATAAAAAAAAAAAAAAAACTTATCAGGTAGTTTGTTCACTACCCTGAGAACAATAAGGGTATTTATCAGGAGTCTATAGAACGCTTTCAAAAAAAACACTGGTTGTCATTTTTTAGCAGTGCTAGGTATCAAACCCAGGGCCTGGCAAATGCTAGGCATGTACTCTAGCGCTACAATACATTCTCAGCCCTAACCATTAGTTATAATGACTTTAAATTGTTACTACTATTACACTTATACTAGGAAAATATTAAAAGATCAATTCCAACATGTGACTCTTACATCTATTTATAAAATTCAATTACTTTTTCTTTAATTTTTATTTTAAAAGTTTAGCCAGAAAAAAAATTTTTTTAAAAAATCAAAGTTTAGCCAGGTGTAGTGGCGCATGCCTGTAATCCCAGCAGTCAGAAGGCTGAGGCAGGAGGATCACTATGAGTTCGAGACCAGCCTGGGCTATAAAGTGAGCTCAAGGCCAGCCTGAAATGCACAGCAAGACCTTGTCTCAAAAAGACATAAATAAATATAGATAGATAGATAGATAGATAGAGGTTTAATTATCATTCACTGAGTCACTCTAGTGAATGTAATCCAAATACATCCTTGATAAGAGTCAACACAGTGGCACACACTGGGGGGCTAAACTAGGAGGATTACCTCAAGTTTGAGGCCATCCTGGGCTATAGTGAGTTTAAGGCCACCCTGAATTACTAACAAGACCCTGTCTCATGAAAACAAAAACAAACAAAAAAAATCAACACAGGAGCCAGGTATGGTAGAGGATCACAAAATCGAACACAAATTTGAGCCCAGCCTAGACAACTTGAAAGACTTAGTGAGATCTTCATTTCAGAAAAAAAGAGTTGCCAAGTATGGTGGCAAAAATTGAGCAGACAGCATATAAATTTCTCGACCGGGTATGGTGGTGCATGCCTATAATCCCAGCACTCGGAGGCTGAGGCAGGAGGATCGTCACACGTTCAAGATCAACCTGGGCTACAAAGTGAGCTCAAGGCCAGCCTGAAATGCATAATGAGACCCTGTCTCAAAAAGATAAAAAAAAAAGAAAAAGGTATCACCTCTCCATAACAAATGTAATCATGTACTATAAACATGTACTAATAAAGCCAAGCGTGGTTGCACAAACCTGTACCCCAACACTTGGGAGCTAAGGTAGAAGGATCAGTGTGAGTTTAAGGCCAGCCTGGGCTACGTAGTGAGTTCCCTGGATTACATTAAATTAAAAAGTCCTAATAAAAACAAAAGAATAAAAATCAAAATATGAATAAAAAAGTAAATGAAAAGAGCTGGGAATGCCATTCAGTCTGAATGCAATGGGTTCTAACCCTAATACCACACCAAAAGAGTGTCTACAAGGGGGCTAGAGATGTAGCTCAGTGGGAGAGCACTTACCTAACATAAGGTCATTGGCTAGATTACCAATGCAGCTAAAAAAAGTCAACACAGGCCTGGCAATGTAGTATTTACCACTCAATGTGTCAGGCATTAGGTTTAATCCCAAGCAACACAAAAAATAAAAATCAGCATAAATTAATACAACCAAGTTTGCTACATCATTTCTTATTTTTTTGTTTTTGTTACTTCATTTTAAAAGACTTCCTCCACTGGTGAGAAGTTTATCTTAACATCTATATTGTGCATTCCTTAAAAATTTCATTTTTGCCTTCCTGGTTTTAATCACAAAATGTAGGACAGAATTTTGCAAAGGAAAAGGAAAGCAGATTCGTAATGAAGTAGACAATATTTAAGTTTCAAGTTTTAAGCCAGGTTAAGCCAAGCACCTGTAAGTCCCTTGTACATATTCATTAATCTGCTCTGCTACTACCTGATGCCTAAAAAGATCACAGCCTCCTTTTTTATTCTACTAGTGAGAGCAGCCTGAGAAAAGGTTCAAAAGTCCTTCAGACCTGGGCATGGTGGTGCATGCCTGTAACTCCAGCACTCAGGAGGCTGAGGTAGAAGGATCTTGCCAGTTCCAGACCAGCCTGGAGTGCACGGGAAGGTTAAGGCCAAAAATAAAAAGGAGAGAGGCTGGGGATTTAGCTTAGCGGCACAGCGCCTGCCTGGCAAACACAAGGTCGTGAGTTCGATCCCTGGTACCGGAAAAAAACAAAACCCAAAAAATAAAAATTAAAAAAAAAAAAAGAGGGAGGTTCCTTTGTCCTTCAAACATCTAGCAAAAAGAATCAATAAGCACTATCATTTAATACAAATTTATGGCAAATTCTAAATCAAACTAGTAGGCCGGGAATATAGCTCAGCGGCACGAACAAACGCGTGCCTGGCAAGTTTGATTCCCAGTGCCAAAATCAGTCAATCAATCAAACTAGTAAACGCTGGAGGAAGAGTTTAATGGGCTATCAAAGGTGGGTGTGGTGGCACGCACCTGTAATCCAAGCACTCTGGGAAGCTAGGAGAATCGCAAATTCACACCCAGCTTGGGCAATTTACCCAAACTTTCTTAAAATTAGAAAAAAATAAAATAAAAGACTGAGGATGTAGCTCAGTGAAGGGAGGAAGGGTGAGGGCTATCAAAGCTTTTTCCTGTTGGTCAACTTTTCAATAACCTGGCACTCATCCCAATGCTTTTATCATCACTACAAGTGCTACCTCCACACCTTATTCATCTGTATACACTTGAATAGAAGATGGCAACCATATCTCCTTTAACTATGCACCTACTACAAGCAGAATCTACAAAACAGCCCTCCTCTCACTGCTCAAAAGAATTAAGTTTTCATAAAGGAATGATGAGTGCCTCAAATCCTAGACCACATACAAGATCCTTTACGCATTCATGACAAATATAAGTAATATACAGTTACATAAGTTTGGGAGGTTTTTTTTTTTTTTTATATTTGAGGCTAACCAGCTCAAGATTCTGTCAAATTATTTTTTTACCAATTTTTTGTTTTTACCAGTTTGTCAAACTATTAATACACAGATCTTCAAAGAAAAATGTCCTTCTTGACCATAATTGTCAACAGAGCAAGCACTACCAACTCCTTCAAATAAATTCAACTATTTCATTCTGACCCATCCTCCATCACTGTGCCCAAGATTCCAACCTGTTACAGAGCAATCTGTAACTCTTTAGAATACAACATGTTACAAGCAACAGGTCAGGGCCTGGGGATTTAGCTCAGTGGCACAGCGCTTGCCTGGCAAGCGCAAGGTTGTGAGTTTGATTTCTGGTACCGTAAGAAAAAGAAAAAAAAAAAAAAAAAAGCAACATCAGACTTTTCTGATGTTTTCCAAATTTTAAAAATAAACAGTAGCCAGGCATGGTGGCACATGCCGATAATCCCAGCACTTGGAAGGCTAAGGCAGGAGGATCGCCGTAAGTTTGAGATCAGCAACGTAGCTTTTGCCATCGGACCCTTGTTATCCCCAGTTCATGGACTACAACCAGCAGACCTTGTCTCAAAACGTCAAACAAACACACAAACAGTAAATTTCCTATGGTCGGGATATAGCTCAGTGATAAGACACCAGCCTCACTTGCGTAGGACCCCTGGGCTCGATCCCCAGCACCACACACACAAGATAGTTCTGATAAACACTCAACACTGCCAATTGCATAGGGAACACAAGATTTCAGGGTTTAATGACATACTAATTCTTGAAAAAAATCAACCATAAAATCCTACACCAAGTCTAAAATTAAATTCTAACAGAACTTTCACATTTTTCTCTGCCATACAATAGCCTCAATATTTCCCTACTTTAATTTCTATTACCTCAAGAATTCCCTTAGCATTTCCTTCACTCATTCATCTTTCTCCATCATGTGATCACACAACTTATTTCTCTATTGTTTCTACTTTCTTTAATCTCATATTTCTGTCCTCCACTACTGTGTTCACATTCCTTCAGGCTAGGATTTAAATATTAAGACCAATTACACATCATCTATAAAACTTTGGACTATTAAGTGACACTGTTATTTACAGAGTTCTTATTAACTGTTCATTTTAATACTTCTCCTAGTCTTTTTTTTTTGGTCTTTTTGAGACAGGGTCTCACTATGCAGTTCAGGCTGCACTTCAGCTCACTTTGTAGCCCAGGATGGTCTTGAACTCAAAACGATCCTGCTGCCTCAGTACCCTCCCACCCCCAGTGCTGGGATTACAGGCATGCGCCACCACTCCCAGCTCTACTTCTAATCTAATTCCTCACTCTGTAAGTTTTAAGAATGGTAAACTGGTTACCTTTTTAACACTTTCTTCTTCCTCTTGGCGTTTCTCATAGTGTGAGAAGTCATCAAAAATGGAAGTGGTGTGCTTGTAGCTGGCGATGATTTTCAACACCTGCTTAGCTTTTTCCAGAGGCACTTCCTGAGTGTCCCTCGAGTTGGTCACTGGTTTATTCTCGTTGTTCTCTAGGCGAATGTGTCGCAGCTGGCTATTGGGAACGTCCTTCACAAAAATCCATCTGACATCAAAACGGCCCTTCCATTTGTCCTGGGACCAAACACCTGCACATGTGTTGTAGTCCACAGCAGATTTCATTTCTGCAACGCCACAGAAGTGTCCACTACCGTTGACACTGAAAAGTAAATAAACGGGGCCTTTCCCGTTCATGGAACGGTAAGCAGCATCCAGTCTCTTGTTACCGTGCTCCGTGCTGCACCAGATATTATACTTAATGGAACGGTGGATATCGTCCTCAGAGTAGCTCTTGATGATGAAAACCCGGCCATGTTTCAGATTCCAATCAAAATCCTTGGGATTATAATTATTAATGGACCGTAGCTTCTCCAACACTGGGTGTGGTTCTGAAGGAGCAGATCCAGAACCAGCCTGGGACTGTCCTACTCCGTTACCATCCACCCCATTATGACCGAACCCACTGCCACGGTTCCGAGGTGCTACCCAGCGAGTGGGCTGAGCTGCCTGTTGCTGAACTGAGAGCTGGGCAGGCTGTGGTGGAGGTGGAGGCAACGGCTGTGTCTGTTGTCCTACTGATGCCTGAGCCACTGGTGGGCTATTGTTAGCCTGCTGACCTACAGGCTGGGGAGACCCTTGGGTTGGCTGACCTATATTCTGAACCAAAGCCTGTGAAGGGGCTTTTGCCATTGGACCCTTGTTATCCCAAGTTCCAATATCCATGTTATGCTTTATTGGGGGTGGTGGAAGACTTGAACCTGCAATGCCATTCTTGGTCTTCAGCTTGGGTTGCTGTTTTGCAGGCTTGCTGGCAATATCAGCCCAAGATGCTGGTTTTGGAGGAGCAATGGTAGCTGGAGGCAAACTATTGGAAGCCACGATGTTACTAGTAATGGACCCACTACCAACAGCAGAACCTACAACTTTTGGAACACTGCTTGCAACTTCTGTGCTACCCAGCTTCAGTGCTGCCATCCCTTGGTCTATAGTATTCATGCCAGGAGCCTTATTGAGGGTCTCATTGGCAAAAGCTGACTGTCCATCAATCATGGCTCCACCTAAGGAGCTAGGTGCATAAGCATAATTGCTACTATATCCAGAGCTCTGTGTAGACTGTCCCTGAGAACTGCTATTTCCCCACGCTGAGAAGTCAATCCCACTGGGAAAGAAATTAAAACCATGCTGACCAAGAAATGGAGTGCTACCTAGGGCTCCTGGTTGCCCAAACATTGCATCTGGTAGGAAGTGGGGCTCTCCGTTGCTCAGCTGTCCGTAAGAAGTTAGATAGGGCATGGCTGTGTCACCCCCAGTAGACCAAGCAGCTTCACCCAAAGAATAGGAAAAGCCAATGGAGGGGCTGTAGTAACTGGGTAAGTAGGAGTCTGACATGGCAGTATATGCATTATTCTGTGAAAGAAAGAAGAAAGGCAAATGAATCAAAACACAAAAATTAACACCAGCACATTTCTTCCCCACTTATCACACAATTTAACTATTTCAGTCATTACACTAAAATGGAAAAGCACAATATCAAATGATCATTCTAAACCCTTTCAAGCCAAGGCTGGGCAATGAGGTAAAAACCCTGTCTCAAAAGGGAGAGGGGATTTGGGCATAGCGGTGTACGCCTGAAATCCCGGTACTTGGGAGGCTGAGACAAAAGAATCATCGTGAGTGCCAGGCCAGCATGAACTATATAGCGAGACCCTGACTCAAACAAAAAAAGAGGGAGTGGGGTGATTGTAATGCTGAGGACAGATACAGCTCAGTGTAAAGGCTCTGAACTCAATCCTCAATACTGGGGGGGGGAAGTTATCATTCTATAAACATACTGGCATTTTGTGTGTGTGATGTGACATGTCTGTACTTTAGAAAATTTGGCATAATAAAAATGTTTAAAACATTTAAAATTAAGCTAATATATGCAGCAAATATGGTTCTTTACTATTATAATTTTAAAAAGGGAAAACAGCATTATACCAACAGTATGTCTTACTCCCTGTTAAGTGTTGAACCGATGTTCTATTAAAGATATCTTTGGGGGGCTGGGGATTTAGCTCAGCGGCAAAAGCGCCTGCCTGGCAAGCGCAAGGTTGTGAGTTCGGTTCCCGGTACCGGAGAAAAACCAAAA
>NW_004955452.1:7784101-7789109 GCF_000276665.1 Chinchilla lanigera | reverse complement strand
AAAAAAAAAAAAAAAAAAAAAAAAAAGATATCTTTGGATTTAAGGTGTGGGACTTCTGGAAGGTCAGAAATGTGTTTCAAGTGTTTTCACAGTAGATATGGTCGTGATACATCCATGCATTCCTAGATACAGGAGGACAAGGTTTGAGGTCACCCTGGACTACCTAGCAAGTTCAAGGCTGAACAGAGTTCCAGGGCAAGATTCTTGACTCCAAAAAAGTTTCCTACCAAAACTTGGTAATAGGTTTTAAAAAATAAAAGAAATTTCAGGGCTGGGGATTTAGCTCAGAGGCACAGCGCCTGCCTGGCAAGCGCAAGGTCGTGAGTTCGGTTCCCGGTACTGGAAACCTCCCCCGCAAAAAAAAGAAATTTCAAGAACTAGCCCAAGTATCTGTGTAGCTAATGCTCAAATCATAACAAAAAAAGATTCACTATGTAGTTTGCAATGCTAGCTTCTAGTCAAACCATATAAAAATGTCATCAGATAATACAAATTAAAACTTGAACTTGAAATGCTCAATGGATTCCAGATAATTTAAAACTCGCTTTTGCTTAATCTATAAAACTAATGACTATAAATTGAAATGAACCTAATTTTCCCATTAGAAATAGTAAAGTATAGCCAGGTGGTGGCACATGCCCATAATCCTAACACTCCAGGAGGCTAAGGCAGGATGAAGGAAATTCAAGCTCAGCCTGGGCAATTTAGTGACACTCATTCTCAAAATAGGAAGGGAGGAAGAATCGGGCAGGAGGCAGTTTGCAATCTAAATATTCAGGATTTATTAAAATGCAAATTTGGGGCTGGGGATATAGCTCAGCAGCACAGCACCTGCCTGGCAAGCGCAAGACCCTGAGTTTGCTTCCCAGTGCAACAAACCAAAAAAAAATTTCAAAAACTAAAAAAAATTTAGAATAAAATATGAATTTGGTCTGATATGGTGATGCACACCTGTAATCGCAGCACTTGGGAGGCTGAGACAGGAAGATCACCATAAGTTCAAGGCCAGCCTGGGATACATAGTTCAAAGGCCATATAGCAAGACACTGTCTCAAAAAAATAAAAAAATAAAAAAACTGTATGTGCAACTAGTCTTCACACCAAGATATAGATTATGTTGTAAAAAGCTCAACAGTCTTTGATCTTAGTTTATGCTGAAAAGAATTTCTTGTAGCCAGGCGTGGTGGTGCACACCTGTAATCCCAGCACTCAGTAGGCTGAGGCAGGAGAATCACTGAGCGTTTGAGACCAGCCTGGGTTACAAAGTAAGCTCAAGGCTAGCCTGAACTGCATAGGGAGACCCTGTCTCCAAAAGATACAAAAAAAAAAAAAATTTTTTGTAAGTTCTACACCTCACACAATAATCCCTTAAGTAAAAAGCCAGACATATATCTAAAGTTGGTGTCTATAAAGACACAGCTCAACTCAAAGTAGTGTTTACCAGTCAGGCATGGCGGTACATGCCTGTAATGCTAGCACTCTGGGAGGCAGGGCCAAGTTTGAGCCCACCCTGGGGAACTTAGTAAGATCTTGTCTCGAAATAAAATAAAAAGAGCTTAAGATGTAGCTCAGTGCATGGGTTCACTCCCCAGTATGGAGGGGCAGGGAAAGGAAGCACAATGTCTAATTCCAATAATTCTGGCAATATAATGACCTATTAAGGAGTCAACAGACAGCTATGGCTTGGGTAAACATAACTACCTAAGGCCCTACACTATTACCAAGGCTAACAGTAACCTTCAGTCACTAAGTTTTTCAATTTAATAGGACTTCATGAAAGAGCTATACTTTTGTTTGCCAATTTAAGTTTTTCCTTTATAACTAAAGTTAAAGGCCAGGGATACAACTCAGCAGCACAGCACCTGCCTGGCAAGTGTGACGTCATAAGTTTGATTCCATACCAAAAAGATGAAAAGAAACTAAAGTTAAAGCCAAGCACAGTGGTGCACACCTTTAATTTCACACTCAGGAAGGCTGTGGCAGAAGGACTGGAAGTTTGAACCCAGCCTGGGGCAATTTAATGAGACCCTGTCTCAAAATAAATGAATAAAGGTCTAGGGATATGGCTCATTGTAAATACCCTAAAAACTAAAGTTAAACCACATATGGTGGCACACACCTATAATCCCAGCTACTGGGTAAACTGAGGCAGTTCACATTTAAGGCCAGCCCAGGCAGCTTGCAAGACCTTACCACAAAATAATATAAAAAGGGCTGGGGATGGAGTTCAGTGTTCCCTAGGTTGAAGCCTCAGTACTACAAAATAAAGTCTTTCCATACATACCCTTTCAAGTCTAAAAGTTCTCAAGATAGTGTTAAATTTTTACCATAGACCCAAATCCAGTAGTCAAATGATTTAAGCTTGAAATAATTAGGGCAATAAAGAATTGTTTAAAGGTACACAAACTGCCGGATGTAGTTGAACACGCCTGTAATTCCATCACTCAGGAGGCTGAGGCAGGAGGATCACTGTGAGTTTGAGGCCAGCCTGGGCTACATAGTGAATTCAAGGTCAGTCTGAACTACATATCAACAACACTCTGTCTCCAAAAAAAAAAGTACAAGAATTATCATGTGTGAGTCCCTGGGTTCAATCCCCACCACTACACCAAAAGAAAAAGGCACTATATATGACAAACTATAAAAAACAAAAGCTTTTCAGATTACTTTTCCTCACTCAAGATTTATATTTTCCTCCACATTTGTTTAAACAGACAGTTAAAATTTGGCTTAAGAAAGAAAAACCAAGTGAACTTAATATGACAGATCATGCCAAGACACAGCTGAATCCCTACACATGAACTGGCAAGTTCCCACATGCCCCTGAGCTCAAAAATCTGAATTACACAATGTTTTACAAGAGCTACCTAAAATTATGTTTCTAAATGTTCCCCTTCCCCTGTTATAATGATTATATAAGCAAACTACTTCAATAATCTAATTCAATAATCTATTAATAGTTTACTTCTCTACTTTTCTTGATTTCCCCCCCCCCCCAAGTACTGGGAATCAAACTCAGGACCTTGCACTTACCAGGCAGGCGCTTATGCCACTAAGCTATATCCCCAGCACTTCTACTTTTCCTGATTAATTGGTTGCCTTCTATGAAAACAATTCCAGTCACTTAAATGGTTTCTGTATTTCCAATGCAGAAAATTTCACATTGGAAATCACAAAGTTTTATGTAAAAAGCAGGTTCAAATATGGATATGCAAAAAAAATATGGATATGCATTAATGTCAACTGTGTATTTCATATATCACATATTCAGAATTTATGCAAATGATTCATGATCTTTCAGAATATCCTGAAAGAAATATCGTCAGTTCTCTGGACCTTTACTAGCTATAATTTTGTGACTGTCTTTTGGGACAAGACTATACAAAAGAATTGATAAATTAAACAAGTTTCTATCGTACAGACCGTATTGAACAATATTCAAATCTACAAACAACTAATTTTAAAATTAAAAGGCATTATATGGCAATTTCTTCAATCATCTTCTTTTGGGGGGCTGATGATCTGCTTGTAACTTGCAGACTCACCAATAGGTCCTCTACCACTGAGTTACCCTTACTTCTCAATAACTACCTCAATAATTCTCAATCTGACTTTAGTTTGTGCCAGACAGTATTTTTAATTCTACTTCATAAGTCCCACAGTTCCTTTTAGTGAGAAGCCAGAGGTATACAAGGTTGATTTCTACAGATACTAAACACAGCTCAACTCAAACTCGGGCATGGTGGCACACAACTCTAATCCCAGAACTCATTCAGGAGCTGAGGCAGGAGGATCATGAGTTCAAGGCCAAATGGACCACAGTGAGCTCAAGACCAGCCTAAACTACATAATAAGACCCTGTCTCAAAACAAACCAAAACAACCCCTCTAAATACAGCTCAACTCAAAACAGCAAACAGTCAACTCAAAATTATTCTGATAAGCTAAGAGCCCATTAACCAGTGACCAAACAAAAGGAAGACAGCCAGTACTTTTTTTTTTGGAACCAGGAATTGAACTCCCTGGTCCCAAGACAGTCAGTTTTGTAGCTCTTGAATGGAGGTCACGTGATTTTATACTAAACTATCTCCCATCACATTATCAATGCAATTTTCCTAAAAGTTTTCTGAGGCAAAAACTCAGAATATTTAATTCTGGAAAGTATTCTTAAATTGTGTTCTGCAATATTCTTGCTTAGAGAGGAACAATTACACTGATATTACTATTGGTACACAGTAAAACGTTATCAATCGTACTGTCTCCGAGCACACTGTTTGGGGCCGATACAGCCCGGGTAATCGTAAGAGCCTGTAACACTTGTAACAATTGTCCCCTAACACATTAGGAGATACTAAGAAAGTGACCCCACCAAAAAATGAGATTTACTGATAGGGCAGACAAAGACTAATAGTCCACTACATCGTTTGATCAGATAGGTAAATGGCCAGCTACTCACGGGTCTTGCCTGTGGGCTCAAGTAAGGTTCAAAGTCATCATCATTTAATCCATCCTTTTGATGCACGGATCCATTTTGTACTGAAGAAAAAAAATTCAAAATTAGCAGGATACCAACCCTACGTTCACACAAACACATCCTAAACCGGAGAAAAACCTTGCGAGTTCAAACAGCAAGTTAAGTATGAACTTCAAAAGGCGCAAAGATGAAAGTGAAGGCTGGAGCAACATTCATCCGTGAAAATGTTTTCCCTCCACCCGGCGCAGGATGATCTGAAAAAGGTCATTTTATTGGCTCCTCTAGATCTCAGTCCCCTCCCGCCTCCCCTCCCCCACCGCATGTGAGTTACTTCCAGAAAGTGATCCACGAGGATGAAAAACAAAGGCCTCCTAAGACCTACAGGAAACTCAGGACCTGGGGCATTTCAAAGCCCCGTCTGCCCCCACCCTCCGTGAATTAGCCCTTGTTAGCGAAAAAAGCTGCTCGCCAGCTGCAAGACCGCGCCGAGGAAGGGTCAAACACGCCAGCGGGAGGCACCTGCGGGCGCGGCGGC
>NW_004955452.1:7763434-7783682 GCF_000276665.1 Chinchilla lanigera | reverse complement strand
CGGGCCCGGCCTAGTCGGGCCCCGGCTCGCCTCACACAATGGCCGAGGCATGCGGGCTGGGCCTGTACCTGCTCCAAGAGGCTGCTGGCCGACATGGCTCTCGGATCCTGACGCGCGGCGGCGGCGGCGGCCTCTCCTCAGGGCGGCGGCGGCGGCGGATGAGCCCTGGTGGTGGGGGCGAGCGGCGCGGCGGCGGCTTTTGTCCCTGACACTCGGAGCCTCGGCGGACGCAGCGGAGACACAGCGCGCGGCTCGGGCTCCGGCTCCGACTCCGACTCGGCGACGCTCTAGCCAGAGAGCTCAACGCCCGTCTCTATGCCTTTGCGCGCGCGCCCGCCCCTCGAAGCCGGAATAAGGGCGCCGAGCGGCGAGGGCGGACCGCGCGCGCAGCGCGAGCGCTGACTCTCACATTCACTCACCCACGCGGAAGGGGCCCGCGCGAAGCACCGCGGGAAGGCGGAGGCGGGGCCGCGGCGCCCCCTGGTGGGTCGGAGGAGCGGAAGCGCTGCGCGCGGCCTTCCCGCCCCCACTGCCGCGCGATCTGGGCCTAGGAGGGCGCGGGCGGCTGGGGTCTTAGCTTGAGATTTTGGCTCACACCTGGAGAGAGGAGGTTGAGCCGGAGAAAATCCACAAAATCCTGTTTCTCAGTAAGACAGCTGCTTCTGCAGCCCTAGAGACCTCAAAATAACCCCGCTGCCCAGCTACCGGTGACACCCCCACCCCCATTCGGAAGCGAACCCGAAGAGAGATCACAGAACCTCCAGGGAAACGAAAACGGTGGGAGCCCTGCGCACCGTGAGAGGACCGTGAAGAGAGTCCAGCGAGCGAGACCGCCACTGCCGCGACGAAAAACCACGGCCCCTCCGCAGAGGAAAGTCACACCTTAGCTCCGGAGGGAGAGCCTGCAGTCTTTTTCGAGGAAGCCGCTGACCCCAAAGTAATCTGTTAGATTCTGGGCTTTATTTCCAAGAAAAAGACGCCCCACACATCTACACAAACGTTTACATGTGCTGTACTTCCAAGGAGTCTAGTGAGCCTATGAATCTGTGGACCTCCGGAGGGAGTGTTCTTGATCTCGGAGAGAAAGAAAATTAACACTACTGGGATGCCTGCTGTGGGCCAGCCTTTGTGCTTAAGTGCTGCAAACAAATGAAAGGCTTTCAACAGCTGCAGACTGCTATCAGTCTCCATTTCACAACTGGGGAAACAGAGAGGTGAAGTAATCTGCCCAAGGTTACAACGCTATTAAGTAGATGTATCTGACACGACCGGTAAGGACGTAATGCTGTCCACACATCCCCGTAAGAGAATTGTGTACTCAGGAGTCAGAATCTAGAGGAGATGCAAAAGATAAGCAAAAACTCTTCATCAGAGGAAAACTCAGCTCATGGAAGGTCATTTGATTGTAGAAACCTGGTAGCTTTTGTTATTGTAAATACTATCAATTGTCTCACAGGATATTCGAGGATCTGGTGGACTCCCAAATAAAATAAAGAGCATTTTAAATTTTACATCATAAACCGGGCGTGGTGGCACACACGCCTGTAATCCCATCGCTCAGGAGGCTGAGGCAGGAGGATCGTTGCGAGTTCGAGACCAGCCTGGGCTACAAAGTGAGCTCAAGGACAGCCTGAACTGCATATCGAGACCATGTCTCAAAAAGACCAAAAAAAAAAAAAAAAAAAAAACTGTTTACTCAAAACTTTTTGCTCAAAACTTTTTTCTGCCAATGATCACATTTATAGATAAACAGAACAAGGTTAAGTACCAGAGATGAAAGATTTTTGGTGGAGATAGTGAAATGTCAAGTGTCAGAGTGTAAATCCCACTAATGGAATGAAAGAAAACTGGTAATACTTTTTATGAAAGATAATCACCCAGTTAACCCTATGGCCTAGATTTATATATAAACTGTGTGAGCAGTTGCCTACACTTACCCTTGGAGGCAGCATGATATTGTAAAAAGTGGATTAGACCAGGAGTCATATCCTGGGAGGGGAGAGTCTTAAGTACTGGCTTCCCCGCCAGATATGGAGAAAATTAAATACAAAAGAAAATAATACCAAGCAAACAGGCTTCTTGCAAAGTTAAAAAAAAAAAAAAAAAAAAAAAGACATTCGACTGTGTCTGGTATATTGTAGGTTTATTCCTATGATCTCATTAAGGGATATAAGTAAAAATTCCTTCCAATAATATTTTCAGGGTGCAAAAAATTTTGATTAGTTCCTCTGGGATTACCTTCTTTTCTCCAGAAGTTCCTAGTTAAAGGCGTTCATCCCTGGGGGGAAGGGTAATCTGTAAATGTGGATTAATTTACCAGGTTGGCTTTACCAGGCTCCTGAAGAAACAGAACACACAAGACAGATATATTTAATCACTGGGAAGAGGAAAAGGAAGTCTGGACTGTGTGATATCATTCTATGGCCTGGTGAAAAGAATACTGCTCTGGAAATGAGTTCATATTCTCATTTTAGCTCTGCCCCTGGATGGTTTCATTCTCTCCATTAACAAGTATTGAGGCCAAGGCAATGTGGTGGGAGAAAGCCTTAAAATAACTCAGTTCGTGCCAGGCATGGTGGCGCACACCTGTAGTCCTGGCACTCAGGAAGCTGAGGCAGGAGGATCCTATGATTTCAAGGGCAGGCTGCACTACATAGTGAGGTCAAGTCCAGCCTGAACTCCATAGTGAGACCCTGTCTCAAAAAAAAAAATAAAATAAAAGAAGAGCCGGGGATATAGCTCAGTGGCACAAGCTCCTGCCTGGCAAGCACAAGGTCCTGAGTTAGATTCCCAGTACCAAAAAAAAAGTTCAGATCCTCCTGGATTCAAAGATTACATAGGGAAATTGAGACTATGAAAATAGTTATTCAAATAGCTATTCAATTATAGTTGTGCAATGAGGAAGTACAGACAGCCTTCTCAGAGGAGCCAGGGAAGTTTTCCATGAGGAAATGAACTTCGGTTAAGACCTGAAGGATGATGAGAAACTGACCAGGCAGGGAGGGAAGGGAACCAAGAGAATAATATGTGCAAAGACCCTCAGTGAACCAGGGAAGGAACTTGGCACTGGTGAGGAACTGAAAAATGGACAGTGGGGCTGGCACATTAATAAGAGACAGTGGTGCCAGATGAGACACAGACAAGAAACATAAGGACTTGATTCTTCCACCGTGAACAATGGTTACCTAATAAGAGAATTTGGTGTAGCAGGTGCCACTTTGTCTTAAGAAGTTTACAGTGGGAGTTGGCCTGATGATCCAGGATATAGTACCAGCTACTTGGGAGGCTGAGGCGGCAGCATCTCAAGTTCACACCCAGCCTGGGCAGTTTACAAGACCTTATCTCAAAAATAAAAAGCTGGAGTGTCTGGCTCAATGGAAGACCCTGGACTCAATCCTCACTACCCCTCAATACACACATTTAGGGAGAAGAGAGCCAGGTGTGGTAGCCCACACCTGAAATCCCAGCACTTGGAAGGCTGAGGCAGGAGGATCTCTGTGAGTTCGAGGACAGCCTGAACTGCATAGCGAGACCCTGTCTCAAAAAGACAAAAAAAAAAGGAGGGGGCGAAGAGAGATGAGTTAGAGTACTGTACTATGTCCAGTCAATAATAATAATAATAATAATAATAGTCAGGCCTGGTGGCACGCACCTGTAATCTCAGCACTTGGGATGCTGAGACAGGAAGATCGCTATGAGTTTGAGGCCAACCTAGGCTACAAAGTGAGTTCAAGTCCAATCTCAACTGCATAGTGAAACCCTGTCTCAAAAAGACAAAAAAATAACAATAATTGTGATGTAGTCAAATATAATAGCAGTGAAAACAGTGAGAAGTAGACCAAACTGAGGAATTGTGGAAGATAGAAAGAGAGGTGTTTGTGATTGAATGGGGGGGGGGTGTCACTAAATCAGGGAGCAATTAAATAGAGAAAGGTAGCTTTTTCTGGTATGATTTGTGGTGGTGGGAAAATGTAAAAAAATGTATCTTTTTTGTCCCCCACCGCCATCGTACGAGGGCTTGAACCCAGGGTATCCTGTGTGCCAGGAGAACACGCTACCACTGAGTCACACCCCTACCCCCATACATTTATCTTTGGGCATGGTGGGCTTCAGAACGTGCAGCGCCCATGGAAATGTCCTGTACACAGTTAAAGCATTGGAGAGAAAAACACTTGAAGTATTTGAGTCCAAATCCTGTGGAGATGTCTGGAAAGGCAAAGCAGTCCATGACATCTGCTCAGAAGAGAAGGGGAAGAACAAAAAGCCAGCTCCAAACCAGAGAGAGGAGAAAGGAAGGAGAGTAAACCATTTTCTCTCTCTCTCTCTTTTTTTTTTTTTTTTTTTTTTTGTCTTTTTGAGACAGAGTCTGGCTGTGCAGTTCAGGCTGGCCTTGAGCTCACTTTGTAGCGCAGGCTGGTCTCCAACTCGCAAAGATCCTCCTGCCTTGGCCTCCTGAGTGCGGGGATTACAGGTGTGCACCATCACGCCCAGCCATTTTCAGCTATTTTCTCACTCTTGAATATATTTCCAAGTCTGTTAAATAAAGAAGTTGGACCACATTAATGTCTGGAGTCCTTTCTAGTTCCAACATCTTGACTAACAGTGGAAAACAGAGACCCTTCTGGATAAACGTGATGGGGGTAAGGGTGAAGAAAGAAAATTAGGAAAAGTGAAGGAGAAATTTTAGCCTTGTTTGGGGGTATTACTAAGTGGTAGAGTATCACTATGTGGTTTAAACTGGCCTGAAATTTGAGGCAATCCTCCTGCCTCAGCCTCCTGAGTGCTAAGATTACAGGTGTACCACCACACCTGGCTGCAAATTTTCGCTCTTTTTTTTTTTTTTTTGTCTTTTGTTTTGTTTTGTTTTACCGGATTTTGAACCTACGACCTCGCGCTTGCTAGGCAGGTGCTTGCACCACTAAGCTATATTCCCAGCCCTTTTTTTTGTCTTTTTGAGGCAGGATCTTGCTATGCAGTTCAGACTGTCCTTGAGCTCATTTTGTAGCCCAGGCTGGTCTCAAACTCGCAACAATCCTCCTGCCTCAGCCTCCCAAATGCTGGGATTACAGGTGTTCACCACCACACCTAGCTCTGCTGAAAATTTTATTTTTGTTTTTGTTTTTTGTTTTTTGTTTTTTGGAGACAGGATCTCATTATGTACTCTAGGCTGATCTTCAACTCACTATGTAGCCCAGGCTGGCCTTAAACTTACAGTGAACCTCCTGCCTCAGCTTCCCAAAACCTGGGATTACAGGTACATGCTACCACATCCAGTTCCAGCTGCAAATTTTAGACTCTCAAAGATTATATGATAAAGTATATTGGCCCCTAGGGCTGAGGTCCTCAAATTTTACAGGTTTCCAGCAAGGCCTTTATTAGAACAGTAGATTTCATTTCCCAAGTCATCCCTTAACAAGGGAGGAATAGAAAAGGCTTCCCATGAGAAATGTTGATATACCCCATGTAACTGCAGTATAAAGCCTACTTTTAGGGCTGGGGATGTAGCTCAGTGCAAAGGCTCTAGGTTCAGTTCCCAGTATGGTACCACCACAAAAAAAAGTTAAACCAGCATGGAGGGACGCACCCATGCTCTAGCGACCTACTGCTTGAAAAACTGAGGCAGGAGAATCCAAGAGTTGGAGACCAACCTGGGCCACAAAGTGAGCTCAAGGCCAGCCTGAACTGCAAAGCAAGACCTTGTCTCAAAAATACCAAAAGAAAGCCAGGCATGGTAGTGAACGCCTGTAATCTCAGCACTGGGAAGGCTGAGGCAGGAGGATTGCTGCAAGTTCGAGACCAGCCTGGGCTACAGAGTGAACTCAAGGCCAACCTGAACTGAATAGTGAGACGCTGTCTCAAAAAAAAAAGGACCAAAAAACAAAAAGAGTTGGGTGCCAGCCTGATCCACACAGAGACTTTGTCTCTTAAAAAAAAAAAAATGCTGGGCCTGGTGGTGCACACCTATAACCCCAGCACTTGGGAGGCTGAGGCAGGAGGATCACTTCAAGTTCAAGACCAGCCTGGGCTACAAAGTGAGTTCAAGCCAGCCTGAACTACATAGTGAAACCCTGTCTCAAAAAGACAAAAAAAGTCCTTTCTTTTCAAATGATGGCAATAGAAAAAGGAGGTGCCAGTTTTTTGTTGTTATTCTTCTTTGGGGGGGGGGGGTTGGTGGAGTTAGAGTTCAAACCCAGGGCTTTGTGCATGCAAGGCAAGAGCTCTTCCATTGAGCCACATCCCCAGCCCAGGTGTCTGTTTAAAAAAAAAAAAAAAAAAAAAAATCTAATTTTTTAAAGCAAAATATAGGGCTGGGGATATAGCTCAGTGGCACAGCACCTGCCTGGCAAACGCAAGGTCATGAGTTTGATTCCCAGTACCAAAAAAATAAAATAAAATAAAATAAAATAAAATAAAAATAAAGCAAAATATAATATTAAAAAAAAATGTTGAGAATCACAGGTTTTGCTCCCTAAGACTTTTTTTGTTTGTTTTGTCTTTTTGAGATAGGGTCTCACTATGCAGGTCAGGCTGACCTTGAGCTCACTTTGTAGCCCAGGCTGGTCTCGAACTCACAATGATCCTCCTGCTTCAACCTCCTGAGTGCTGGGATTACAGGCGTGCACCACCACATCCATCCTTCCCTGAGATTTATCATCTGTTTTACCAATACATGGGCTCTGAAGGTCCAGGTCGCGCTGTGCTAGGGAACAGTGCAACAGCCCAGCCTAAGTCAACAGGCTGATAGAAGAACATAATGCAGGCAGGGTTTTTGGACTTAGTGCCAAAGGGAAACAAAGCCACAGGATTCCTGTAGGTCTAGATCCATTTTTTTTTTTTAAACTGGAAATTGAACTCAGAGTATTTACACTAAGCTACATCCCCCAGCTCATTTTATTTGTTATTTTAAGACAAGGTCTCCTTAAGTAGCTCAATTGCCTAGCCTGGGCTAAAACAATTGAAATCCTCCTGCTTCAGCCTCCAAGAGGGCTGACATTACAGGTTTGCCATCACTCTGGGCTTTTTTTTTTTTTTTTTGAGAGAAAGAGAGAGTGAAAAAGAGGCACTGGCAGATTTATTACAGTTAGAAAGTAAGAGAAGCCGGGCATGGGGATGAGCCTGGGCCCTGTAATCCTAGTGCTCAGGAGGGTGAGGCAGGAGGATTGTTGAGAGTTCAAGACCAGCCTGGGCCACAAAGTGAGCTCAAGGCCAGCCTGAATTGCAGAGTGAGACTCTGTCTCCAAAAAAGACCAAAAATAAATAAATAAATCAAAGGAAAATAAAGCCATTTAAAACAGGAAGCATAGTTCAAGAGGAAGTTGCCACTTTTTATGCTGTGGATGGTTAGGAAAGACGTCTCTGATAAGAGAACAGGGTTGGAGGAAGTAAGGCCATAAGTTTCAGTTAGTATTTGAGGGAAGAACGTCTTCAAAAGATTATCAACTCAAAAAGATAAGCTTCCAAAATGAGCGAGGTCGGGTTTGTCCCGGGGAGTGGGTCTGTGAAGACGCTGTATCCGCCTGTCTAATGCATGGTGCGGGTGCAGCCACCTCTTACTCATGGAACGTGGGTCACTGTTGTCCGCGCTGGCTGCGGGCGGGTTGTGTTTTTTCTTGTCTGGTTTAAGAAAAACTATATTTTAAGTAGCTTGCCTTGCCTTGCCTTTCTCAGCACTGGGACTGAACCCAGGACCTTCAACTGAGCGACACCCTTAGCCTCCTACCTTTTCTTTTTTTTTTTTGAGACAAGGTCTCTCTATGTGGTCCAGGCTGCCTTCGAATTTACAGTGATCTTCCTGCCTCAGCCTCCCAAGCATTGAGATTACAGACATGCACCACCATGCCCTGCTTTTAGGCCTTTTTATATTTGATTTCAAGACAGGGTCTTGCTAAATTGCCTACGCTAGACTGAAACTTGTGGTCGTCCTGCCTCAGCCTCACATGGTGATGGAATTACAGAGTCGTACCCAGCTTCGAGTGGTTTTTCTCATATAAATTGTAATATTTGAAATTTTGTAGGCATATACAAATTCATCACAAGACACGTACAAGAGACAGGTGTGGTAGCACATACTTGTAAGCCCAGCTACCTGGGAGGCTTAGGCAGGAGGATCACAATTTCAAGGCTAGACTGGCAAGTTAAAAGTAAAAATAAAGGGTCTGGTATCTAACTCAGTGGCATAAGTGCTTGCCTGGTAAGCCGGAGGTCTTGAGTTCAATTCCTGGTACCAAAATAAAATACCCAGTACTACAAAAACATTTTTGAAATAAAAAAATATAAAAATAAAAAAAGTGCTGGGGAAATATCTCAGGATCAGAAAGCACAAGTTCCAATATCCATACTATAAAAATAAATAAGTAAATAAATAGCTCAGTGGGCTAGCAGACACCTGTAATCCCAACACTCAGGAGGTTGAGTCAGGAGGATTGCTATGAATTGGAAGACAGTCTGGGGTCCATAATGAGTTCAAAGCCAGCCTGAACTGATTAGTGAGACCCTGTTTCAAAAATAAACTCTATGGTGGTGGGTGCCTGTAATCCCAGCACTGAGGAGGCTGAGGCAGAAGGATCCCTGTGAGTTCGAGGCCAGCCTAGGTTACATAGTAAATTCAAAAACAACTATGTAGTGAGACCCTGTCTCAAAAAATAAAATAAAATAAAATAGCTCAAAACTGGAAACTACCCAAATGCCCATCAATTGTAGAACAAATCAGTTTTGGCATAATTAGAACTTCTGTAGAGAAATGAGAAGGAACTAACCACTTCATATATTATGGATGAATGGCATGAACAGTGTTGAGTGGGGGGAAAAAATCCCCTTATAAAATCACCCAGAGGGCCAGGGATATAGCTCATCAGCACAGCACCTGCATGGCAAGTGCAAGGTCGTGAGTTCAATTCCCTCCCAACACACACAAAAAGAAGCACCCAGAAAGAGGCAAAAGTAAGATACGGCGTTAGAGAGCTAGATACAATTACCTTTGCAGGATGAGGTGCTGGTGGTTTTTATGCTCCTAGATCTAGAGCTGATTTCATGGGTGTGTACAGCTTGTCAACTCTATCAGGTTGTACAACTATGATTTGTGCACATTCCGATATGCATATTCAATAAAAAATAAAATAAAAATGTGGGTCAGAGTAAGTCTGCAAGTTGAATCATGGCTGTGAGCTTCCAGTTTGGTCTACATTATTCAGACTTTCTTAGAGAAAACAGAGAAATTTTTAAAAACATAAGTAAATCAAGTAGCCCGGCATGGTGGTACTCAGGTTAGTGAGGCAGGAGGCAAGTTCAAAGTCAACCTGGCAATTTGGCAAGATCTTGTCTTAAGTAAACTATTAAAAAGGGAGGGGCTAGGCCGGGCATGGTGGTGCACATCTGTACTCCCAGTACTTGGGAGGCTGAAGTAGGAGGATCGTTGTGAGTTTGAGGCCAGCCTGGGCTACAAAATGAGCTTAGGGCCAGCCTGAACTGCATAGCGAGACCCTCTCTCAAAAAGACAAAAAAAAAAGGGTGGGGAGGGGCTAAATCTTTCTGTGGGTACTCTCTTTTGAGCTTTTAAGCAAGCCGTATAGAGCCCTGTAAGGAACTTGTGTTTCCCCTGGCCCCTTGACACAGGGTCTCACTTTGCAATTCAGGCTGATCTTGAACTCAAACAGTGTAGCCCAGGCTCACCTGAAACTTGCAGCAATCCTCCTGCCTCAGCCTCCCAAGTGCTGGGACTATAGGTGTGCACCACCACACCTTGCTTCACATTCACTTTTATTTATTTATTTATTTATTTATTTTTTCCGGTACCAGGAATCGAACTCATGACCTTGCGCTTGCCAGGCAGGCGCTGTGCCACTGAGCTAAATCCCCAGCCCATGAGCTAAATCCCCAGCCTCACATTTACTTTTATATGTGCTTCAAATCTTTTGCACACTTTTGTTCTCAAACTAGAAAAACAAATTTACATAAACCATATTTCCAGCCAGGACTATAAGTAGGGGTACAGAATCAGGAACCAGAGATCCCTGAGTAGGCTTGCTTCCTGCCTGTCACACCATGAACTATTTCTCCTCTGCCATGCTGCCCTGCCTTGATGTCAGCTGACTATGGACTGAAACCTCAGCTGGCTTGTGGGAGGAGTTGGGAAAGGTTTGGAGATGCTGGTGGGAGAAGCAGGCCGAGGATCCTATGGGCTGAGCTTCATGGGAGATTCTGGGTAGAGCTCAGAAGACCAGAATGCTAATAGAAATCCAGCCAGTAAAGACAAAGCTCAGGAGATTTCAGCTGGGGACAAGGACTGCATTGGCAAGTAGACTCCAGGCTATGTGTGTTATGCTCTGGCAAAAAAAAAAAAAATTGTGTCCACATTTTGCCTGTGGCCCAAGACATTATAGGAGAGTGATATTAAGGACAGTAGACTAATTTGGCAGAAATTTCAAGGCAGTCTAATGTTGAGGCAATGGTATGGCTGTTGGGGACTTTTAGCCTGCTGTACCTTGAGAATCAAGAAGAAACAGCCCAGCAGAATGATTTAAAAAGTCTTTTGAGTTTGGCCAGGAAGCAGCAGTAAAGTTTTCCCCCTGCAAAGATGAAGCAGAGGAAAACTTGGTTGCTGGAAAGATTAGCATTAAAAAGCCAGATACTTTGAGGCTGGGCAGTGGTGGTGCATTCCTGTGATCTCGGCACTCGTGAGGCTGAGGGAGGAGGATAACTGGGAGTTCAAGGCCAGCCTGAATTACAAAGCAAGACCTGTCTCTCTCTTTTTTTTTTTTTTTTGGTACCAGGGATTGAACTCAGGACCTTGCGCCTACCAGGAAGGCACTTGTGCCACTAAGCTACATCCCCAGCCCCAAGACCCTGTCTCAAAAAAGAATAAAAAAGCCAAGTACCTTGGAAAAGTTAGCCTGAGGACATCACAAGAACTAGCAAGACTCCACCCATTGTTCCTCAGGATTAGATTCATAGCCTTCAGCCATCCAGGCACTCAACCCCTACAGCCAAGACAGAAGAAAGCCTGGCTACTGCTCCAGCTGGCGGCAGACCTTGGCGTCATCCATACGGTGCTGGTTTTGTCAGCCATGTGATACAGAACGGAAGAGCTATGGGGTCAGGAAGGCTACCACCCATATTTCAAAAGGCCTGGAAAGCCAGGCAGCACACTGGAGAGGGCAGTGTGTGAAGTTATGAGTATGAAGCCAAAGTACTTTGATGACCCCAGGATACTGGAGAAGGCAGGAATGTGAATCATCTGAGGAAAGTTGTACGGAGTGAGCAAAGCCAGCCCAAGAGAGGCCATGAGGGTTATATAACCATAGGCAGGGCTGTGGGGCAGGGTCACCCAAGCCTCTCGGAATTCACATCTTGACGCAGATTGCCCCAGGAGCTGGACATGGGTTTAATGTTTGCTGTATTAGATTTCGGTCTTGCTTTGGTCCTATTCTTTTCTATTCTCCTATTTCTAGCTTTTGAGATGGCAATGTTTATTTTGTGCCATTATATGTTGGAAGTGTTTAACTTTCTTTTTATTTTTACAGGAGCTCAGCTAAGAGTTTGCCTTAAATCTTAAAGAGTATGGATTTGGGCTTTTCAGCAATACTGAATTATTAGGAGATGCACATGGGTTTTTTTGAGGGGCTGGGGCAGAATGTTATGGTTTGTATCTAAAATGTCCCCCAAAGCCTCATGTGCTCATAGGTGGAGCTTTTGGGAGGTGACTGGGTCATGGGTGTATTGGATTATTCCACTGATGGGTTTACAGCTGGGTGTGATGTTGGGAGGTAAAGCCTGGTGGGAAGAGATGAGTCACTGGTGTGGCCTGGAAAAATATATAGCCCTCCTCCTGCCTTGATCCTGTTCTGCATTCTGCCTGCCATGCCTTGAGCTGTTTCTCCTCTGCCATGCCACCCTGCCTTAAAGCCAGCCAACTATCGACTAAAACCTCTACACATAAACCTTTTTCCACTTTTAACATGTGGGTGTTGGGTATTTTGTCTCAGCAGCAAGTAAGTAACTATGATAGGAAGAAAGATTGTCTCAAGAGTTGAAAGTTAGCCAGGTGTGGTAGCACACACTGTAGTCCCAGCACTCTGAGGCTGAAGCAGGAAGATCACAAGTTCGAGATCAGCCTGGGCAATTAGCAAGTTAGTGAGACTATATCTCAAAATAAATTTTTTTTAAAAAAAGGGCTGGGGATGTAGTTCAGTGTGAAGGCCCTGTGTTTCACAACTATAAGAACTTGGTTCTAGTACACCCCCGCCCCCCGCAAAAAAAAGAGTATTACCCTACTGACTGGACAGAAAGGCAACTTACATGGCACAATGTAGGAACCATACTTTGGTTCCTAAAAGCAAGAGATAGAAAGGAAGGATAGAGCAAGGGTGAGGGGCGAGGGGGATTGAAAGTGCAATGCTTTTTATTTTTTTTTTAGTGGAATGCTCTAATGCAAATCAAAATTAATTCAACAGCACCTGGCAGTGTACACTTGTAATTTCAGCACTTGGAAGCCTGAGGCAGGAGGATCATGAGTCCAAGGCCATCTGGGTTATATAACAAATTCAAGACCTGCCTAGAGTACATAGTGAGACCTGCCCCCCAAAAAAGAACAAACTCAGGACTACAAAATGCATTTAAAGATTGGGACAAAAACCTGGAGAGGACTCAAACAGTGCTAAGAACGTAAACTCCAGGGACAAAGGGTCCAAATCTGGCGACTCATCCCTTAGGGTCCCTGACAAGCACCTTTGTTAGGTAAGTATATTACAGACTACTTACAAGTTTACCAGTTTCCTAGGGAGCCGGATGTGGTGGTGCACACCTCTTAATTCCAGCACTCAAGAGGCTGAGGCAGGAGGATCACAAGTCTGAGACTAGCCTGGACTACACAGTGAGACCCTGTCTCAAAACAAAACAAAACAACCTCTCCCAGGGAGGAATCATTCCAAGCATAAGGGATCTGCCCAGCCCCAGTATACAGGCCTGTTTGAAAATGCAGGAAGGAGCTAGGCTCGTGGCTGACTTTTTGTCTGAGAGGACTATTTCCCCTAGAGCACTGCCCAAGGTGGATCACAACCTTAAGCTTATTTTCAGAAGCCAAGCTTTTTTTGTGTCCTACCTCTTTATAGCAAAACCTTTCTCTGGTATAATTCAGTTAGGTAGGACTCCTGTATTTCACGCTTGGTCTTTGCTCTATCATCAGTACTCCCCACCACACACTTACCTTCAGTGTCTGTGGTGAAACGGGATAAAGGCTACCACAAAGGATGTCAGAACTCCTGAGCTCAATATTAATTTCCACAATATTTAGAATAATATTGGCCTTCCTTCCCTAACATAGACAAGAAGTGCAGAAAAAATGCACCCAGTACTGCTTTTAAATCTTTTTTTTTTTTTTTTTTGTCTTTTTGAGACAGGATCTTGCTATGCAGGTCAGGCTGGTCTTGAGCTCACTTTGTAGCCCAGGCTGGCCTCAAACTCACAGCAATCCTCCTGCCTCTGCCTCCTGAGTGCTGAGATTACAGGCGTGCGCCACCACGCCTGGCTTTTAAATCTTCAACAGTCATGTCTGTTTATTTTTTATCTCAGGGTGACGGCCTTAGGGGAGGAGGGAGCTAGAAATCGAGACAGAAAGGGACAAGGCAGGGACCAAGTGGACAAGGCAGGCAAGAGAGCTGCACAGCCAATCTGAGGCCTTTGTGGAAAGCACATGGCAAGGAGGCTGGAGCATCTACCTGCTACCACCCAGCTTCTGGAGCCGTGCTGGACTCAGCCTAGGGTCCCATCTGATGGACTCCAGAAGCCCAAATGTAACTCGGCTTTCTCCGGTGGAGCATTCTCTGGAGAGAATGCCCTGCTGCAAGAGATAAAAGATTTTTTGTCTCCTTTAGAAATAAGTCCAATTACTTGAAAACTACAAAAACAATCTCTTAAATCAGGCATGGCCACATGTGGTGGTGCAGAGCTAATCCCAGCACTCAGGAGGCTGAGACAGGGGGGCTGCTAGAAGTTTGAGGCCAGCCTGGGCTACAGAGCAAGACCCTGTCTCAAAAAAACAAAAACAAGAACTAAATCAGCCTAGGCACACAGCTGCTCAAGTACTCCACAGGTGCTGAGCCCCACTCCTACCCCTATGCTGGGTTAGGTGCTTGAGCCTTTATTTTCTCAACTCTAGGCTGCAGTCCTATCGCTGTGCTCGACCTAATATCATGATGTCTCAGTATTTCAGGAGAGGTGGCTTCAGCTTTTTGTGCCATTGGTAGTTTGGTGAAATCTATAAACTTATGCTCAGAATGTTTTTCAGTGGATAAAATACATAGGAGTGCGCGCGCGCACACACACACACACACACACACACACACACACAAATACATTGGATTGATTACAAAAGAATCCAACCATACTGGAACATGGTTCTGGATGCCAGAGGTCTGGCAGGAACTCCTTGAGTGCAAGGGACCGTGTCTTCATCTTGGCACGGCCAGTGCCTAGCACAAAGCCTGGCACATAGATGGTACTTAGAAACGTTTATTTAATGCATGGATAGAAAGGTAGCTATTATCAAGTCAGCCTGAGGAGTGATCCATGGCAGCTGCTTACGCATATATCAGCGGCTTGTATGCCTCACCCCATCTAAAATCATCCAGATCGGGGCTGTGAAGGAACCCACGCTCGAGAACAGGCATCATAGCAGTTAGTAATGACAGGGTACTGGAAGACCAGGAAGACAAGCTCATTATTTCACCTGCTGGAACATTCAGAGCGAAAGTAAACAGGCTCTGCCTTAAGGAGATCTCTTCAGCTGGGAAGCCTGGTGCTCCAACTTCCGTGAAACACCACCAACAGTTCTGACGGAGGAAAGAAAGGAATAAGCTAACTTGCTGGAATTCTCTAGAGCTCCTCTGCTGCCCTGAACTGGGTCTCTTACTTCTGAAAAAGAGAAAAGCGTCCCTAAAGACCACAGTGGGGATGAGATGTGCCTTCTAGGTTGAGGCAGTAGTATCAGTCTTAAGACAGAAATTTGGTTTTTGTTTAAAACCAAGAGAAAAACTAAAGCAGGGAACAAAAGCACTTCTGTCTGTACTGATACTTAAAGGGCCAAAAGTTTGTTCTAATTTGAGTGCTAAGTTCTATTAAATATTTTAAGAAGAAAAATAAAACCCCAATTTTAAAGCGGAAACCCACTACTAAATGGGGTGCAGAAATCTCATTTTTATAGCTTTTAAGAGACCCTCCCAAGTTAGAGGGCGTCTCTGAGAGGTGGCAGGATGCAGCTTTCAGAGGCTTGATAGGGCTCCCAACATCTGCTGGGAGAGACACGGCTTCAAGTAGGTGCCTTCTTTGAAGGAAATGAACCCCCTCAAAAAAAAAAAAAAAAAAAAAAAAGGAAACTACAGGTCCAAATGGTGCTTTTAATAGAAAAAAAAATCCTCCCATTCCTAAGGTATGTGCTTTCCTTTTTGACCTATTTTTCCTTTAAGCTGTCTGCGGTTTCCCTATATTTTTCCTAGTGCAGTAAACAATGCAATCAAAGAAATAAAAACTAGGGTCCGCTCTTGCCCCAAACACTGGAGAGGGTCAAAGAGAAGGAATCACAGTATGGAAAATGACCCAGCTCCAAATATACAAACATTTACGGAGAGAAAGAAAACAAAAACACAACAAAACAAAACATCCCCCCAAGACATTATGATTGATGTTCCTGATGCGTTTGCTGGAGTATGACGTCACAGACAAGGTTTCTTTCCCAGAGAGTCCGGCGGGCCCAGCAGACAGCTGGCTGGTGCCTCAGGAGGGGCTGGGGGCGTTCACCAGTCTTCCCTGCCAAGCCTAGGGCTTTGGAAGCGCTCACTCAATCTCTCACAGAAACATCTGTGGTACAAATGAGTCTAAAAGGGGACGAAGGCAGGCAGGCACCCATCACTTCTCCACGTCAGCCACAAAGCTGAAGGGTGTAGGACCCAGGGGACAGATGCCACTAAGAGTTGAGGGATGGAGGGGAGAAGGAGAGGAAGCACCAAAATGAGTGGCTGCTTTTGGTTCCAAATCCAAAAAAACCAAAACCAAACCAAACAAGCCTTATGGTGGCTGGTCTGGGTGAGCGACTCCCCTGCTCCTGGAGTCACGCAGTGAGAATGACGGGCGTTGGAGCCCTGGCCCCAGACAGCCACAGTTCAAGAACCAGAGCAACTCACACCATGTCACAGAGTTTGCAAATGAAGGGCCTGACCTCACGTTGGGAGGGCAAGTGCTCTGACAGAGTGGAGGGCAAGGCGAGCTATCGTTTTGTTTTTATTTTTTTTTTTTTTTTTCCTTTTTGAGACAGGGTCTCACTATGCAGTTTAGGCTGGCCTTGAGTGCACTTTGTAGCCCAGGCTGGTCTCGAACTTGCAATGATCCTCCTGCCTCAGCCTCCCAGGTGCTGGGATTACAGGCGTGTGCCACCATGCCCAGCTGGAGCAATCCTTTTGAACCCCAAAGCACAGCTGTGGCATTCCTTGATTTTTATTTCTGCAGAACCATAGGCCACTGCCGCCACTTGCTCTGTGATGTGCCCCTCCATGTACCAGTGACACGGCAGCCCTGGGAGCAACACTCACAGATCTCTTTTTTTGTTTTGTCTTGTTTTTGAGACAGGGTCTCCCTATGCAGTTGAGGCTGCTCTTGAGCTCACTTTGTAGCCCAGGCTGGTCTCGAACTCGAACTCGCCTCAAGATCCTCCTGCCTCAGCCTCCCATGTGCTGGGATTACAGGCGTGCGCCACCACACCCGGCTCCTCACAGATCTCAAGGGGAATCAGTTACATTTTGGGAAGAAAAGTAATAGCCCTGCTCCATCCTTGCCAAAGCACTTCCCTTTTGAAGCTGCTGCTGGTGAGCTATCTTCCCCTCCAAGCAGAGTTCAACTTCCATTTATCTGTTTCAGAGCCTTTCAAGGGTACAAACACGTAACACTGGGTCGCCTTCCAGGGGCACATCTGCGTTCCGGAGTTTGGTCAATGCATCTTTACAAGCATAAGACCAAGCGCACAAAGATGGACCAGGCTAGTCTGCGAAGGGTTCTGGTTCCTTTGATGCCTCCCCGAAAAGAAATAACTTTCTTACAATAAGATGGTTAGGACACTCTCACCTTCTGGAAGGGGAGCTGGTTGTGTCCATTTTTCAATGAGAGGATGGGAGGACCCCAGCGTTTTCAGTTACAATAATGAGATTTTTTTTTTTTGTAAAAAAAGGATCCTATGTGGAAATGAGTGGGACAATGATAAAAATAAACAAATAATTAAAATTCCAAACCAAAACATAGCTCCTGGCCCCAAGACCCCAGTCAGTCCTCTAAGACTACAATCTCCACATTGTGGACTTGATGCTGGTGCTCTTCCATCTCGGCCACGACTTTCTCCTCAGTCCTCAGCTCTGTCTCCAAGATGACTGCTTTGCTCTCAGTGTCTTCGGCCTCAGGGTCTGGGGCTGGGTCAATCTCAATGATGGTCTGCCCATCCTCTGAGGTGCTTTCCACGGCCTGGATGGCTGAGGTCAGGCCGGACTCCATGGCCACCAGCTCCACGGGGCTCACCATGGTCGCCATGTTGCCCAGGGTACTGCCATCCTGCATGGTGGTGGAGCTTAGCAGTGCCAGGCTGGATGACGGGTGGATGGTCACTGTGTCTGGTGAGCTGCTCTTGGCAGAGGAGACCACTGTAGCGTAGCGGAAGAGCTGAGGGCCAGAAGGCAGTGTGTGGACAGTCACAGGGCTGGAGCCCTGGCTGAGTGTGGCCACGGGAATATTGCCCATGGAAAAGGACTGCCCCATGGGGGTGATGGTGATGGGTGAGATGACTGTGAACTGAGGCTGCTGCTGGACGGGAGGAGAAGGGCTCAGGACAGTGGTGGAGGCCGGCCGCTGCAGCCGGGGCCTTTTGGGAGGTTTTGGAGTGCTCACAGGCATCAGTACCACGTTCTGAACGGTCTGGGACTTTAGCCTATGATCCTGGGCTTGCTTCTTTTGCTCTTCCAACTGGCGTTCCAAGTCTAGGAGAAAAAAAAAAAACCAAGACTGAGTAGAAGGAAGTATAATCTTGGGAATATCGAATGGGGAGTCAGGTGACATGGGGTCTTGTCCAGGTTTACCTACTGTGTAGCACCAGGTAAACTCCTCTATTGTCTGTCTTTATTTCTTTCTTTTGGCACTGGAGATTAAACCCAGGGCCTGCCCTGCGTGGCGGTGCACATCTGTAATCCCAGCACTCGGGTGGCTGAGGCAGGAAGATTGTTGTGAGTTCGAGGCCAGCCTGGGCTACAAAGTGAGCCTGAGGCCACCCTGAACTGCATAGCGAGACCCTGTCTCAAAAAAAAAAAAAAGAGAGAGAGAGAAAAGACTAAACTCACAGCCTCCACACTGAGCTATATCCTCAATTACTTTTTATTCTTTATTTTAAGACAGGGTCTCACTAAGTCACTAAATTGCCCAGGCTGGGCTTGAACTTGCAATCCTCTTGCCTCACCTCCCATAGGGCTTGGATTACAGGGAGGACCACCATACCCAGCTCCATTGTTTTGAAAATAACTAGACTGGATAATTGGAAAAATCTCCTCCAATAATTATATTTCATTCTATAATTAAAGGCAAGGCAACAGTTCAGAATCTTTTTAAAACTGTGATTCTACTTTACTCAACTCAATTCAATAGAAGCTCTCTGGTATCTTGTCACCTTTCAGCAAAATGCAAACCAAAGAAGAACTGGTCTTTTTTTGTTTTTCATTTTCCCAAATTCAGCCCCAGGTTTAAACCCAGGGCCTCAAGCATGCTAAGCACATGCCCTACCACTGCCCTTCGTCTCCAATCCATATGGGTATGTGTGTATAAACATTTTGAGGGAGGCATAGGGGATTGAGCCTAAGACCTTCAAACTAAACTATATCTACAATGGCACATCATCATTTTACGTGGTGAGCATGCTATTTTAATGCGTGTGTGTGCGTGTGTGTGTGTGTATATATATATACACACACGCACACACACAATTATTTTTTTTTGTCTTTTTGAGACAAGGTGTAGCTATACAGTTCAGGTAGGTCTTGAGCTCACTATGTAGCCCAGGCTGGTCTTGAACTCGCAAGGATTCTCCTGCCTCAGCCTCCTGAGTGCTGGGATTACAGGTGTGCGCCACCACGCCTGGCTCAATGCATATATATAATGTGTAATGATATATCAGATAATTGGCATATACATTACCTCAGGCAAACAACACTTCTTTGTGTTAGGAGCATTCAAAATCTCCTCTACTCACTGTTTTGAAGTTTCAATTAATTGTTGTCAACTATAGTCATCCTACCCTACTATAGAACATTGGAATTTACTCCTCTTATGCACCTCTGCACCCACTAATCTCCCTCTCTCCATTTTCCTTTCTCTGTCCTCTTCCCAGACTCTGGTCACCGTGTGTGTGTGTGTGTGTGTGTGTGTGTGTGTGTTGCTGGGCATTGAACACAGGACCTCATACATGCTAGGTAAGTATTCTACCACCAAGCCATCTCCCCAGCGCTGGTAAGCACTATTTTGTTCACCACTTCTCTGAGATTGTCTAGTTGGTCTTATAGCTTGAATACCCCTGCCTGGGTCTATAGATAAATAAGGACAAGGCACTCAGAAGGCTGAGGCAGGAGGATCCTAAATTTGAGGCAAGCCTAGAGGTACATAGTAAGCTCTTGGCTGGGCTATATAAAATGACCCTGTCTCAAAACAAAACAAAACAAAACGCCAGGCATAAGGACACATGCCTAGAACTCCAGCATTTAGAAGGGTGCATAGTAAGTTTGACGCCACCCTCATCTACATAGAGACTTTGTCTCAAACACAAAAAACAATAAAAAACAAAAACAAACAAACAAACCAAAAAACACTGGGTATGGTGGTACATCCACTCACCCTGGAAGGCTGAGGCAGGGGGATCAGAATATTGACCCCAGCCTGGGTGATTCAGTGAGACCTTGTCTCAAGAAGTAAAATAAGGGGTGGAGATGTAGATGTAGAAGGCCCAGGTTCAATCCCAAGTACCACATATGTGAAAGAAAGAAAGAGCTGGGTGTGGTGGTGTATGTCTGTAATCCCAGCGCTCAGGAGGCTGAGGCAGGAGGATCCTTTCAACTTCAAGGCCAGTCTGGGCTACAAAATGAATTCAAGGGGCTGGGGATTTAGCTCAGCGGCAAAGCACCTGCCTGGCAAGTGCAAGGTCATGAGTTCGGTTCCCGGTACCGGAGAAAAACCAAAAAAA
>NW_004955452.1:7750943-7763079 GCF_000276665.1 Chinchilla lanigera | reverse complement strand
AAGGAAAAAGGAAAGGAAAAAGGAAAGGAAAAAGGAAAGGAAAAAGGAAAGGAAAAAGGAAAGGAAAAAGGAAAGGAAAAAGGAAAGGAAAAAGGAAAAAGGAAAAAGGAAAAAGGAAAAAGGAAAGGAAAGGAAAGGAAAGGAAAAGGAAAAGACCAGAAAAGAGAAAGAAAAGGAGGGAGAGGGCAAGGAGGCAAGAGAAGGCTGTCTGCACAGTTTGTCCTGGAGCTACAAGGACCACTGGGGAAAACAAGCTTGGCTGCACTGCATGCAAAGCTCCTTTGCTGGTAAGCTACACTGTCACTCCCCCATTAGCCCAGAGCCATCTACAGACAGTTACTGAGGGCTGAGCTACAGCTTAGCAGCAGAGCGCCTGCCTGGCAAGTTGCACCCAGGCAAGTTGCACCGATGAGGTGATGAGGTGATCGGCATGCCTGCATAAGAAAGCCTCCATAAACAGGAAGGGGCTGTGAGCTTCCAGATGTTGAAGGCATGGAGGTTCCTGGAGCGTGTACATCCCGAAAGCGCAGCAGAGCGCCATGCTGCTTTTTTTTTTTTTTTTTTTGGTAGCGGGAATCGAACTCAAGACCTCGCAGCAAGCGCTTGTGCCACTGAGCTATATCCCTGGCCCCCCGCCGCTTTTCTTCTAACCTTGCCCTATATAATGCTTCCATCTAACTGTTCCTGTACATCTTTGCAGTATTGTGAGTTTGGTTTCGTTTGGTTTGGTGGAATAGAGGATTGAACCCAGGGCCTTCACACAACTACATCCCTAGCCCTTTTTATTTCCAGACAGGGTCTTGCTAAGTTGCTCAGGCAGCCTTGAACTTGTGATCCTCCTACTTCAGCCTCCTGAATAAAAGGGAGAATTGAATTTTTTTTTCCATCTTCAAAGGTAATCAAAGAAATGTGCACTTGAAGCCAGGCATGGTAGCACATGCCTGTAACCTCAGCACTTGGAGGCTGAGGTAGGAGGGTCACAAGTTTGAGTCCGGCCTGGGCAACTTATCAACTTAACAAGACGTCGTCTCAAAATAAAAAGTAAAAAGAGCTAGGGATGTAACACAGTGGTACTCAGCCCCTGGGTTCAATCCTCAGTAAAGCGCAAGAAACAAAAACAAAAAACAAAGGAATCAAAAATAATAATGACCAAAAAAAAAAAAAAAAGACCATTATTGATATGCTCAAACTGGTGACACAAACTGGCATAATCAGGGCTGGGGATATGGTCAGTGGCACTGTGCCTGCCTGGCAAGCGCAAGATTCTGAGTTCGATTCCGAGTACAAAAGAAAAAAAGAACAAATTGGCACAATCTTCTCAGGAATTTGATTATAGGTCACAAAAATTCATAAAAAATTACCACTGAACCTCACGGGGTTTTTTTTGTTTGTTTGTTTGTTTTTGTTATTTTTCTCTTTTTTTTGAGACAGGGTCTTGCTATGCAGTTCAGGCTGGCCTTGAGCTCACTTTGTAGCCCAGGCTGGCCTCGAACTCACAGCGATCCTCCTGCTTCAGCCTCCCCAGTGCTGGGATTACAGGTATGTGCCACTATGCCCGGCAGGGGTTCATGTTATATCATAATTAAAACTAAAAATATAAGCTCAGTGCAGTGGCACACACCTACAGTGCCAGTTACTCAGGAGGCAGAGGCAGGAGGAAAAGTTGAGGCCAGGAGTTCAAAGCCAGTCAGGGCAACACAGAAATACCTCACCTCAAAATAAATGAATAAATAAAAATAAAATAAAATAAAAACTAAAATAAAATAAAATAGAATAAAGTTGGCTGTGGTGGTACACGCCTATAATCCTAACAGTCTGGGAGGCTGAGGCAGGTGGATCCGAAGTTTGAGCCCATCCTGGGCAACTAAGCAAGATCCTGCCTCAAAATAAAAAATAAAATAAAATAAAGGGCTGGAGATAGAGCTCAGAATAAAAGCCCTGGTCTTAATGATCAGTACAAGAAAGAAAGGAAGGAAGGCAGACAGGGAGGGAAAGGGGAGCGGGTAGACAGAAAGAAAGAAATTCAACAAGAACTACTAGAATAGAAGCTCCATTTCTAACAAAAACCATTCTTCTGGTGGTTTAAAGTTCTAACATCACAGAAAGCACCAGACAAAGATTTGCTAAGGTTTTTTCTGCTGGGTGGATGTGGTGGCACATGCCTATAACCCCAGCACTCGGGAGGTTGAGGCAGGTGGATCACAGTGAGTTTGAGGCCAGTCTGGGCTACATTGCAAGTTCAAGTCCAACCTGGACTACACAGCAAGACCCTGTCTCAAACAGAAAAAAAAAAAAAATCCTAGCACTTGAGAGGCTGAGGCAGGAGGATCTCCGTGAGTTTGAGGCCAGTCTCAGTTACATAGTGAATTCAAAGTCAGCCTGAACTGCATATCAAGACCCTGTCTCAAAAAAACAAAAAAAAGAAAATAAAAAAGTTTCTCTACCCAGTGTGACATGGCCTCAGGTAAACCATTTCTCCTGAGGGCCTCCACAGGGTCCACAGGGAAAGCGCCCATCCTAGCGCTCTCAAGGCACTGAGCAAGCTCAGTAAACTGAGTTTAAAATATAAACTGAATATAAAGATAAGGGTTTTTTTTTTTTTTTTTTTGGTCTTTTTGAGACAGGGTCTCAGTATGCAGTTCAGGCTGGCCTTGAGCTCACTTTATAGCCCAGGCTGGCCTTGAACTTGCAATGATCCTCCTGCCACAGCCTCCTGAGTGTTGTGATTACAAGCGTGCGCCACCATGCCTGGCAAAGATAAGTTTAAAACAACATAAACTGCCCTTTTATCTATTGATTTTTCGTCCCTTTTGGGTCTGTGACTGACTACAATATTCAAAACCTCATAATCCACATATCCATATCTCTGGCTTGTTTGGCATCTTTCTCTACCCAAAGCTGCTATTGCTGTTTTTTTTTTTTTCCTGCTACAACAAAGCATACTTTTGTGGGGTTGTTTGTTTGGATGTTTCTGGGGGAGGACACTAGAGATTGAGCCCAGGCCCTTCACATTAAGGTATAGCCTTTTTTAAATTTTTATTTTGTGACAGTACCTTACTAAGTCACTAAGTTACCCAGGCTGGGCTCAAACTTGTGATCCTCCTACCTTAGTCCCCCAGAGTGTCGGGATTATAGGCATGCACCACTCTAGGTTTCAATCTTATATTTCTAAAACAGAGTTTATGTTTTTAAGACAGGGTCTTGCTCTGTAATTCAGGCTGGCCTTGAACTATGTAGCCCAGGCTGGTCTTAAACTCACCATGACCCTCCTGCCTCAGCCTTCCGAGTGCTGCGATTACACGTGTGCACGACCACACCTGGCTAATTCCTCATAATTTTTGATAACTACAAATAATTAAGAAGATGCAAAATTTATATCTACCAAAAGAACCAGTATCAACAATGTTAGACAATTACTACATTGTGTCTTCTACCACCAACATGGCTGGATTAATGGAGCAATCTAGCAAATGCCTTAAACCCCCAAAAGAAATGAAGGAGAATCATCACTGGAGAGCCGGCCGTGGTGACGCACGCCTGTAATCCCAGCACTCAGGAGGCTGAGGCAGGAGGATCATTGTGAGTTCAAGACCAACCTCAGCTACAAAGTGAGCACAAGGCCAGCCTGAACTGCATAGTGAGATCCTGTCTCAAATAAAAGAATCATCACTGGCTTTCTTTTTGTTTTGTGCCTCCTTTGCTTCCCACCACTCCATCTCACCTGGGGCTATTTTTCTTTCAAAATGAAAAACCTGATTCTACGGGAATTTTGAAAAAGTCCCAATCAAAGCCAACAGGAAAACGGGAGGACGCATGGAAATGAGGGCACGTGCGGAGGGAAGGTGGGTCACACACCTGTCAGAGCACAGAGAAACTGCTCCTCTCCCTGCTCTACTTGGTTCCTTCTGTTGTCCAAAACCTTCTTGACCGTGTCCATCAGGCCAAATGTGTGCGCTACGTTGTTGAGGACAGCCGCATCTACTTAAAACAAAACACACGCCTTGACATTCGAACAGAAATGTCCCCCCAGCTCCCTGCGATGCTGCTTACACACATGAAACACCCAGAAATTACGGGACTCTCCTCATTGCCTCTGTGTGTGTGTGTGTGTGTGTGTGTGTGTGTGTGTGTGCATGCGCATGCACACAAGGAAGCTACAACTCAGCCTTTTTTTTTTTTTGCAACAGGATCTTACTAAGTATTCCTGGCTAGTCTTCAACTCACTACGTAGCCCCGGCTGGCCTCAAACTCAGCAATCCTCCCGGATCAGTTTCCCAGAGTGCTGGGACTACCTGCACTTGCCTCTACGCCCTGCCTTTAAAATAAATAAATAAATACTGTCTCAAAGCCAGGTGTGGTGTTCATGCCTGTTAACCCAGCACTTGGGAGGCTGAGGCAGGAGTATCGCTGCAAATGTGAGGGCAGCCTGGGCTACACAGTGAGTTCAAGGTCAGCCTGAACTACATAGTGAGATCGTGTCTCAAAGAAACCTTAAAAAAAAATCTACTTATAATTTACTCTCTAATCCTGTCCCTTCTCTCGTGGTTTCCATCTCAGTAAATGGCACCATCATCATCACCGTACATCAGGCCCTATTCAGTCCCCAGAACTCCAAAACAGAAAGGAAAATAATAAATACATGTCATCACCACTCAGCTCACGTCAAAAAGTTAAGAATTATCCTGTGTGCCTTTTTCTTTCACCCCACATCCAGCCCATCAACAAGATTTGTCAGTTCCGTATTCAAAATACATCCCCCAGGCGGATTCAGTGCCACCTACCTGAAGTCTTAGCCACATGGGAAGCTGAAGGAGGAGGACTGCAAGTTCTAGGCCAGCCTAGTTAGCTTAGTGAGATCCCATTTCAAAAAAGAACAGAAAGAAAACCACCCCCACTCTGATCATTTTCCAGGTCTACCATTATCTACTCGTATCCATGCTGCATCATTTCTTTTTTGTTTGTTTTTTGAGACAGGCTCTTGCTATGCAGTTCAGGCTGTCCTTGAGCTCACTTTGTAGCCCAGGCTGGTCTCGAACTCACAACAATCCTCCTGCCTCAGCCTCCCGAGTGCTGGGATTACAGGTGTGCACCACCACATCCAGCTACCACATCACTTCTTGCTTGTACTAATCTTTTTAAATTTTCCAGTGGGTCTTTTATTTTCACTCTTGTCCCATAGCTCTCTGCCCAGCAACTAGAGTGATTTTTTTCTTTTTCCTTTCTTTTTTGTTTTTGCACTACAGGGAATTAAGCCTAAAGACTTCACACTGAGTTACATCTCCATCACTTTTTATTTTTTGAGACAGAGTCTTGCTGAATTACCCAGGCAGAGCTATGTGTGGTGGCGCATGCCTATGATGCCAGCACCTGGGAGGCTGGGATGAGCACTGTGAGTTCGAGGCCAGCCTGGGCTACATAGTGAGTTCCAAGCCAGCCTGAACTGCATAGTGAGACCCTATCTCAAAACCAAATCAAACCAAACCAAAAACACAGCTGGGTATGGGGGCACACGCCTATAATCCCAGCACTTGGGAGGCTGAGGCAAGAGAACTGCCACCAGTTCAAGGCAAGCCTGAATTACATAATGAGACCCTGTTTCAAAAACAAAACAAAATAATGCACTTATGAATGTGGAACAGGTGACTTAACTTTTACGAGCCTTGGTTTTCCTCTCTGTACAGTGGAGATAATAATATCCGTATCAGTGTTGTGAGGCTAACAGGACCTGCCTACCTTTACGAGTCCTCAGTAAATGAGCACTGTGCTCAGCATCAGCACACATACCTGTGACCTGGAAGGGAGCCTGGAGGAGCCGCTGCTGAACTCCCCTGAGCAGCTCCTCTATTTCCTTCTGGATGTTGCAGACAACTTCTTCCATCAGCCCTACGTCAGCTATTCCTTTCCAGAACATCAAAGTGTCTTCTAGCACAAGAGGGGTAAGACAGAGGTGAGCGAAGGATGCTAAGGACAGACCGAGGCACAACTCTACAGTGTTAAATCAAAAGTACTTCAATTCAGGAAGATTCCTTGTTGGGCCAGTTCTAGACAAAGGAAAGCAACTTTGGGGACACAAACTGCCTCCCTGAGGTGGTACCTAAGAAGCTGGCCCTCTCACACCTTCAGGGACTCGGGGGACTGCCCAGTTTGTCATGCCCTCAATTTGTTATGGCTCTGGCTATAAAAACAGACATGCTCCTCTGCTAAGGATATTCAGTGAGACCTTAAACAAGCATTAAAGGTTAAATATTATTTGATTAAATTCAAATTTAACTTGAATTATAAAATATTTAGTATTATAAAAGTTAGATAATAAAGACAGTCAGGTAAATGTTAATTAAGATATACTCACCCTTCAGAAAAAAATATTTGGATAGGGCTATAAGCTCCCTGCAGGTAGTGGCTACATACCTAGCTTCTAGCAACACAGCCAACTAAAAAACAGGGCATGGTAAATGTTTATTAGATTAATTTCTTGGTGGGGGTACCAGGAATCGAACGCATGACCTCGTGCTTGCCAGGCAGGCGTTGTGCTGCTCAGCTATACCCCCAGACCCTTAGGTTAATTAGTAAGCAGAAGATGACATGAACCTCTTCTGCTCTCCTTTAAGAAGGTCACTGATTATCAGACTCTATGCCACTTGCTACCTACTTTTCCTTCTAACATCTTGAAGCCTGGTTTGTGCCAAAAAAAGAGAAATGTGCCAAAGTCAGGGGCATTTTGATAGGAGAAAAGGCACGGACCACAGAGTTACATAGCTGAATTCAGTTCCGACACGCAATGGTGGGGTGTCCAGGAGGCAGCTGGTGAGCCTTTCTGAATCCCTGTTTCTTCCCGGGTAAAATGTGACTGAGCACGGTGGTTACATGGATTAAAATAAAATGTTTGGCCAGGCATGGTGGTGCACGCCTGTAATCCCAGCACTCACGAGGCTGAGGCAGGAGGATCATTGTGAGTTCGAGACCAGCCTGGGCTACAAAGTGCGCTCAAGGCCAGCCTGAACTGCATAGCGAGACCCTGTCTCAAACAGACAAAAAAAAAAAAAAAGAAAAAGAAAAAAAAAGGTTTGTAGCTATAATTAGTATCCATATGCATGAGAAAAGCCAGCAAAAGCAATTAACAGCTCTTCTTTCTCTGTGATCATAAGGATGATGAGGGGCAGAAAAAGTCTGCCAGAGAGCTGAGCTGCAGGGGAAGGTACCTGAAATTTCCTCCGAGTCTTTCTTCACACCCTCCTCGGTGGCCATGGTGACGGCAGCAGTGAGCGCTGAGTTCCACTCCAGCCCCGCCTCCTCCATGCTCTCTTCGGAGATGGCGATCTGTGTGATGCCACCTAAGGGGAGTCCGTTGGATGCAGAGCCAGTGAGTTGGATGCCAGAGTCATCACCGTCCTCTATCTCACACCCCCATGGAGGCCTTGTAATTCTAACACACTCACCTCTTGCCTACGGCCCCTATTTTAAAAACTATAATCATAGGGAAGAGGGGTGAATATTAGATTTTCTAAAAAAAAAAAACCCAAACTGAAAAACCTGCCTTTGAAAAGAAAACGCTTTCTTCTTACTTTGACTAGAAAGGTAAACATAGCCAGGTGTGGTGGCACAGCCCTGTAATCCCAGCACTCAGGAGGCTGAGGCAGGAGGATTGTTGTGAGTGCGAGACCAGCAGGGCTACAAAGTGAGCTCAAGGCCAGCCTGAACTGCATAGTGAGACCCTATCTCAAAAGAGACCAAAAAAAAAAAAGAAAAGGAAAGAAAGGTAAATGTAACAGGGCAATCTGCTTCCTGAGCAGATGCTTTTGAAAGAGCGCAAAGGTAGGCATGGTTGCAGGGCTGCCCACCCTGGCCTCCTGAGGAAGAGGACAGGAACTAATGCAGGTGGACGGTGCTTTGCCAGAAGCCCTGCTCTATATACATTCAATACTAAAAACCTAAAATATGCCAGGCATGGTGGCACACCCCTGTAATCTCAGGAAGATTTCATGAGTTTGAGACCAGCTTGGCCTAAAAGTGAACTCAAGCCAGTGTGAACTACAAAGAGAGACACTGTCTCAAAAAGACAAAACAAAACAAAAAAACCTCTAAAATATATGAAGCCGGGCGTGGTGGCCCGGGAGCACTCAGGAGGCTGAGGCAGGAGAATTGTTGTGAGTTCGAGCCCAGCCTGGGCCACAAAGTGAGCTCAACACTAACCTGAACTGCATAGTGACACCTTGTCTCAAAAAGCCAAAAACAAAAAAATAAATAAATAAATAAAATAAAATATATGAAGCTGCTATGCCTTATTTATCAGCCACTAAAGAGAAAGTGAGAAACAGAGACGGAAAGAGTTAGGTAAGAGATCCATGAATAACAGGTTCACAGAGAAAAAACAAAAACCTCTGCTATTGTCTATGAAGATTTAAAACAAAAAGAATTGGGAAAAATCAAATTGATCCAGACAGCATACAGATAATGCAGACTCTAAGCACTTGAAGATATCAATCATCTAATGAAGAAATAATATTAATTATTATTAATAATTAATAATCAAGTAAAGCAGTTTTAGCCAAAGAAAAATGAAGTGAATTATTTCAAAGCATTTTTCACTTTTCAAGTGAAAGAATCAAGTATCCAAACTGCTAGAAATTTTAAATTTCCTGAACGAAAGTGTTATTCAGAAAACGTTAGAGCTGGCCAAAATGAAAGTTTTGTGTGTGCAAGAGGGAATAACTGGGGAGTGATCCAAGGGCTTTCACACCGAGCTACATTCCCAGCCCGTTTTTATTTTGAGAAAGGCTCTCACTAAGGCACTAAGTAGAAGGTCATTTTTTAAGCACAGTAATTCCCTAACCTCGTAGATCCTTGAGCATTCATGTGACTCTCCTCTGGATATATTTTAAGTTTTATAACTATTTGATACACCTTTTTTGGTTGGAGACAATCTCTCACTATGTAATTCAGACTGGTATGGAACACTCAATCTTCCTGCCTCAAGCTCCAGAGTGCTGGGACTGCAGGCGTGTACCATCAGGGCTTGCTATTTGAGATGCACTTTATCCAGCTGTGGTATGGCTTCAGCTGGACGGACTGAATCTTTTAGTATAATCTCTCACACAGTTACATCCTTCCTTCATGATGGTGAGGAGGAGCCCTTGACTCCAGCTCAACAAGCCTGAAATTAAGTGGGTGCCCATCCTGCTTATCTGTGAGGAAGCCTCAGTTGGGCAATCTGGACCCACACAGGCAGAGCTCCCTGATCCTGACAGCAGCATCTCCATCGTCCAGCCCCGGCAACGGTACACGGGCTCTCATACACCACACTCCAGCAGATAAAACCAGTTGTCAGTCTAATCCACCTTCCCATCTTGAGCACAATGGAGCCAAGGATTTTTAGTAACATTTTTTCTTTTTGGGTACCAGGAATCGAACTCAGGACCTGGAGCTTGCCAGGCAGGCACTTGCGCTGCTGACCTATATCCCTGGCCCCTAGAGCAAAAGATTTCTAAAACAGTCTAATTTCAACCTTAATATGCGAAGTGGCGTCCAAGTGGGATCACTGTGTATGCATTATAAATATGGAACATCTTTTTAATGCTTATCATGTGTTGTCTTTTTTTTTTTTTGGTATTGGGAATCAAACCCAGGACCTTACACTTTCCAGGCAGGCGCTTATGCCACTGAGCTATATCCCCAGCCCCATGTGTTGTCAAAAACATCCTAAGCACCACAAAACAAAAGGAAACAAAACAAATCAAAACAACCTCGCAAAATACAAGGAAGAAGATCCGTCCAACAAGAATTACTTATGAAGAAGGTGGGGGGAATCTGTTTCCAAAGCACAGACTCCTACCCAAAATTACCATACCTTCCAAAGCACATCAAAGCTCATGAGAAGTGAAATTAAGAAACACCAGAGAGAAAGGAGGGGAAAGTGCTGCTCAGAAGCACAGCGGGTTTTCAGGTGGTTTCCTACCCCCTACCATCGGCCGAAGTGGGTGTCTGCACCACACTTGTCTGCTGTCCCGGCACTGGCGCCCTTGCGCTGCTGATCAGAAGATCAAATTTGGTGCTTCTGCAGGTATTGGAGCACACTTTGTCATGTTGGTAAAAATCAATCTGTCCGGAGTCCATCATTTTCCTGTAAAATGAGACAAGAAGTACCAATCAGCCTGTACTTCCTTGAGTGAAAACTGGGACCACATCACAGAGATTGCTCGAGAGATTGGTGAGATCTATTCTATAATTTTTTTTTGTCTTTTTGAGACAAGGTCTCACTATGCAGCTCAGGCTGGCCTTGAGCTCACTTTGTAGTCCAGGTTGGTCTCGAACTCACAACAATCCTCCTGCCTCAGCCTCCAGCGTGCTGGGAATACAGGCGTGGTGAGATCTAATGGTATTAGAAGTCAGTAGGTTGCAGCACTTCTGATTGGGACCATCAATTTTTCATTGGCCCTGCCCACATTTATCAGAGCCTCCCTTTTCTTCTGTGTTTACTTGTTGTGAGTACTCTCTTCCACTTGTTGGGTTTGTTTTGTTTTGTTTTTGGTACTAGGAATCAAACTCAGGACCCTGCACTTGCCAGGGAGGCGCTGTGCCACTGAGCTGTATCCCCGGCAACTTGCTGTTATCCCTAGGCTTCAGGTAGACACTAAGAATGTCACAGGATTCTGGATGTGGTGGCCCGCGCCCTGTGATCCCAGCACTCAGGAGGCTAAGGCAGGAGTTCAAATTCACAACCAGCCTGGCCTACATGGCAAGTTCAAGGCCAGCCTGAATCACATAGCAAGACCCTGCCTCAAATAAACAAAATAATAATAACAGTAATAATAACAATAGTTATAGCATGTCACTGAAACCAAACCTGAAAGAGAAAATATGAGCTCATATCTCAGCATAACTGAGAAATTTCCTCAATGGAAATTAGAATTTTGTGATGAGATTCTGATGCATTAGTTCCTAAATCAGCAAGATCTGTTGCCACACTTAAGAATGCAATGCTGTGATAAACTGTGATACCCCTCCACTCCGCAGTACTGGGTATTGAATCCAGGGCCAGGCAAGTGCTCCCATCCCAAACTACATCTCCAGCCCCTTTTGGTTTTTATCTATCTATTTATTTATTTATTTAGTTAGGTAGGTAGGTAGGTAGTTATTTGTGTTTTTGAGACAGGGTCTCGCTATGTAGTTAAGGCTGGCCTTGAGCTCACTTTGTAGCCCAGGCTGGCCTCGAACTCGCAACAATCCTCCTGCCTCAGCCTTCCCAGTGCTGGAATCACAGGTGTGCGCCACCACGCCTGGCTTGGTTTTTATTTTAAAACAAGGTTTCACCAAGTTCCTAAGTCTCGGTCTCCTAAGCAGCTAGAATTATAGGCACAAATCACAGTAGAATTCTTTCATTTAAAAAAGAAGAGCAGGAAATGGTGGCACACACCCATTATGTCAGTACATGGGAGGCTGAGGCAGTAGGATGGTGAGTTCAAAGCCAGCCTAGACTACATAGTGAGCTCAAGGCCACCTGAACAGTTTAAGGTCCTGTCTCAAAAAACAAAAAAAAGGGCCGGGCATATAGCTCAGTGGCACAAATGCCTGCCTGGCAAGCACAAGGTCCTGAGTTCAATTCCTTATACAAAAAAAAAAAAAAAGAGAAAAGAAAAATTAGGAGTTAGGGGTACAGCTTGGTAGTAGAACACTTGGCTACCATATTCAAGGTCCTGGGTTTGATTCCTATAACCACAAAAAATAAAAAGAAATAAAAATTATATAAAATAAATAAACTGATAACTATTCTCCTAGAAGTAGGGAATAATGTTGATTATACTAAACCTTCTCTAGAAAATATCCTTATACCTATATCCACAAAGCATTGTTATCATAGGCCATGAGCACAAAGATATAGTATTCCGACCCCCAGTACCGGGAATCAAACTCACGACCTTGCACTTGCCAGGCAGGCGCTGTGCGGCTGAGCTAAATCCCCAGCCCCAAAGACATAGTATTTTAATTACAGTAAACTGTTACAATGTCGGCTGGCTTTCACCAAAGACTTATTTTGCTGTTGTTGGTTTGTTTTTTTTTTTTTTTTGGTTTTTCTCCGGTACCGGGAACCGAACTCACGACCTTGCGCTTGCCAGGCAGGCGCTTTTGCCGCTGAGCTAAA
>NW_004955452.1:7737702-7749693 GCF_000276665.1 Chinchilla lanigera | reverse complement strand
ATGTGTGTATATAAAAGGATACCTCAAATCATTCTTACTTGCAGTCATTCTTTTTTTTTGCGGGGGGGGGATACCAGGAATTGAACTCTGGACCTTACACTTGCCAGGCAGGCGCCTGTGCCACTGAACTATATCCCCAGCCCCTACTTACAGTCATTCTGACTGAACTCAGTCTTTCATTTGCTAAGCATTTACTCTACCACTAAGCTCCACCTCTAGCCTCTGAAATGAATTTTTAAAAAATTATGTATCTCTGACAACAAAATAATATGTGAAGAAGATATTTAACATTGTGGAAAATATAAAAACTATAGACAGGTGTGGTGGCACACACCTATCATCCCAGCACTTGCGAGGCTGAGGCAGGATTGCTGCTTTAGCTCAGCCTGGGTGATTTAGTCCCAGTCTCAAAATAAAAATTTAAACTGGGCATGGTGACACATACCTATAGTCCCAGCACTGGGGAAGCTGAGGCAGGAGGATCCCTGAGTTTGAGGTCTGGGCTGCATAGTGAGTTCAGGGTCAGCCTGAACTACATAGTAAGACCCTGTCTCAAAAAAAAAAAAAAAAATCAAACAAACAAACCAAGTAAACAACTGCCCTTTAAAAAATTTCTCACAAGTTTTAGCCTATTTTCTGCCATTAAGTTTTATTTTCTGGCCAGGCATTGTAGCGCATGCTTGCAATGCCAGCACTCAGGAGGCTGAGACGGAAGGCCTGCTTTGAGTTCGAGGCCAATCTGAGCTACATAAGTGAGTTCAAGGCCAGCCTGCACTACACAGCAAAACCTTGTCTCAAAAAACAAACAAACAAACAAACAAAAAACCCAAAATTTATTTTCTGTGGGTCTATTTTAACATGGCTAAAATCACAATGCTTAGTCAATTTTTCTTTTTTTTTCCCCCTCAGTACTAGAGATGGAACCCAGGGCCTCACACATGCTAGGCCAGTGCTGTGCCACTGAGCTACATCTCCAGTCCGGTTTGGTCCATTTTTTTTGTTGTTGCTCCTCTTGAGACATGATCTTACTGTTTGGCCCAGGCCAGCCTTGAAACTTACTTCATTGCCCAGATTTGCTTCAAACTCACAATTCTCTTGCTTCAGTTTCTTGATGAGTGGAATCGCAGGTGTGCACCATCACACCCAACCCTGGTTTAGTCAATTTTATATTTGTTTTATTCCCATTACATCATGAGTGTTTTTCTATGTAAAAACTCCTCAGAAATATTTTAATGATTGCAAAATAACCCTTAATATATACTCATATATACTTAGACAAGCCATAATTTACTTTAGAAGTCCCTTAACTATATATTAAAGCAGACTGTAATTTTCACAATAGTAAATAATGTTGCATTGAACATTTTTATGCTTGAATCCCTACAGGCATTATACATTTACCTTCGAATAGATAACTTTAGCCAGGCATGGTGGCCCACGCCTGTAATCCCAGCACTTGGGAGGCTGAGGCAGGAGGATCGTTGCAAGTTCAAGACCAGCCTGGGCTACAAAGTGAGCTCAAGGCCAGTCTGAACTGCATAGCGAGACCCTGTCTCAAAGAGACAAAAAAAAAAAAAAAAAGACAAAAGGATATTTTTAAGATTCTTGAGTACCTGTTCTACAGGAAACTTGTACTTCTTGAAGAAATTTAAAAATCTTCTATTAGTAGGTAAGCAAGGAATATCAACTAATTAACTTTCAAGAGGGAAAAACTATAATGGTAAACTCGTTAACACAGAGAGCTGAGGGTGGAGAATATCCCACACCCTGACCTTTGCCACTGAGGTGACAAGGACTGCATCTGCTGCTCAGAACTGTTATTTCCCTGCACGCTTCTAGTTTACCAGATTACTCTCAGACTCCTCAGTCGGCCTACAATTCTTCCTCTTCCTCAGCACCTGCTTTGCCCTGCCTGTCCCTGCCTGGCCACCTTCAGCAGGACTGTCACCTACTCGGAGCTCCTCTACCCAAGACAGCTTCTCTACCCTGATCTTGAGATCAGAAAAATTTGTCTTAGATCAACTTAATCTTCTGTCTCTCTCAACAATTTTAAGATAAACTGAGGGCTGGGAATGCAGCTCAGTGGTAGAGTGCCTGCCTCTCACATGCACAAGGTCCTAGGTTTGCACTGGGGAAGAAAAATACACAAAATGAAACATTAAGAATTACTTTGAAAAAAGAAAGAACAAACTGATGAAGGTCAAATAATGCATGGAGCCTGCATGACAATACATGCCCATAATCCCTGTACTTGGGAGACAGGGGCAGGAGCACCCTCCTGAGTGCAAGGCCAGCCTGGAATACACAGAGGGACTCTTAACTCAAAAAAAAAGGTGTGGTGGCCCACACCTGTAATCCCAGCACTCAGGAGGCTGAAGCAGGAGGATCGCCATGAATCTGAGGCCAGCCTGAACCACATAGTGAGTTCAAGGCCAGCTTGTACTACATAGCAAGACGTCTCAAAAAAAACAAAAAATAAGCTCAAGGTCCTGAGTTCGATTCCCAGTTCCAAAAATAAATAAATAAATTTTAAATAAATAAACTAATGCAGGAATGCGCAAGCCAACCCTTCACACAAGCGTCAAGTTAAAGAGAAAAGCCTGGACCCTACCATGACTAAGTGTCCCCAGTTTATTGAGAGGCATGCGCTTGCCTCTCGTGCTTACCTGAGCATGATTCCACCCAAACGAATGGCTCTCTTCCAGTCCTTCAGAGTGGACTTGCCAGCCAGATGGACAAAATGCTTAGGGCTGATCAGCTGATCATTAAACTAAAGTAAAAAGAAAAGTCCAAAGTAGTCCAGTGTCAACTTGGGCAGGTCAAGAAAAAAGAATGAAATGATAACTTCACTTGCTCTGTGCAAAAAATACCGAAACAAAACTGCATTTTTGTTGTTGCTGTTGTTATATTTTTTGAGATAGGGTCTCGCCATGTAGTTCACACTGGCCATGAACTCATGGGGATCCTCCTGCCTCAGCCTTTGAGTGCTGGGATTATAGGCATGTGCAACCACACCTGGCACAAAATCGTAATTCTTACACAACCTCCTGGTGCCGGTGATGATCCTTCTCTGAGCACAGTGCCCTGTCCTGACACAAAGCTACAGAGCACACGGGGAGGCTCAGAGATGGTATTGGTCAGCATCTGGAGTCCACTTACACCCTCAATCAGGTGTTTAGTGTTGCAAAGGCTGATCAAATAGCTGGGCCAGGTGGCGCACACCTGTAATCCCAGCACTCAGGAGGCTGAGACAGGAGAACTGCCATGAGTTCAAGGCCAGCCTGAACTATACAGCGAGACCTTGTCTCAAAACAAACAAAACACTGATCAAGTAAATTGAAGTAATCTATTCAGCCCTAGTCACAAGAGTCAGGATGGCAGAAAGAACAAGTATGGAGGAAACCAATAGAGGTGCAAAGCCCAAAAACGTTACATCCTTATTAATCTAGGGTAATGTCATTATGCAGCATAGTACCTGTTGATACAGCGGTGTCCACTAATGGAGACAGAATGAACAGTTACTTTCACATTATTCTCTCATGATAATTATTTATTTTTATCAAAAATTTTGAATAAATCCTACTTCAATTCATCCCAGTGTGCATGTATATATATATGATGTATATGAGCATGTGTAAATCACTCTATTTGAATATATGAGGCTCTGGAATATTAAGTAACTTGGTTAAGAGTCACCCGGTCAGTGACAGAGATGAGATTCCACTCACTCATTCATTGAATAAATATTTATTCATCACTATGAATCACCAGGCACTTTTCAGGCTGTGGATGTAGCCCAGTGACGGGGTATATACTCAGCAGGTACAAGGTTCTGGGTTCAAATCCCAACACATACATACAAAAAAAGAAAGAAAAAGAAGCAATACTCTATGTGCAGAGTTTATACTGGTGAATAAAAAGATGAGCTCCCTTCTCTTACAGGACTGTTATGCTACTGGGAGTTAAATCCAGGTCAGTCTCATTTCACAATCTTTTTTGTTTTTCCTACCATGAGTGACACAGTAGAGCAATAGTTATAAAATTAGAAACATTGACTTGAGGCTGGGAATGTTTACCTAGCATATACAAGGCTCTGAGTTCAATCTCTTGCATTATAAAAAAAAATGATTGAGTAGAAGGGAGTGGGGAGGCCTTGCAGCAACACTGTTGAAGACAAGGAGCCCCGGAGAGGCCTCAGCAAGAAGACAGTTACCTTGACGCACTTCACGTTTATTCCTGGACACACAAACTTCTTCCAGAGGAGGATGGCTTTGCTCTCCCCGCAAGTTATGGGGTAGGCAATTTCCATGTCCTCATTTGCTTCTATAGTGCTTGCATCTGAAAATGGAAAAAAGGTCAGTTATTTATCGGACAAGTTTTCCTGAAAGCTCCAATTACAAATTTCTAATTCTCGGGTTCCTCTGAGGAACTCTCTCGCTGTTGTTTAGGCTCCTCTGGAAGAAGCCTGGCAGAACAGCTATTTCTGAGAAGCTCTCACCATGTACTAGAGGCCATGTTACCCGCTTTTACGCGAGGAGCATTGTTTTGTTCTAAGAAAAATCTTATCAGGCAGTAACTGTTTCCTGTGTTTTATACAGAAGTGTATGAAACTCAGAAAGGTAAGTGCTTTTCCCAAGGGTACGCAGCTAAGAAGTGACAAAGCAGGGCTGAAATGCAGACTCAGGTTTGTGTACTTTGGAGTTTCTCCTGCCAACAGCCAACACATCGTCAGTCCTCACGGCAACTTCCGTAAGCACAGGGCTCAACCTTGAGGCTCCAATTTCTTTGTGGGTTTCTCTTTTATTCTTTTTTTTTTTTTTTTTTTTGGTGCTAGGGATCAAACCCAGGGCCTCACGCATTCTAGGTAAGAACTCTATCTTGGTGGCATATTTATGATAAAAGAATCTTTTCAGGCCATGTATGGTAGAGTGTGCCTGTAATCCCAGCACTCGGGAGGCTGAGGCAGGAGGACTGCCTCAAGTTCAAGGGCAGCCTGGGCTACAAAGTGAGACCCTGTCTCTAAAAAAAATAAAAACTAAAATGAATAAATAAAGACAAAAACAAAGAATCTTTTCAGCTACCCTAGCAGATTAATGTTAAACAATCCGCTCACAGCCTTGGGATCTTAGTAGCACCTCTAGACGTGCCACCATCAAGTCAGTGGAGCAGTACTTGTAGGTACACGGGATGGAAAGACAGAAGGTACAAAAGGCAGAAAATCTCAGGCTGGTAGTGGAGCTCAACAGTACAGCGCTCGCCTAGCACTGCAAGGCCCTGGGTTCTGTCCCCAGCACCAAAACCATTTTAAAAAGTCAGTAATCACAACCAAAGACACTAAGGTCAAGGGCACTAGAATAACAGACTTACCAATTCCTTCTTCAATTTTGTGTATTGTGTGAGTTTCTACCGCTACAACAGCCGTGTTGTTCTCCGACCCGGGTTCGTAAATCCTGTTGTAGAAGTGCCCATCAATAAGCACACTACATGAATTATTGAAAATTAATCTTCATAACATGAGGTTAAAATTTTTGTTTTAATCTACCTCAAAGGAACAAATAAAGGGTTACACTTTAAAGCTGGGCATGGTTGCACACACCTGCTATCCCAGCACTTGTGAGGCTAACGCAGGAGGACTGATGCAAGTCTGAGATGAGGATGAGCTACAAAATGACCAGTCTGAACAAACTAGCAAGACCCCGACTCACAAAACAACCAAACAACAAGTAAATACATACATATACATACTTGACAACGCTACCTTAATGTTTTGATTAGTTTCTCATTGTACGTATGTATTTTTGTGGTGCTGGGAATCGAATCATAAGTCTTTGCACTGAGCTGCATCCCCAGCCCTTTTTCATTGAGACAGGGTCTTGCTAAGTTACTCAGGCAGGACTCACCTTGTCGTCTTCCTGCCTCAGCTTCTCAGAGCACTGGGATTTCAGGCATACAGCACCACTCCATCACTCCCAGCTACTTTAACATCTTTTAAGGCATCATAACCCAATTATTGGTATGAGCAAAATCTACTAAGAAAAAGGTAGGAGACCCTATACCCACAGTAACCAGAGGCACCATGTAATGGAAGGTTATATAATGCTGAACACCTTAAAAAGTCTCTACATTAAGGAATCAGATAATTTAGCATGATATACTGGTGGTCTTTGTTTAATTTCTTTTTTTTTTTTTTTTTTCCTTTTTGAGACAGGGTCTTCCTATGCAGTTCAGGCTGGCCTTGAGCTCACTATGCAGCCCAGGCTGGTCTTGAACTTGCAATGATCCTCCTGCCTCAGCCTCCCAAGTGCTGGGATTACAGGCGTGCGCCACCACACCCAGCTTGTTTAATATCTACAATAAAACAGATATGAGTCAGACATGGTGGCTCACACCTGTAATCCCAGCACTTGGAAGGCTGAGGCAGGAGGATCTCTGCGAGTTTTGAGTTTGAGGACTGCCTGGGCTACAAAGTGAGCTCAAGGCCAGCCTGAACTGCATAGTGAGACCCTGTCTCAAAAAAGACAAAAACAAACCAACAACAACAACAAAATCTGATATGTAAATTCTTGCACCTTGTTATTTAAAAGCACTCCCTAAACAATCTTGGCATTGGTGACCTCCCCCTCTACGGGGATACCTCGAGCACCAGCCTCTCTTCCAAGAGTGCCGAACCCTAACCACTACACCACCGGAGAGTGTCTGTACCTTTCTTCAATGTTACACCAGGATGCACCTGATGCCATGTTAATACATGTACATGTTCCATAAGACTGTTAAATTTATTATGTCTAAAATAATAGCTGGATGTGGTGGCGCATGCCTGTTATCCCAGCACTCAGGAGGCTGAGGCAGGAGGATGATTCCCAAGTTCAAGGCCAGCCTGGGCTCCATAGTGAGTTCAGGGCCGGCCTGGACTGCATAGTGAGACCCTGTCTCTAGATAAGTAAGTAAGTAAATAAATAAATAAATATTGTTAGAATTAAATAGAAGGAAGGGAGGAAAGAAAAGATGGAGGGAGGGAAAGAAGGAAAAAGAAAAAAGTGAAATTGAGGACATACTTTAAAGCCAATCTAGGGCTAGGGATATAGCTCAGAGGCATAAGCGCTTGCCTGGCAGGCCTGAGGTCATGAGTTCAATTCCCAGTACCAAAAAATAAATAAATAAATAAATAAATAAAACCAATCTAACAAAAAAAGTAGGAAGAAAAAAAAGCCAAGGCCAGGCATGGTGGTGCACACCTGTAATTCCAGCATTCGGGAGGCTGAGGCAGGAGGATCACAGTGAGTTTGAGGCCAGCCTGGGCTACAGTGAGACACTGTCTCAAAAGACAAAAGAAAAAAAGAAGAGAAGAGAACAGAAGAGAAGAGAAAACCAATCTAGAGTTAGTTTTTTGTTTTGTTTTTGAAGACAAGGCCTTGCTCAGTAGCGCAGATTTGCTTTGAAGTCACTATGTAGCCAGGCTGGCTACAAACTCACCGAAATCCTACTGTCTCAGCCTCCTGAGTGCTGGGATTATAGGCCTTTGTCATCATGCCTGGCTCAATCTATAGTTAATATGAAAGTATCAGGGCTGGGGATTTAGCTCAGCGGCAAAAGTGCCTGCCTGGCAAGTGCAAGGTCGTGAGTTCGGTTCCCGGTACTGGAGAAAAACCAAAAAAAAAAAAAAAAAAAAAATATGAAAGTATCATTTTATATAAAAGTATCATCTTATATACAATGAGTTAAGTTCTATGTATACATATGTGGAGACAGTTACCAGTCTACTTTTGCTATGTAGTTTAGACTGGCCTTGAACTCACTATGTAGCCAAATCTGACCTCAAACTCAGGTGATCCTCCTGCCTGTGCCTCTTGAGTGCTGGGATTATAAATGTGTTGCCACTACACCCGGCCAGTCTACTTGCCTAATGTATTCATGCAAACATACACATAATGAATACCTGAAAAAGTATAAAATGTGATGTATGTAAAAAGTAAAAAGATATGTAAGAAAGCATATTTTCAGTATTTTAAAAAAAACAGAAGCCAGACGTGGTGGTGCACACCTGTAATCCCAGCACTCGGGAAGCTGAGGCAGGAGGATTATTTTAAGTTCAAGACCAGCCTGGGCTACAAAGTGAGCTCAAGGTCAACTTGAACTGCATGGGGAGACCCTGTCTCAAAAAGCAAAACAAAACAAAATCAATATATTCCCAGAATTTTACCCATGTTCTTTGAGTGTTTCTTTCCTTCACACCTGAACCCAAAGCCAAGCAGGTGAAGCATGACAACAGCTGCGCTCGGGCATCCATGCTGCCCACCTTTGTCTCAAGTGTGTTAAACTGATGAGACCTATGAAACTTGGGACACTGTTTGTTCCCCCACTCATTTTCTTTTCTTTTTTCCAGTACCGAGAATCAAACTCACGACCTCAAACTTTTTTTTTTTTTTTTTGTCTTTTTGAGACAGGATCTCATTATGCAGTTCAGGCTGGACTTGAACTCACTCTGTAGCCCAGGCTGGCCTGGAACTTGCAACAATCCTCCTGACTCAGCCTCCTGAGTGCTGGGATTACAGGTGTGCACCACCACGCCCAGCAACAACCTCAAACTTGCCAGGCATGTGCTATGCCACTGAGCTAGTCCCCCCCACACACACACACTCATTTTCATAAAATGAGGCTCAAATGAAATAAAATATTCAAACAATTCGATATTTGAGCACCATGTTGCCTGGTCATGCCGTGCATGACCATAAGCCCAGTGCTGTGGCAGCTGAAGCCAAAACAATGACAAGTTCAGGCCCAGCCTGGGAAACATAGAGACTTATGAGACCCCCCATCTCCAAGCAAAATACAAAGAGGGGCTGGGGATGCAGCTCAGTGTGAAGACCCAGGATTGACTCTCTAGTGCTGAAAAGACAAAAAGGTACTAGCTCATCATCTGTAGCCCATGTACTAAACTCAAACTAAACAGTGGCTTGAGGAGTAAAATATATGTTGGAAAAAGATGCCTAATATCTAAATATAACATAAAAGCAGAAATTAAAGCCGGGCATGGTGGTGCATGCCTATAATCCCTGCAGGTGGGAGGCTGCACCAGGAAGGTCAAAAGTTTGAGCCCAGCTTGGAGAACTTAGCAACTTAACAAAACCCATCTCAAAATAAAAAGTAAAAAAAGTACTGGGGATATAGCTCAGTGTGAAGACCTTGTGTTCAATCCACAGTAATACACACACCACACACATAAACACACAGGCACCCTAATGGGTTAGGAACGGAGCTGAGTGGTGAAGTGCTTGCCTAGTATGGGAAAGGGCTTAGGTTTGACCCCAGCATGGAGAAAAGACTAAGATTATAACACAAATGTTTTTTTCTTTCTCTACTAGGGACAGGAAAGATAACTGGGACACTTTAAGAAAGATAGAAGATGATGGTGAACACTTGCAATCCCAGCATTCTGTGAGGCTAAGGCAGGAGGACTCTGAGTTCCAGCACAGACTGGGCAGTTTAGTGACTCTGGAAGCAAAAACTAAAAAGGGTTAGACATAGAACTCAGTGTGAAAGCTCTGGGTTCAATCCCCAGTACCAGGAAAGGAGGAAGGGAGGGAGGGACAGGAAGAAAGAAAAACAGACTCATGAGAAAATAAGGCTACCAAAAACTAAAGAACCTACTCTTTATGTACCAAAAAGTAACAATAACAAGTGTGTATACGCGTGCTTAATAAATAATGTTTCTAAAGCTGGGCATGGTGGCACACGCCTGTAATCCCAGTACTCACGAGGCTGACGCAGGAGGATCGTTGCGAGTTCCAGACCAACCTGGGCTACAAAGTGAGCTCAAGGCCAGCCTGAACTGCATAGCGAGACCCTGTCTCAAAAAGACAAAAAAATAAATAACTAAATTCACACAGCTGCCGCTAAACTACATCCCCAGCACAATTCTAAACAGTCTTTAAACGTTATCAAGGGGAGTGGCTGGGGGCACAGCTCACAGAGTGAGCTCACCCAGCTCACTCACTGGGGGCACATGCAAAAAGCCTTGGGCTTAACTTCCAGTTCAGAAAAAAAAAATTACCAAGAGAAATGAACTCTAAGTCCAAAAATGTGTAAGACATGATATATTACTTAAATTAGGATCAGATTATGTGTCTACCCAGGAACATTCTAATCCTATGAAGAATCTATATAGTCCCCAAGACAGAATTTCCTCTCCACTCTTCAAATCTAATTCTTATTTGTTTTTTTTTTCTTTTGAGACAAGGTCTCTTCATGTAATTCAGGATAGCCTTGAACTCACTACGTAGCCCAGGCTGGGGATTGTCTTGCCTCAGCTTCCTGAGGGCTGGGATTACAGGTGTGTGTCACCATGCCTGGCCCTCTTATTTATTCTTTAAGATCCATTTTTAAATTTTCTCTCTTAGTGTTGATAATACAGTTCAATGGTGCCATATGCCTGGCACACACAAGGTCGAGGTTTGAGCCCTAGCACCGAAAAACAAACATGGCCAGGTGTGGTCATGCATCCCTATAATTCCAGGATCGCCAGCCTGGGCTAAATAGTGAGTTTATGCCAGCTTGAATTACATAGCTAGAGACCTTTTCTCAAAAATCAAAAATTTACACCTGTAATCCCAGCACTCAGAAGGTTGACGCAAGAGGATCACTGTGAGTTCAAGGCCAGCCTGAACTCCATAGTGAAATTCTGTCTCAAAAAGAAAAAAATAAAATAAAATAAAAGTAACCAAACAAAAGGTTTTGTTTTTTTTGTTGTTTTTTTTTGTCTTTTTGAGACAGGGTCTCTCTATGCAGTTCAGACTGATCTTGAGCTCACTTTGTAGCCCACCCAGGCTGGCCTCAAACTTACAATGATTCTCCTGCTTCAGCCTCCTGAGTGCCGGGATTACAGGCGTGCGCCACCACGCCCAGCTTAAACAAAAGACTTTTATCTCAACTTTCAAATTCACAGTGATCTAAACTCCAAAGTACTTCCCAACTATGCCAGGCAGCACTTCTTAGATTCTGCCATAGAACTAATTGTATTATTTATATACACGTATTTTTGGTTTTTTGGCAATCAAACTCAGGACCTTGCCCTTGCCAGGCAGGCACTGTGCCACTGAGCTATATCCCCAGCCCTATTTTTGGTTTTTATAACTAGCTTGCAAACTCTACTGTGATAAGAACCTTGTGCTACATTTCTTCAAACACCTTCATAATATAATGTATAATTTTTATTTTTGGTCCTAGGAGAGATTGAACCCAGAGCCTTTGCACTAAGCTACAGCCCTTTTTAAATTTTGAAGCAGACATGGTGGCACAGGCCTGTAATCGGGAGGCTGAGGCAGGAGAATCACTGTAAGTTTGAGACCAGCCTGGGCTACAAAGTGAGCTCAAGGCCAGCTTGAACTGCATAGCGAGATCCTGTCTCAAAAAGACTAAAAAAATAAATTTATTTTGAGACAGGATCTCACTACGCTACTAAATTGCCTAGGCTGGACTAATGATCCTTTTGCTTCTGCCACCTAGAGTATGAGATTACTCTAGGCATACACCATCATACACAGTTTGATATATACTTTTTGATAGACTAAACTTGATAATTTGGCCATTCATGACCTAAGAGAACTACAATGGAAGTATTTTTTTTTTCATGTTTTTTGTTTGTTTTAGAAGTACTTTTGTAGTTGCCTTGCCCAATCTCTTCTGATTCTAACTACACTGCCTTTGGGTAATATGGACTGAGGGTCTGTGCTAAATAGTATGGATAATTAAAATGTGATGGGCTGGGTATGGTGACGCACGCCTGTAATCCCAGCACTTGGGAGGCTGAGGCAGGAGGATCCTTGCAAGTTCAAGGCCAGCCTGGGCGACAAAGTGAGCTCAACGTCAGCCTGAACTGCATAGTGAGACCCTGTCTCAAAAAGACCAAAAAAAGAGCAGGGCCTGGTGATGCATGCCTGTAATCCCAGCACTTGGGAGGCTGAGGCAGGAGGATTGTTGAAAGTTTGAGGCCAG
>NW_004955452.1:7728353-7737602 GCF_000276665.1 Chinchilla lanigera | reverse complement strand
TCAAAAAAAAAAAAAAGACTAAAAATAAATAAATAAAAATAAAATAAAATGTAATGGCTGGGTGTTGTGGCACACTCCTGTAATCCCAGCACTCTGGACGCTAGAGCAGGAGGATCACCTCAGCAACACAGAGAGTTCAAGGACAGCTTGAACTGCCTCTGACTCAAAAAAAAGCTCCCTTGCTTCTCTGCTACTTCCCTGGTTGCTGCCTTCTGCCCACCATGAACTGTTTCTCCTCTGCCATGATCCCCTGCCTTGGAGCCAACCAAGTGTGAACTGAAACCTCTACATACTGTGAGTTACAATAAACCTTTCCTCCTTTGAAAAAAAAAAAAAAAGAAAGAAAGAAAAGAAAAGATGTGCAAGCCACCAAACTTAAGGAGCTCACAGTGGGGAACAGGGGATATAAGGAAATAATAACTGTTGTGACAAGTGGTAAAAGGACTAACACATAATACGCTTTCTTTTCGTTTGTTTGTTTTTGTTCTTTTTGAGACAGGGTCTCGCTATGCAGTTCAGGCTGCCCTTGAGCTCACTTTGTAGCCCAGGCTGGCCTCAAACTCGCAATAATCCTCCTGTCTCAGCCTCCCAAGTGCTGGGATTACAGGTGTGCACCACCACGCCCAGCACACAATATGCTTTCAAGATGAAAACTCAGCCAGCTCTGGTGTTAGATGTCCCATTGTGCTAAACAACCATAAAGTTAAAATTTCCCCACCCTTCAAACCTAAATTTTTTTTAAAATACCCAGATCTCTAGCCACTTACCCCTGCTGCACAGGCTGTAATTGCAAGATCACTTGGGTCTTTGTGTCTTCTGGGTTCCCCCCTTCATTTCCTTCAGTGGGGACCACAACAACATCTCCCACTGGGACACTCACTTCTGCATTCGCCATTTTTCACATGAAGTCAGGTCACCGGGGCTGCTGGCAGACACAAGGAGCACGAGTAACTTCATCTGCTTCGAAAGATGGCAACCGTAGGAAAGGCACGCCAGGCTGATAACTACGGATTCTGTGAGTACCTTGGAGGCCGCGACACTCTGAGAAGGATGGCTGGACTGTGAAAGAGGTGGATATGGGCTCTAACTTTGTCAGAAATGCTTTTGCACTGCAGCGCATGCCTATAATCCCACCACTTGGGAGGCTGAGGCAGGAGGACTGCCGTGAGTTGGAGGCCAGCCTGGGCTACATAGTGAGTTCAGAGCCTGGAACTACATAGCAAGGCCCAGTAAAAAAATAAAATGAAGAAGAAAACACTTCTGCTATTGTAGGTTTTCTTGTATCTGTGATTCCTGCCAGACCCCACTCTGCCCACTCCTAAGAACTGGGAGCATCTTCTCAACTCGGAGTTTAGTAGCTTGGGACCAACAATACTCGGAACATACACACCACAGAAACTGACGAGCACCACAAACCAGGACATTCGTTTTCTTTTTTTTTGGAGAACTGGTGTATAGCACACCACTAGTTTTACCCAAACAGTAAGTAGCCCTGGAGGGTAAGAATCATACCTATTTTCTGTGCAGCTAGCTGCTATACCTCATCAAGTACGATGTCTTCTGTCTTTTGCAATATGGAGAGTGGGTATGGTATGCTAGTTACGCCCTACCTGAACTGAGCTCTGTGGAAAGGGGAAGATGACTTGCACTACATAGTTCTTTATTTTTTTTTTCCCCAGTACTGGCGACTGAACACAGGCCCTTTACCCTGAGCCATAACCAGGGTCTCACTAAGTCACCTAAGACTGATCCTGAACTTGTGACCTTTCTGCCTCAGCCTCCCACAGAACTGGGATTACAGGCATGTCCAACACTGCTCAGTTTGAGGAACTTGATACCTCTTTGCCTCAGACTAAATAGACAGGTGACCTCACCTGACACCTCCCTTGCAGAGTCACTGAAGGATCTAACATCCAGCACCATGTGCTCCTTGATTTTAAAGCACATAACTCAGCCAGGCAAGGTGGTATGCGACCGTAATCCCAATACTCGCCTGTAATCCCAGAACTCGGGAGGCCGAGGCAGGAGGATTGCTTTAAGTTTGAGGCCAGCCTGGGCTACATCGTGAGTCAAGCCAGCCTGAACTACATAGAGAGACACTGTTACAAAAAAAATAAAATAGTATGTAACTCAAAGCCATTGTTCAAAATTTTTTCTTTAAGCTACTGGGAATTGATTTTTTTTTTCTTTTGTATTTTTAAGACAGAGTCTTTTTGTTTTGGTTTGGTTTTTTTTTGGTTTTTCTCTGGTACCAGGAACCGAACTCCCGACCTTGTGCTTGCCAGGCAGGTGCTTTGCCGCTGAGCTAAATCCCCAGCCCCAAGACAGAGTCTTGCTATGCAGTTCAGGCTGGCCTTGAGCTCACTTTGTAGCCCAGGCTGGTCTCGAACTCAAGGCAATCCACCTGCCTCAGCCTCCTGAGTTCTGGGATTACAGGAGTACACCATCACGCCCAGCAGTATTGGGAATTGAAAACATGGCCTCATGCACTCTAGGCAAGTTTTGTACCACTGAGCTACCTCCCTTGTCCCAATCTTAGTGAAGACTCAAAAAGTCCCAAAATATCCTGCAGGTGTTAGCTTTCACAGTTGAAAAGAGTCATTTAAACAGGGCATGGTGGCGCACCCCTGTAATCCCAGCACTCAGGAGGCTGAAGCAGGAGGATCGTTGCAAGTTTGAGGCCAGCCTGAACTATAGAGCGAGAACCTGCCTCAAAAAGACCAAGAAAATCGCTTCTCGGCCTTTTGGCTAAGATCAAGGGTAGTATCAAAAGGACCAAAAAAAAAAAAAAAAAAAAGAGGAAGAAAGAAAAGAGTCATTTAAACCTGGAGTGATGGTGCGTGCCTGTAATCCTGGCACTCAGGAGGCTGAGGCAGGAGGATCACTGCACATTCAAAGCCAGGCTGAGCTACATAGCAAGAAAAGGCCAAGCAGGTGTGGTGGCGCACACCTGTAATCCCAGCACTGGGGAGGCTGAGGCAGGAAGATTGCCTCAAGTTCGAGACCAGCCTGAGCTAAAAGTGAGCTCAGGCTAGCCTGAACTGCATGGCGAGACCCTGTCTCAAAAAGACAAAAAATAAATAAATAAATAAATGAAAGAAAGAAAGAAAGAAAAGCCCAGGCGTGGTAGTGTACACCTGTAATCCTAGCACTTGGGAGGCTGAGGAAGGAGGATTGCCACAAGTTTGAGGCCAGCCTGGGCTATGTAGTAAGTTCAAGGCCAGCCTGAACTACATGGCAAGACCCTGTCTCAAAAAACTTCAAACAAACAGAAAGACAGAGAGTATAGATAATAAAAGCACTTTATTTACTTAAATATGTGACTACATAGAGGGGACCAGAACGGCACCCGTGCCAAAACAGCAGATGCACGCTGACAGATGTCACTGGTGGTCACAGGACTTACACATTTCTCAGCTCTGCCACAGAGCTCGTCTGCCTACTAAACGCATCCTTAGCCGTGCTTCTCACAGGCAGCCTCCTTGGCCTCCGAGTACTTTTCCAGTTTTATCTGCACACCCAAAAACTGTGTATCACACTCCAAGAATGTGAAGCTCCAGCCACACCACCCACCCACTGTGCTCAGAACAGGCACTGAGATAATTTCGGGTTTCCGTGCCTCTGTCATTCCCTAAGCCCAAAACAACTTTCTCCTGCACTTCCTCTCCCTCCGAGGCTCAGTTCAAAGCCCTACACCGTCCATTCTCTTTTCTATGTTCCCCCAACGCTCGGGCTGCAGGTCCCTCCTCACGCTCACACTGCGCCCCATATCGCAGTTCAGTGAACATGTATCTGCACGGTTGCACACGACCTTCTGTGAACACAGGTGCCGTCTCATCAGAACACTGTGCTCTCCACAGCCCTGCTCATCTTAGGCACTAATATATGTTGGTGGTCAACCTGCTTGTATATGGCCTAGTTATAATTCCTCACATCTGACTTCTGCACTCTATAATCCCACATTCAATTTTCCATGAATTGTACACCTCCATATTCAGTCTCTACAATGTCTTATGCACACATTAAGCTGTGCCTCATGCTCCCTCTCAAACCTGCTCCTGTATTTCCTATCTCAGTAAGTGGTGCTCCGTCTACCTTTTTTTTTTTTTTTTTTTTGAGACAGGGTCTCGCTGAGTAGCCCAGGCTGACCTTGAACTTTCAGCAATCCTCCTGCCTCAGCCTCCTGAGTGCTGGGATTACAGGCCCTCACCACCGTGCCCGGCTCCTTCTACTCATTTTCACAAGCCAGAAACTAAGGAGTTATTTCTGATTCCTCTCTTTTCCAACCCAATCAAGCATATACCCTATCCATTCTAATATATATTTAAATCATCCTCCCATTCTCCATCTGTGCTGCCATCCTATCTGGGCCACCACACTGTCACCTGGGCTCTTCCAGCTGCTCCTCGTTATCCTGATCTCTGGTCTTGGCTCCACCTGTACATTCTCCACACAAGAGCCAAGCTGATCCTCCTAAAGGCCACGGGCCATTCTGCACTTAGAAACCCTTCAGAGTATTCCGGTGCTCCGAGCACAGAGCCAACGCCGCCATGTGCCTCCCTGCCGGCCCCCGCCTCCCCCTGCACGCCTCCCTCTCTGCTCTTCCCACACCGTGTGCCCCTAACGCTGTTTCCCAGCTTCTCGAGTATGCCCCCACTTGAGCCTTCACACGTTTCCTCCACCTAAGCTTCGCTCTCCCTTCCTTACTGGTGAGTTCCTGCTCACCTTATTATGTGTTTAAGTATCACTTTCATGAGGAGCCTTCTGTGACTTCCTGGACTAGGTCTGAACTTGTGTTCCTGTTCCCTCTGCACCTACAGTGTCCTTGTCACAACCCCCAAGCCACTGCATCAGCCTCTCCCCACCTGGGAAAGCACTACATTTTTCTTTTCTTTTTTTTTGGTGGTACCAGAGATTGAACACATGGATATCGCACTGGGCTACATCCCCAAGCCCTTTTTACATTTTTTAAGACAGGGTCTCACTAAGTTGCCCAGCGTGGGCTGGAACTTGTGCACCTACCGCCTCAGACTCCCAGAGTGCTGGATTTGTAGACATGCACCATCACATTAAGCTGTGACAGGGCCATGTTATATTGTCCAGGCTGGTCCTGAACTTCAAGCATCCTCCTGCCTCAGATTCCTGAGTGCTGGGATTACAGGTGTGTGCCACCTTGCCCAGCTACCTCAGCTTTTCTAAAGAAACTTGGCATATAGCAAGTATACAATAAGCTGGGCAGGGTGGTACAGGTGTGTGATCCCAATACTATGGGAGGCTGAAGCCTATAGGAGGACCACAAGTTTGAGTAAGGCCTGAGCAATTTAGCAAGACTGCAGTATCTCAAAATGTAAACCAGGCATTGTGCCACACGTCTATAATTCCAACACTCAGGAGGCTGAGGCAGGAGGATCACCACAAGTTTAAGGCTAACCTAGGCTACATATCAAGTTCAATGTCAACCTAAACTACACAGTGAGACCCTGTCTCAAAAAAAAACCAAAACAGCCAGGTGTGTAGAGTGGCGCATGTCTGTAATCCCAGCACTCAGGAGGCTGAGGCAGGACGATCGTGAGTTAGAGGTCAGCCTGGGCTACAAAGTGAGCTCAAGGTCAGCCTGAACTGCACGTGAGACCCTGTCTCAAAAAGACAAACAAAAAACAAAACAAAAAAACCCCTCTGACTACTGAATACACTCCCAGCCTCAAAATAAAACATGAAAAACAGCTGGCGATGTAGCTCAATGTGAAGGCCCTAGGTTTTAACAACCACTACCACAAAAAGAAAACAAGTATACAATAAATTTTTGTTCCATGAATGACATCTTATTCTTAAAGACTTCTAAAGTTTTCCACTTTCCTAATGTACGGGATATAAACTTTGTTAGGCATCTAGGCTAAACTGCATAGTTTATAGCCCATCATTATGAGCAGCTCAATAAGTGATCCTCCTGCCTCAACCTCCTGCAGTGCTGGGATTGTAGGTGTGCACTACCACACCCGGCTCCAACAAACAGTGAGAGTTCACTACACTGTACAGAGTCAATTTCCTTAGATGTGAAAGAGTATAACAGCTACTCTTAGGGAACAAAAAAAAAAAAAAAAAAACCAGGAAGAGATCCATGACACAGTCGTATATTAGATGAAAAATTAATTATGCAATATTATAGTACACAATCTGAACTTCTGCAAGTTAAAGGTTTAAAACTAGAAGAAGTGAGAAAGAGAATAAATAGCTGATTCATTTGGCTATTTGCAACAAAACCAAACAATTAGGATCCTAAATCTAGAAAAGGTCAAAAGAGCATGCGTGGGGCCGGTGATATAGCTCAGCGGCACAAGAGCCTGCCTGGCAAGCGCAAGGTCCTGAGTTCGATTCCCAATACCAAAAAAAAAAAAAAAAAAGAGCATGCATGGTAGCACATCCTGTGATTCCCAGCATTCTGGGAGGCTGAAACAGGAGGATCACAAATCTGAGCCCAGTCCGGGCAATTTAGTAAATTATTAAGACTCTGCCTCAAACCAGGCATGGTGTCATATGCCGGTAATCCCAGCACTCCAGAGGTTGAGGCAGGAGGATCATTGCAAATTCGAGATCAGCCTGGGCTACAAAGTGAGCTCAAAGCCAGCTTGAACTACATAGCGAGACCCTATCTCAAAAAGAAAAAGAAAAAAAAAAGACTGCCTCAAAATAAAAAATTTATTTATTTAGTCTTTTTGAGACAGGGTCTTGCTATGCAGTTCAGGCTGGCCTTGAACTCACTTTGTAGCCCAGGATGGTCTCAAACTCGCAACAATCCTCCTGCCTCAGCCTCCCAAGTGCTGGGATTACAGGCATGAGTCACTACACCCCGCTCAATAAAAAATTTTAAAAGGGCTGGATATATAACTCAGTGCAAAGGCCCTGGGTTCAATATCCATTACTGGAAAAAAGAGAAAGAAAGAAAAAGAAAAAGAATGATATACACATACAAATATCATCAAATTCTAGAATAACTGAACCAGGTAGTGCACACCTGTAATCCCAGCACTCGGGAGGCTGAGGCAGGAGGATCATTGCGAGTTTGAGACCAGCCTGGGCTACCAAGTGAGCAAAGCCAGCATGAACTGCATGGTAAGACCCTGTCTCAAAAAGACAAAGAAATAAATAAAGTCAACCATGGGCCATGAAGATGGTTCAGCGGGGGCTGGGGATTTAGCTCAGCGGCAAAAGCGCCTGCCTGGCAAGCGCAAGGTCGTGAGTTCGGTTCCCGGTACCGGAGAAAAACCAAAAAAAAAAATAAAAAAATAAAAAATAAATAAAAAAGATGGTTCAGCGGCACAGCGCCTGCCTGGCAAGTGTAAGGTCCTGAGTTCGATTCCCAGTACCAAAAAATAAAAAATAAAAAAATAAAGTCAATTACAAAACTAGAGTAAACTAAGTAACAATCATAGGTAACATTTACAGGCTATTCATTGATTGTAAACACTATTCTGTTACTAGAGAAGCTGCCAGAACACCACTCCAAGGTCCCAAGGTTGTGAGAGGCAACAGGAGTAAAATATGAGTCCCTAAGGTATTCAACAAGAACTCCATCAATCGATCATTCACAATGTCATAGAGGGGACTCCGTCTCAGGCTAAAAGATAAAAGTTGAAATTATAAGAAAAAAAAGTTGAAATTAGGTCATTCTAATTCTGCCTCTGTAACCCACTAAATTGACTATTTTTTTTTGCTCATTTAAAGCACATATTTGTACTAATAAAGTCTGTAAGATTATCGTATACTAAATACTAGTGGGGTTTTTTTGAGGGGAGGTGGTGGTGAGACAGGGTCTCATTTATTATATATTCAGGCTGGCCTTGAACTATGTAGCCCAGGGTGGCTTCAAACTACTGGTGATCCTCCTGCCTCAGCCTCCCCAAGTGCTGATTTTATAGGCTGGGCTGCCATGCCCTACTAACGACTACAGTTTTGTTTTTAGTTTTTTTTGTTTTTAATTTAAAGCCTATTTAAAATTTAAAACCCAGGGCTGATGTTATAGCTCAGCGTAGACCACTTGCCTTATCATATTTGAGGTCCTGGGTTCTCTCCCCAGCACTGGAGGGAGGGGAGGGACCCCAAGCAAGATTATTACTCCAAAAAGTTGCTTTAAATTTAAAAAAAAAAAATAGCAGCTTAGGTAAATTGATGGTTTACAGAAGTAGAAATAGAAGGATGCTTCTAATTTCAACCTTTTAGCCTGAGACTGAGCCCTTCTACGGCATTGTGAATAAGTGGTTGCCAGAGTTCTTAATGAATACCTTCCTCAGCAGGGACTCATACTTTGCTACTGACCCTCCCACACCTTGGAACCTGAGAGGAATGTTCTGGCTGCTTCTCTAACCTCCCAAGACTATGGAAGATAATTATAATCATCCACAAGGTCTTCAATGTCTGTCAGAGACACAGGTCTGACTCTACACGGCAATTCATACATTCTTTAGAGAAGCAAGTTTGGGTCGAATATCTCTCATTACCCTAAATACCGTATTTCTGATGATTAACCTGAAACTGGATCTACAGACTACACTGGCTAAATGCAAGGTCATCTCTGAACGGAGGGTAAACTGAAAAGTACCTCTTGTTTATAGCAACAAAAACTCCCAAGGCAAGTGAGTTGGTCCTTTGAGATTTCAAGGAAGGGACCTTAGAGTATTTCTGTGAAATTGCAAAACACTAACTCTAGGGGATGCACATAAAGGAAATACAGTATATATACTAGATTGAACAAGAGCCTTCTCAGCTACATTCACAACACTTTATTTTTGAGCGTGTTTCCCTAAATCACTAAATTTCCCAGCTGGCGGGGCATGATGGCACTCGCCTGTAATCCTAGCACTCAGGAGGCTGAGACTGCAGGGTGCTTTCAAATTTAAGGACAGTTTGGGCTACATAGTGAGTTTAAGGCCAGTCTGAATTACACAGTGAGACTCTGTCTCAAAAAAATAAAAACCACTAAATTGCCCAGGCTGAGTTTAAATTTGTGATCCTCCCAAAGTGCTGGGATTACAGGTCTATGCCTCCACATCCAGCTGGAAATGGTCAAATTCATATGAAAAGAATTACTTGGGAATTAGGGGTATAGCTCTGTGGTACAGCACAGGCTCAGGACGTCTGGGCCCTGAGCTCCATCCCTAGCACCAAAGCATAGTAGTTACTTTCAAAGACAAGACATTTTGTGCTGGGCAAGGTGGAGCATGCCTGTAATTCCAGCACTGAGGAGGCTGAGGC
>NW_004955452.1:7726351-7728098 GCF_000276665.1 Chinchilla lanigera | reverse complement strand
ACTAAATGAAGGGGCTGGGGATTTAGCTCAGCGGCAAAAGCGCCTGCCTGGCAAGCGCAAGGTCGTGAGTTCGGTTCCCGGTACCGGAGAAAAACCAAAAGAAAAAAAAAGAAAACTAAATGAATGCTATCTGATCTTGTCTGAACTAAATTCATTTTTGTGTCTCCTGAAAACCCATGTCTAAAATATAGCAAGAAAGCACAAGCATCACATGATTGTAGGAATATTGGCGTTTGAAACACAGCAGATATTGTGAAATTTTCTAACCCCAGAATATATTTATTCCACACATAGTGTAACTTTTCTTTTTTTGAGACATGGTCTTGCTGTATGGCTCAGGCTGGCCTTGAACTCTCGGTGATCCTCCAGTCTCAGTCTGTCAGTGCTGGGATTACAGGCGTGCACCACCAAGCCTAGCATCTCTTGTTAACTTTTAAACTTTATAGCATATTAAGAAATTTCTAGGGCCGGGGATATAGTTCAGTGGCATAAGCGCAGACATGGCAAGCACAAGGACCTGAGTTTGATTCCCGGTACAAAAAAAAAAAAAAAAAAAAATTCTAAATTGAAACTTTATTAAGACTAAAACTCTTTACATTCTTCTTCATTCTTCCTGATACATTTCGCAGGTGACCTGGAGCGCTACCAGATATCACGAGGCCAAAAGGCAGATTACACAGAACCGACCACCATGAGGGAAACATCTCTGGACAAGTAACAGAGAAGCACCTATTGTGCTGTAAGTATCTGGGGAAGCAAATTCAGGAGAGCAAAACAGGGCCCAAACTAACCAGAAGAATCCGAAAAATTAAATATTTAATATGTTTGCTGAAAGGGCTAGGGGTGTAGCTCACTGGTACAGTATAAGGTCCTGTGTTCGATACCCAGCACCACCGAACAAAAAGAGTTTGCTACACCAGGCATGGTGGCGCATGCGTGTAATCCCAGCACTCAGGACGCTGAGACAGGAGGATCTTTAGAGTTCTGAGGCCAGCCTCTGCCACCAAGTGAGCTCAAGGACAGCCTTAACTGCATAATGAGAACCTGTCTCAAAAAAGACCAAAAAAAAAAAGTGTTTGCTTAAGTAAATACAAATGCGAAATCACCGTAAGCCCATAGACAGCAAATATACAGAACTAGTACGCATATGGGTCGGGAAGGACAGTCCAGTTACTGCATATGCAAACCTCCTACAAAGAGAGGCAAGGGGCAGCAGATATGTAGGAAAGCTCTTTTTCCTGGCCCTCCTAAGAGACACCTTTAGAAGTCTCTCTTGTGTCTGCCATGGAGCTGTCTGAGATTTATTCTGAGAGAATCCTGATCCCAACCTCGGTCAAGTCCGGTGGCTTCCTCTCCAAGACCCTCAGTGAAGCTTTGCCCTCATCTCTCCTGCGCCTCAATGAGATGACACCTGGCCAATTAATGCCCGTCAGCTCAGAAAGCCACAAGCCCTCCCCTTCCCCTCACTCAGGCTTCCCCGCCCGACAGGACCACCCCGCTCGCGACCTGTGCGCGGCTCAGCACTAGCTGCCGCCCCTCTCAGGTGGACCCTCTCGCTCCCACTTCGGGAGGCGCCGGGTGCCTTCCGCGGCCGCCTCCTCTGCGGGAAGCCCGAGGGCTGCGCACTTTGCCGGGAGCGCCTTCCTCGCCCCCAGCCCTGGGAAAGGAGCTGCGCCCTCCCCCTCGGCTCGGTGAGCCGGCCCGCAGCGCGCCCCTCGGCCGGCGGCCCGGCCCTCCCTTCCTCCGC
>NW_004955452.1:7721571-7725695 GCF_000276665.1 Chinchilla lanigera | reverse complement strand
GGCGGGCGGGCGACGGAGCATGCGCAGAGGCCGCCACGGCTGCAACCTCCACCGCCGCCGCCAGGCCGGGCTTCAACACTTCCGGCCGCCGCTGCCGGCGAGCTGGCACCTTAAAGGGAACGCGTCCCTATTTGACGGTCCCGTGGAGGCTACACCTCAGCCGGAGGACTTGTTCCTTTTGCGAGCAGAGGTCTTCGGTCCTTGAAAGGCATCGCTGGGAAGGTCGCTAGGGACCCCAGTAACTCTTCTTCCCCCATTTTATAGATGAGGAAAATAAGGCCCACATTAAAAAATTATCTCAGGCGCAAGCGGGGACCGAGCCAGGTTTCTCGACTTCTCTGGAGGACGCTCCGTTTTTACTTCCCCAACTGTAGTTGAAACTTACAGTTTATCAGATCTTCGATTCAAGTTACCATGCAGTTATCAATTTGGAATCAGAAGAAATGGCTGAGCGTAGATCGATAACTGGTCACGGGTCCTTTAGCAAGCGCCTTCCAGCCTCTCACCCGTGCCTGTTTGCCCAGGCTTCCCTGCTTGTGAGGGTCTGGATTCAAGTGTTGCCTTTGCTTATGAAACTTCGGCGACTCCAGAGCAGTGTCCTCAAGATTCTAAGCCTCTGCTTCCCAAAAGGCATAATGTGCGTGTCCAAATCAACGATACATGAAATGTGCTTAGGAAAATTCCTAGGACCAGGAATAGTAATAGTAACTAATAAATACACAGACGTTCTCAGCTGGCTGGGGGAGGGGGTGTGCCTGTGATCCTAGCACTCCCAGTACTCAGCAGGCAGAGACAGGAGGATTACAAGTTTGAGGCCAGCCTCACCTATGTAACAAGACCCCATCAAAAAAGGGAACAGAAGCCAAACAATATAATTAGATTTAGGGCTGAAACAACCTGAATTATCACTTGGCGTTAGCCTTAAACCTTATTTCCTTGTCAGTAAAATAGAGATGAGTATCCCGCTATGCTCACTACATGAGGCTGTTAGGAGGATCTTAACAGAAGACTCAGGACCCATGTTAGGTCTGTTGTTTTGTTTTGTTTTGTTTCCATCCCATACGGGGGATCGAACTCACGACCTTGCGCTTGCCAGGCAGGCGCTGTGCCGCTGAGCTAAATCCCCAGCCCCAGGTCTGTTCTTATGATTAAGGATTTCCGCCTTTGATGGTTCTGAATATAAAGGGGCCTGGTTATGATTGGACTCTTGACCTTTGTGAACTCACCTTTCCTGCGAATAGCTGTCATTTGACTAGACACTACTCACTGAGCATTCACTAAAACCCTGTCTCTGCTTCCCAGAGTGCTTGATCGACCTTCTTTGGATACAAAATTGGAAACAGACATAGGCAGTACAGTGTTACAGGTGTTCTAGAGACAAACAAGCCACTGACAAAGTGCACAGGACTCTCCCTGGAGGGTTCCCGAAAGGCTTTACAAGGGAGGGAGCATTTCAGCCAGGTCTCAGAGGATGACTAGGAGTTCATCAAATACTGGAGGAGAGCTTCCAGAAAGAACAAAGTCGCAGGGGCTGGGGATTTAGCTCAGCAGCACAGCGCCTGCCTGGCAAGTGCAAGGTCGTGAGTTCGATTCCCGGTACTGGAAAAAAACAAAAACAAAAAACAAAACAAAACAAAAAAAGGCGCGACAGTGGTACACATCTGTAATCGCAACTGCTCAAGAGGCTGAAGGCGGGAGGATTGAAAATTCATGGCCAGCCAGATGTTGTGGTTGAATGTCTGTAATACCAGTTGAGGCAGGAGGATCGCTGTGAGTTTGAGGCCACCGTGAGCTACATAGTGAGTTCAAGGCCAGCTTGAACTACATAGCAAGACCCTGTCTCAACTCCCCGCTCCAAAATTGAAACGACTGGGGATGTACCTCAGTAAGAGTCCCTAGGTTCCTTCTCCAATACTATAAACGAACAATATGTGCCAAGGAGTAGAACTAGGAAATAAGAAAGTATCTTGAGGGGCTGGGGATGTAGCTCAGTGGTGCAGCACTTGTCTGGCAAGCGCAAATTCCTGAGTTTGATTCCTGGTACCCCCCTCAAAATTAAAAAAAAAAGTATCTCGAGGAAAGAGCTAGGGATTCAAGGGTGTTTCTTGTTTTCCTTGTTTTCAGCGCTGGAGATTTGAACCCAGTTCCCCACGAAGAGTATGCATATACTCTACCTCTGAGCTATATCCCACCCCCCCAATCCCTCAAGGGAGGTTTTGTTTTTGTTTTTTTTGTTTCTTGTCTTTTTGAGAAAGGGTCTCGCTATGCAGTTCAGGCTGGCCTTAAACTCACTTTGTAGCCCTGGCTGATCTCAAACTCGCAAAGATCCTCCTACCTCAGCCTCCCAAGTGCTGGAATTATAGGTATGCACTACCTCAAGGGAAGTTTTGAAGTCTTCTCTACAGGTTCTGCTAATGCCCACCCCCACACCACTGCAGAAACTTCTGTTGCTCACATCTCATCTACCTCCCCGAAAATGTTACCATTCTAAAGACCCTGGGGCAAGTAATATTTTAAAAAGGTTTTTGTTTGGTTGGTTGGTTCAGTTTGCTTTCGTTTTGAGATAGGGTCTCAAGCTGGCCTCAAACTCCCAGCAATCTGCCGACCTTAGCCTCCTGAGTGCTGAGATTACAGGCATGCGCCACCACACCTGGCTTTTTTTTTTTTTTTTTTTTGGTGGGAGCTCTTTTGAGACAGAGTCTCACTATGTAGTTCCAGCTGTCTTGAACTCACTATGTAGCCCAGGCTGGCCTCAAACTCTCTGCAATCCCACTGCCTGAGCCTCCCAAGTGCAAGGATTACAGGCATGCACCATGATGCCCAGCCAACGATTGGAAAAATTTTAAGAAAATATGGACCAGAAGCCAAACCTAGTGGTACACCTGTAATCCCAGCACTTGGGGGACTGAGGCAAAAAAAAAAAAAAAAAAAGGTGAATTTGAGGCCAGCCTAGGCTACACAGCAATAGATTGTCTCAAAAAAATAAAAGGAAGGACAGAAGAGATACGGACTGGTGAGGAGGTAAAGCAGAGAAGAAAGCTGTGGAGGGACTGCTGTCATCTTCCAGCCAGGGGACAGGGAGGGCTGCACGCAGAGCCCATCAGTGGGGAGGTGTCTTAAGCTGGGAGGAAGCAATGGGTTGGCAGTTTGGGGACTGAGGGAAGCAGGAGCGATGGCTCCGCTTGGGCTTGTTGGGTCTGGGTGCTGTGGGGACATCCAGATGGTGTCTAGAGGAAAGCGGATTGACTGGACTGTGGGACTGCTGTGTAGATGGACCGCAACAGCCGAGAGGGGATGGGGTCGCTGAGGGAGACTGCAGAAAGGGAAGGACCGGAGGCCACAATCTGGGGAGCACCAAAACTTGAGGAGCCCACAGACACCAAGCACAAGCGCTTGAAAAGTTGGGCGCTGAACAGAGAGGCCCACAGAGGAGGCAGGGGTTTCCAGGAGGAGATGATGCTAGCAACACCAGACAGCGCCGTGAGTTCTAGCAAGGAAAGGAGAAGCCACTGGATTGGGCAACTGAGAGGTCGCTGCTGTCCTCCAGGGATCCCGGTTTGGTGGAGGGTAGAGGATCCGGTAGTAAACGGAAGAGACGTACAGAATCGCCCGGTCAGGACAGCTTTTCACAGTTTTATTGCTGGGAGGAAAGAACAAGGCATAAGGCGGTGAGATGATTGCTTTAGAGGACAATCGTGAAAACTTTTCTCTTTCTTCCACTTAATAATTACATGTTCATTGTAAAAAATTGCAAAGTACTTGAAAGGATGGAGAAACACAGGAAAAAAAAAAACCCCACATCTGGGTGTTTTGTCCACATCTGGCATATTTCCTTCTAGTCTTTTTTCTATGTGTTTTTCTCTTTACCTTGATGAATTATTGTCAATACACAATTCCATGTTATACAGTTGTTTTTTTGTTTTCTTCTGATTACTAGACACTGTTTCCTAAGTTGTTTGTTTTTCTTTTTTTTTTTTTGGTGCTGTGGACTAAACCCAGGGCTTCGTGCTTTGTCAGGTAGGCTCTCTGCCACTGAGTTACACCCCCACTGTTTGTTTGCTTGTTTGTTTTTAAGTATAAAAATACCCGGGTGCCCAGTCTGCTTCTAGCTTCCAGTATTTTTT
>NW_004955452.1:7719983-7721126 GCF_000276665.1 Chinchilla lanigera | reverse complement strand
AAAAAAAAAAAAAAAAAAAAATAGGGTTTGGGGTATAGCTCAGCAGTAGAATATCCCTGAGTTAAAATCCCTCATACCCTCCCCCAAAAAAGCTGAACAATGGATATAATTTTGGAGGCAGCTGGGGGTTTGGCGAGGTCACATGTGGAACAGTAGAGACATCCAGGCCCTCTTGCAGAGACGGTGAATGGCAGGTGGACAGAGGCCCTTGGTGGCCCAAAGCCAGTTTGTCAACAGTGAGCAGCCTGAGGGCGGGACGCCCAGGCTTGCTGAGAGCTGGCTGCCTTCCAGGCACCACCATGAGCTCTTCTGATGAGCCCGACCTCATGGGTCCAATTATCCCCGCTGTAAAGGGGACAGGCTGAACAACTTACCCTGCACAGGTGTGGAGAGGCTTTAGTCTTCATTCCTCAGTGGTTCTGTCACCTTAGAATAGAGTTTGACCTCATTCGCCTACATGCCCCCATGTGACTTGGCACTGAGAGCTTCTCTTGCCTTGCGTCCTTGCTGTCCCCTGCTGTCCCATAGGCTTTGTCCCTCTGCCTCCAATGGTTTCCTCCTGGCCCGGTGGGAGGGGGGGGCTTCCTGGTTCTCACTGTTTCAAATTGTGCGCCCTCCCTGGGCACCGTGCCCCACCTCCCTCAGTGTCCTCGCCTGCACCTGGCCGATCTCCTCCCGGCCTGTGTCTCTCCCTGCCACATATTATACCCTGCAGTGGAATCTCCATGAGAGCAAGGTTGAGGGCTGTGTTAGTCACAAGACATCCAGAGCCTCGAACATGGCCTGAGAGAGCACTTAAAAATAATTGTCAGTGGAACATAGTGACACATACCTGCAATCCTAGCACTCTGGGAGGCTGAGGCAGAAGGATCACCATGTATCTGAAGCCACCTCTGGCTCGTGAGACCCTGTCTCAAGAATCTGAAATTGGGGCTGGGGATTTAGCTCAGCGGCAAAAAGCGCCTGCCTGGCAAGCGCAAGGTCGTGAGTTCGGTTCCCGGTACCAGAGAAAAACCAAAAAAAAAAAAAAAAAAACTCAAGAATCAATAACATTCCTATACACAAACAACAAACAGACTGAGAGAGAAATTAAGGAAACCATACCTTTCACAATAACATCCAAGAAATTGAAATATTTAGGAT
>NW_004955452.1:7715526-7719883 GCF_000276665.1 Chinchilla lanigera | reverse complement strand
AATTGAAAATAGCTAGTAAGGGCTGCCTGGGACTTTGTGTCTTCCTCCCCCAGGCCCCACAGCACGCTGCTCCCTTCTGCATCAGCCACATTCTCAGAAGGCAGAAACCACTAACAGATGGGAAATGAATCAGAAAAGGAGGCCGAGAGAAAGGGAGGAAGTTCTGCCAGTTGGTGCAAAAAAGGAAAGAAACCGGGCTGAATCTCCATGGAGTCAGGTGAATCACCTCTTCCCCCACCCCAGCCCAACCCTACCCACGGCCCCCACCAGATCCAAAGCAACAGGCAATTCCTGGCACAGGAGTCAGAGAGGACAACGCTCAAGTCCTACTGCCACTGAGACCTTGAAGAGTCTCTGCTTCCTTACGTGTAAAAGGAAGATGGACAGCCCTCACTCCAGGGGGCTGTCAAAAGAGAATGCGGTAATCTGAGTGTATAGGAGGGTTCTTAGCAGGGCATGGTGAGGCACGTCTGTAATCCCACGCCTGTAATCCCTGCTGAGGCAGGAGGATTGCTGTGAATTCGAGGCCAGCTTGGGCTACATAGCAAGTTCAAGGCCAGCCTGAACTACATGGTGAGACCATCTCAAAAAAAAAAAAAAAAAAAAAAAAAAAGAACAGTATCTAGAATGTAGTGAGCACTCAAGAGATGCTGGCTGGCCAGGTGTGGTGGCACACATGTAGAATACCGGTGTCTAGTACTCAGGAATTTTTTGTTTGTTTGTTTGTGTTTATCTCCGGTACCGGGAATTGAACTCACCACCTTGCACTTGCCTGGCAGGTGCTGTGCCGCTGAGCTAAATCCCCAGCCCCTAGCTCTCAGGAATTTGAGGCAGCAGGATCATGAGTTCAAGACAAGCTTGGGCAACATGAAGTTTGCCCAAGGTCAGCACGAAGTACGTAAGTGATACCCCGTCTCAAAAAAAAAAAAACACACAAAAAAGAAAAAAGTGCCAGACATGTAGGCGCACACCTGTAACCCCAGCACTCAGGAAGCTGGGGTGGGAGGATCTCTGCAAGTTCCAGGCCAGCCTGGGCTATAAAGTGAGCTCAAGGCCAACCTGAACTGTACAGTGAAACCCTGTCTCAAAAAGACAGAAAAAAAAAAAGGAAAGAAAGAAAAGAAAAGAGAAGGAGGAAGGGAGGAAATGAAGGAAGGGAGGAGGGAGAAAGAAATGCTAACTGGTTCTGGGTTACTCAGGAAGCTGAGGCAGGAGGCTTGCAAGTTCAAGATCAGCCTGAGAAACTTAGCCAGACCTTATCTTAAAATAAGAAAGGCTGAGGATGTAGCTCAGGCGTATATCACTCCCATGTTCTATCATCACTACCACAAAAATATAAATAAGTTAATTAATTAATTAATTAGGGCCTTATTATTCCAGGATATCCTATTTACTTGCTACCTTGCTGTGGTGTAAGCAGAGTTTTTCTGCAGGTTTTCTTATAAATGAAAACACTGCAGGAATGCCAAAGATAGCAGTGTGTACATTAGTGACATAATCAGCATGGTGCCAACATCAGTGACAGTCCAGTAATGAGATTTGAGGCTCTTGAATTGTACTTAGTTGTTTACATGTTGGCGCATGCCTGTTATCCCTGCACCCAGGAGGCTGAGGCAGGAGGATTGCTTTGAGTTCAAGGGCAGCCGCAGCTACATAGCAAGATCCTGTCTCAAAAAGACTCTCCCCTGACCCCCGCCAAAAAAAGTTGTTTATGTGTCTCATGTTGGGTCACAGGTTTTTGGGAAAGTGATTTTTTGCTCAGCTTTCTTCTCCATGTGTCTCTTTAGAGACTGTTACTCCCCTCTCTAAGTTTCTACATTATGCCCCAAAGAAAACATTTAGTAGAACTGCTGAAATATTTCGCTCTTCATTGTGTTTGTAGATGCCTTATGAAATCGCTGGGGTTTTGTCCTCTATTTAAAATTTACGGCAGTTTCTAAGGTGGTGTTGGCACGGTGTGGGAATCAATAATTGACACAGTTTCTTTTTTTTTTCAGGTACCAGGAATCAAACTCATGACCTCGTGCTTGACAGGCAGGTGCTGTGCCGCTGAGCTATATCCCAGCCCCCTGGGAATCAATAACTGCACTGAACTGCTTATTTGTAACTGTGATTGAGTCTGTTCAATGTGTGGAAGGGTCTTCTAGTCCTTGAACGGGAATGGTTACTAGTAACAGTGCAGTTATTATAATTTGCTAGATTTATACATCTTTTCAATAAAAATATGTACTATAAAACTTAAAAAAAGATGCTTTAAAGATACCAAAGTATAGTACAACTATTGATAATCTCCTACCCCTTTTGTTTGTAACTCACTATTATTTGTCTATTTGTTTTCCTGAGAAACTATCTTGTAGATAACAATATGTAAAACAATAACCATTGATAATTTCCTACCACTTTGCCTGTAATTTGGTAAGCCCCCCCCATTATTATGTTATCTTTCTTTTACTCTTTAAAATAAAAAATTTTTAAAAATTAAAAAAAATAATTAAAATTTTTAAAAGTCTGGGGATGTAGTTCAGTGGCAGAGCACTTACTTACCCAGAATGGGTGAGGCCCTGCGTCCCACCCTTACTACCATGAAAAAGAAAATGCCAGCTGGTGTTCTATTACTGCCCCCTGGCACTCACTGCCCGCTGCCTCACCGCACCAGTGCTCAGGCAGCGCCTCCTCCATTGGCTCCAGGGCCTTGGTTGAGGCGGCTCTGGCCACCGTCTCCGCATCTATGAAAGGAACCATCGGCAGCTACGCCTTGCAGCACTTGCTCTCTGCCAGGCCTGGTGAGCCCTCCCTGTACGCTATTTTGGCCCCTAGAGGCTAAGTTTTCTGAGCTGATGACAACCTGCTAGCCCAGTGCCAGGGACATCATAAGCCATAGGCACAATTCTTCCTTTTTTTTTTTTTTTTTTTTTTGTGGTACTAGAGATTGAGCCCAGGCCCTACCCACTGAACAACACCTGCCTTTTATTTTTTTTTATTTTGAGAAAAGTTTTCATTAAGTGGCTAAATTGCCTAGGCTAGGTTTGATACTGCCTCTGCCTCCCAGAGTGCTGGGATTACAGGCCTGTGATCCCTGGCTTCTTAATCTTCTTTTTTGTGAGGTGGGGTGAGGATTGAGACAAAGTTTCTGCTATGAGGGCCAGGCTGGCCTCAAGCTCATGGTGATCCTCCTGCTTCAGCCTCCCGAGTGATGGGATTACAGGTGTACACCACCATACCACCACACACCACACCTGTCCTCTGTCTATTCTTTTTCTTTTATTTTTTATTTTTGGATACTAGAGATCAAACCCAAGGGCCAGAGATATAGCTCAGTGGCATAAGCGCCTGGCTGGCAAGTGCAAGGTCCTGAGTTTGATTCCAGGTACAAAAAAAAAAAAAAAAAGAGATCAACCCAGACTCCTCTGCATGTTAAACATATGCTTTGCCACTGAGCTACATCCCAGCCTTCTTTTTAATTTAATTCATTTTTTATTGTGATAAAATAGACATAACTTCTGCCATTGAAAACATACAGTTCAGCTGGGCATGGTAGCGCACACCTGTCATTCCAGCACTTGGGAAGCTGAGTCAGGAAGATCCCTGAAAGTTTGAGACCAGCCTGGGCTACATAATGAGTTCAAGGCCAGCCTGAAGTATGTAGCAAGACCCTGTCACAAAAATCCAAGAAAAAGAAGAAGAAGGAGGAGGACCAGGAGAAGGAGCAGAGGAGGAAGAGGAAGAGGAAGAGGAAGAAGGGAAAGAAAGAAAGAAAGAAAGAAAGAAAGAAAAGAAAAAGAAAGCAAGAAAAAGAAAGAAAGAAAGAAAGAAAGAAAGAAAGAAAGAAAGAAAGAAAGAAAGAAAGAGAGAGAGAGATATAGTTCAGTTGCACCAAGTACATTTGCATGGTGCAAGCATCACCATCCATCTCTAGCACTGTGGTATCATCTCAAGCAGAAATTCTGCACTCACAGAGCCGTAAATTCCCACATCCTCTTCCCCTTTGGCAGCTGAGTTCCTTCTAGGCAAGCTGGGGTGTCTTATAGGGGGGTGCTGGGGACGCAACCCAAGGCCTCACACATGCTAGACAAATGTTTTACCCTTCCATTACACCCCCAGGCCTACTATTCTCACTCTATAAATTTTACTATTCTTAGTACCTTGTATAAGCAATATTATATAATGTATGTCTTTTTTTGGTCAGGCTTATTTCACTTAGTATATCTTTAAGGTTCACTTGTCATATGTAATGTATCAGTACTTTGTCTTTTTTTTTTTTTTTTTTCATTTTTCTCTGGTACCGGGAACCGAACTCACGACCTTGAGCTTGCCAGGCAGGCGCTCTGCCGCTGAGCTAAATCCCCAGCCCCTTGTA
>NW_004955452.1:7699153-7714944 GCF_000276665.1 Chinchilla lanigera | reverse complement strand
TACTGGGAATTGAACACAGGACCTTGTGCTTGCTAGGCAGTGCTGTGCCACTGAGCTATATCCCCAGACCCCTTTTATCTTTTTGACACCAAGTCTTACTAATTTGCCCATGCTGGACTTGAACTCACAATTCTCCTGTCTCAGCCTCCCAAGTAGCTGGAATTCACATGTGTGGCCCACAGCTAGATCTTTAAATTTTGGGGGGTTTTTGTTTTGATACCAGGGATTGAGCCCATAGCCTCATGCTTGCTGGGCAGTGGTGTACTGCTGAACAATACCATCTTCCTTGCCTGTCCATCTATTGATGGACATTGTCTTGTTGCTTTCTTGTTGCTGGGACAAAGTACCTCATGCCCACAAGTTAAAGAAGGAAAGATTTATTTTAGCTGGCAGTTTGTAGAATTTTAAGTCCATAGTCAGCTGGCTCCAAGGCAGGACAGCATGGCAGAGGAGAAACAGTCCATGGCAGGGTAGGCAGGTGGCAGCAAAGCAAGTAGCTGCCTTCCTTTCCCTTTTACTCCATCCAGGGTACAAGCCTATTGATTAGTGCACATCCACACCCAAGGTGGGGCTTCCATTATCTACACTCAGAATTATGCTAAACAAATGAGTGGACTAATCCAATGCCACACACCCTTAATCCCAGTATCACACACCCTAGATCCGGCAGCCTCCAAAAAACCCCACCTATGAGCTCAAGAAGCTTTGAGGGGAGATCTAGACACAAACTCTACCAGACATAGCCGGCGTTTCCACGATGTAGCTATTATAAATCACGTTGCTTATAGACATGGGTATGTGTACATTCCTGTAACATGAGATTTTCAACCCTTTGGGAGGATACCCATGAGCAGAATAGCTGGGTCAAAATGAATTACTATTTTTAGTTTTTGAGGAATTTCCTCACTGATTGCCATAGTGGTTGTACTAGGTTACCACCAGCAATATAGTAGAGTTCCCTTTTCCCTACATGCTCACCAACATTTGTTATTATTAGATTTTTTGATGATAGCCATTCCTTCTGGGGTGTTTGTTTTTTTTTTTTTAGTAATAGCTATTACTTTTTGGGGAGGGTGTCTTTTTGAGACAGGGTCTTGCTATACTATTCAGGCTGGCCTTGAGCTCACTTTGTAGTCCAGGCTGGTCTCGAACTTGTAATGATCCTCCTGCCTCAGCCTCCCAAGTGCTGAGATTACAGATGTGCCCTACCATGCCCAGGTTTTAATAATAACTGTTCCTAATGGGTAGGAAGTAATATCTCATTGTAGTTCTGATTTGCATATGCCTAATGATTAGTGATGTGAAGCATTTTTCTATGTGCTTATTGACTGTGTATCATTTTTTTACATAAATGTCTGTACAAATCTTTTTCTTCCTTCTTCCTTCCTTCTTTCTTTCTTTTTCTCTTTCACATTAGGCAGGTGCTCTACCACTGAGCTACATCCACAGCTCCTTCGCCCATTTTTTATTTGCACTACATTGAAATGCACTACTTTTTTTTGAGACAAGGTCTTGGTGTGTAGTTCAGGATGGCCTTGAACTCACTATGTAGCCCAGGATGGGCTGGAACTTGTGGCCAGTCTCCTGCCTCAGCCTCCCGAGTGTTAGGATTACAGGCATGCACCACCACACCCAGCCAGCCTGCACTACAAAGTGACACTCCGTCTCAAAAAAAAAAAAATCAATCTTTTGTAGGTAGCATAAGGTACAGAAAAAGCTTGCTGATGCCTAATGTGGGCGATTTCAGTTTCTTCAAGTGCCCATCTGCTTTGTCACCTGCATGGTTTCTCTCTGGCCACGTTGGTCTTTCAGGACCTGACTGCAGTATATAATCTTTCTTTCTTTTTTTTTTTTTTTCACGTCAGACGGGTAATGTGCTGACGTCATAACAAGGTTTGAGGGAGGCACATCTCACGCAGATGGCATGAACACCCAATCATCGTGTTTATGAACCGAAGGATCTGCAGCATATAACCTATCCATCCTCTCTTAAACTGCCCTTCCTCTTCCCTTCTCCCACTTGTGGTTATTCTCAGGTTTCATCTTTGAAGTCATTGATTGCCTCAGGAACACTTTCCTAGACAAGAAATTCAGTGTTGGAGCCCAGTGTGGTGGCACACACCTGTGATCCCAGCATTTAGAAGGCTGAGGCAGGAGGATCACAGCAAGTTCAAAGCCACCCTGGACTACGTAGAGACCCTGACTCAAACAAAGAAGAGCCCTGGGCGTGGTGCAGCACACCTGTAATCCCAGCACTTGGGAGGCTGAGGCAGGATTGCTGCAAGTTTAAGAACAGCCTGGGCTACACAGAGAGTTCAAAGTGAACCTGAGCTACACAGTGAGACCCTGTCTCAAAAAAGAAATTCAGTGTTGTACTCTGCTACTCAATCTCCACACAAAATTGTAAACCTTGAGAAGTCAGGTACTGGTTCTACTCTATTTGCTACTATGTTGTATACATTAATACATTTATTGCACAGTATACATCTGTTGTTAGAATCATAATTGCTAAATACTGCATATATAGATATATATATATTCCAAAATGTGTTTATTGGAATAATGCACGGTACTGCTGATGCTGCTTCCTCCTGAAGGAACGTCCTTCTCTGAGCCTTGCTTTTCCTCCTGTCAGCTGGCAGAGGACAGTGAAATACTGTCTGTGCATGGCTGAAGACTGTGGTGATTTTATAGCACCCCGGGCACTTCCCCTCCATGAAGTAGGACTTGGGGCTCTGCACCAGGAGCTTCTTCCTGTGCTTCCTCATCTCATGTTCTCATGGGGAGGTCCTCACTGCTGGAAAGCAATACTGTATATACTCTTCTGCTTTTGTCTTTTTGAGACAGGGTCTCACTATGCAGTTCAGGCGGGCCTTGAGCTCAGTTTGTAGCCCAGGCTGGCCTCGAACTCACAAAGATTCTCCTAGTTCAGTCTTCCAAGTACTGGGATTACAGACGTGTGCCACCACACATGGCTCTTAAGCATAATTGTACTCATGAGGATACATTCCTGGGTGAACCTGTGAAAAATTTAGTGCTTTATTTTGTTTCTTTGTTTTATGGCTGTTTTTGGTTTTCTTTTTTTTTTGGTTTTTGTCTGGTACCGGGAATCGAACTCACGACTTTGCCCTTGCCAGGCAGGTGCTGTGCCACTGAGCTAAATCCCCAGGCCCCTTATGGCTGTTTGTTTTTGGAAGTATTAGGTATCAACCCCAAGGGCAACCTACTATTGAGCTATATGCCTAGACCTTTGTTTTTAATTTTGAGACATGGTCTCTTGCTAAATTATATCCTCATTCCTCAGCTTTTTGAGTAGTTGGAAGGCATGTATCATCCCACTGGCTTGAAGATTTTGATTGCTATCACCTTTTTTTTTTTTTTTTTTTGAGACAGGGTCTCATTATGTAGTTCAAGCTGGCCTTGAACTTGCAGTGATCCTCCTGCCTCAGCCTCCCAAGTGCTAAGATCACAGGTGTGCACCACCATGCCTGGCTTGATAGCTATCGTAGGGTCAGCACCGGAGCACTGTGTAACTGGTGCTTGGAACTGCCCCCTACCCCTTTTTTGTCTTTAAAAGACTTTCAGTAATTTTATTTATTTATTTATGTATTTAGAGACAAGGTCTGGCCTCAAACTCACAGCAATCCTCCAGCCTCAGCTTCCTATGTGCTGGAATTACACGTGTGTGCCACCATGCCTATCTCTTTCAGAAATTTTATTATTTACTTATTTATTTTTGGTGCCAGGAATCAAACTCAGGACCTCGAGTTCGCCAGGCAGGTGCTGTGCTGCTGAGCTAAATCCTCGGCCCAGAAATTTTAGAAAGAATATCCTCTCAGCCTTAGAAAGATACAGAAGCCAGGTGTGGTGGCACAGTTTGAGTCCAGCCTGTTAACTGAGTAGTGATTTAGCAAGACTCTGTCTTGCTGTGCGTGGTGGTGCACTTCTGTAATCCCAGCACTCGGGAGGCTGAGGCAGAAAAATCTTTGCAAGTTTGAGACCAGTCTGGGCTACAAAGGCCAGCCTGAACTGCACAGGAAGACCCTGTCTCAAAAAGATAAAAATAAATACATAAATAACCAAGACTCTTTTATTTATTTATTTATTTATTTTTGCCTTTTTTTGAGACAAGGTCTCTCAAATAGACAAAAATAAATACATAAATAAGCAAGACTCCGTCTTTTTTTTTTTTTTTTTTTTTGAGACAGGGTCTTGCTATGCACTTCAGGCTGGTCTTGAGCTCACTCTGTAGCCCACGCTGGTCTCCAACTCACAAGGAGCCTCCTGCCTCAGCCTCCCAAGTGCTGGGTTCAATCTTCAATTCCCAGTAGCACCACATCAACCCCCAAAACCGCGGGGAGGCTTGGGAGAGGCATAGATATGGTTAATACCTATATAAAGAAGTTGGAAATATTTCAAAATCCAAATTTTATGATTCCCTCACTTCTACATGAAAATACTGGAAAAAGTCTACACAGTCCTTCAACATTCCTATTTTAGTATACTCTTGGGGAAATATTACCACACAATTTCCTTTTCTTTCTTTTTTTTTTTTTGAGGGAGGAGGACCAGGATCTTGAAATGCGCTAACACACGCTTTAAAGAACTTCTAAAGGTATAATGAGGAGTCTATGGTCAATCAAATGAGGGTGTGAAGCAGAAGAAGCTGTGTTACACTTGAACCGTGTATATAGGTACCTTGCGTCTTTCTGTAATTAGCATTTCTCCATTTACATTATATTTTTCCTTTGTGTTGTTAAAGTGTATCACAACTGAATTTTTTTCAACTGAATGTAATACTAAGTTTAAAGACTATTGCGCTATTGAGTATTTTAACACACCAGACAAACCGATAAAGTCGTTGTGTTGACAGCTTTACAACTTGTATTTAAAAATTAAACCACCCCTACAGCAATTACATTGTTTGTATCTCAAAACTGAGAGTTGAGCACAGACTATAAAAATCCTTACATAAAAAATAAAAAAACAAAAAGTTAAACTCTGTGACACCTTACATCCACACATATAAAGCCATTATTTTTACTACAAAAAGTAAGGGCGCCAGGACCAACGATCACCAGCTGCCCAGGTACCAAAAAATTATGCTTCCGAAATCTCTTGATGTCGATTCCGCACGTAGAACAAACAAGTTGCCCTACGTGTGCCACTCACGACAGAAGCCCTTTTTGCTTAAAAACCCAGAAAGACACGGTGGCAGCGTTGTTTAATCCATCTTTTGGTAAAGGTGAAAACAAAGCCTAAGCAATTTCCGACCCTGTATTCCTGAAGTTAAAGAGGAAATGACAAACTCTTCTGGGCCAGAGGGAAGCTTTGTAAAAACGAATCTATTATTGTCCTTTTGATTTGAATTTAAAAGTAAAGGCAAGACGTGAACAATATGCAAATCCGAGCAGTGCTTGCTGGGAAAGTGCAGACGGTTGCCCAGCAGGAGGCGGCAGGCGGCAGTGGAGCGGATGGAAGCTGCTGCTAGTTGCGGTGCGCAGCAGTCCCTCCCGCCGTTAATGAGGAAGACGGCTTTTGGCGGCTGTAAGCACCTAACTGGGGAAGACACTAACCTCACACTATCAAAATTGCAAATACGCAAACTTATGCCACTGGTAGCCATCCACCCTAGACCCGCCCTAAGAGCAAAAACTCAGAGCAACCTAATCACTTGACATCCACAGATGACAGTGTCACGCTTTGCTGCTGAGGTGGTGGACTGTTATATGCAGCACTTTAGGGGCTTTTTCCTGGTTTTTGATTTTTCAAGACAGGGTCTCACTATGTAGTTTACTTTGGCCTTGAACTATATAACCCAGACTGGCCTGAAACTAGCATTGATTCTCCTGCCTCAGCCTCTCCAGTGCTGGGATTATAGGCAAATGCTGGGATTACAGGCGTGTACCACCACAACAGTTTTATACTGTAATAAGAAGCAAATGGGTAGTAGACGCCCGCAAATAGCAGAAATGGGTGCTATCAAGTGTCTATTGGGGGCTCCTCCTATAACCCACTATCTTTTTTTTTTTTTTTTGCCTTTTTTTTTTTTTTTTTTTTTTTTTTTTTTTTTTTTTTGGTTTTTCTCCCGTACCGGGAACCGAACTCACGACCTTGCGCTTGCCAGGCAGGCGCTTTGCCGCTGAGCTAAATCCCCAGCCCCTTTTTTGACCTTTTTGAGACAGGGTCTGGCTATGCAGTTCAGGCTGGCCTTGAGCTCACTTCGTAGCCTAAACTGGCCTCGAACCCGCAATGATCCTCCTGCCTCAGCCTACCCTCCCTTGTGCTGGGATTACAGGCGTGCGCCACTGCGCCCGGCCACTTAAAAACAAATCATTTCACTTCTCTGCTTAACCTTCTAATGCCTTCCCATTGTGCACAGTATAAAACCCCAGATCTCCATCGGCATTCAGTGTTGGCCTGAAATGAATCCCTGCCTACCTCTTCACCTTCATTACTTCTCCTTGTTACCTATTAAGCTCCAGGCACCTTGGCCATTTCAGCCCTTGTCTGTCTTTCCTGACTCAGCTTTGGCTCAGGACCCTCCATCATCCAGATAGGTAAGCGTGGCTAAAAATTTTTATTTTTATTTGTACATGTTTGCGGTACATGATTACACGCATTTTGGAGAGTTGGTAAATGCACATAACACATCTTAATTCTTTTTATTTCCCCTTGACCTTCCTATTCTGGTACTCTCACCCTTTTGTACACTTGCTCCAGAATGTAAGCTCTCAGGACAAGGGTGTCTGTTTCAGTCACCAGTATGTACCCAGTATAGAGCAAAAGGCCTGGCATACAGTAAGCCAATAAATATTTGTTAGGTGAATATACATTCAAATTGGGTCATTAAGAGATGTACAGTAGTTCAGCCGGACGTGGTGGTGCACGCCTGTTACTCCAGCCTTTGGGAGGCAGAGGCAGAAGGATTACTGGGAGTTCCAGGCCAGTGAGTTCGAGGCCAGCCTGCACCACATCATGAGTCCCCCGTTTCAAAAAAAAAAGTTCAGTAGTTCACCGACAAAGCTGATAGGTCAAACCCTAAAATAAATGACGGGAACAGTGACAGGGAAATAAGCCTAGGCAAGCCAGTAAGACACTTAATGGTGGAAGGCACTGAATCTAAGAATCTGGATCCAGTGGCAATGTGAATGGGGACTGGGAATGTGGTGGGCTGAGGGTGGGAAGATACAAAGACAGAGGGCAGGCTGCCGCAGCCATCTGGGCAGCTCCTCCTGATTCCTGCTGGCTGCTGTTGGTAGCTCTGGCTGTCACATGTCTTTAACGTTGTGTGGGTTCCTTCTCCATTTTACTGAGGACCCCACAGATGCTGAAACCGGGTCTTGCTTGTCTACGTGTAGAACTAGGTTAAAACACACACGCGCGCGCGCACGTTGTCACCAAGTTTTGACGGATGACATAAAGTATCCCAGTTTAATGGTTAAAGAACAGGCAAATTCTGCAGAGTTCTCAGTTCAACCTGAGGCTTTGCACTTTCCAGCTAGAACCCTACTAAACTCCTTTCCAAGAAATAATTAAACGACATCTGAAGAAAGGGGCTGATCGTATTTCCTGATCTAGGAGGCCCTCCACTGTTACCAACTGCAAACTTACAGGCACAACCAGTCTGCCTTGTCCCCAGGTGGGGTACCTACGGGGTGGGTACTGCCGTCTCGGGTGATACCCCCGTCCTGATGTCACGACAAAAGCACCAACCAAAAATGGCGACCTTGAAACCATCCCAGGGCGTCCATTACCGGTCACGCTCGCGAAAGATACTAGACGAACTGGGAAGAAACAGCTAGGGCAGGGTTCGAAACGCCGAGACAGAAACAGCACAGCTCGCCCCCGCCACCAGTCACCCACCAGCTGGAGAAAACGCTCCCGCCAGAGCGCAGCTACAGCGCAGCACTGCAACCACGTGTCGGCGGGCCGTCTGCGCCTGCGCGAGCCAGGCGCGCGCCCGCCGGCCGGAAGAGCCGCGCGTTTCCGGGTTGGAGGCGGGGAGCGGTGCCGGAAAGTACTCGGGGAGGGCCACGCAGTCGGACCGGCTGCTGAGACGAAAGCTTCACTGGGGCAGTCTCCGCATATCATGGGGAGATAGACGCTGCTGCCTGTGAGTCTTGGGCCCTGGCAGTCGAGGAAGAAGAGCGGGAGGAGGGAGTCAGGACCCAGACCCACAGTGGGTCAGTGTTTAAAGAACCAGGTTGTGGAGGAGACCGGGCTGTGAGCGTTCAGGCTCTTGGGACGGGACTTAAGGGGATCGGGCTCGGAGAAGACGCGGCTGTGGGGACCCGGGCTCCGAACGAGACTTAAGAACGGGGACGGATGTGAGTTCCTCGGCATCTGAGGGAAAGCGGTCTGAGAGGGACAGGATTGTGAGACCCGTACTTTTAGGAGGAGAGGGTCGGAACGAAACCGGGCGTGAAGACACGGGCTGCACAGAGGTAAAAGTGGAGCCGTGAGCACTCGGGCTCCCAGGAACAGCAGCGGGACAGCCGAGACCCGGGCTCCCAAGGATTCAGAAGGAGGGCAGCGAAGACAGGTTCCCGAGAGGCAGAAGCAGGCAGAGAAGACTTGAGTTTAGGAAGGCGCAGAAGCGGGCAGTGAAGACCGGGGCTTCTCTGGTGACGGGACCGGGGCTTTGAGACTCCGAGTTCCTGAGGAAACGAGGCTGTGAGGAGTCAGGCTCCTAGAAGCGGAGGATCCGAGGGGTCCTGGTGTGAGATCAGCCTCCAAAGAGAAAGGGAGAACGGAACAGATAGAGCGATCAGTTTTTCCCCCTCTGTACCCGGTGATAAAGGATGTGTTCAGGAGAAGACTCCTTCGCGCTGCCTCCTTGGCTCTTGGCAGGCAGGCGCTTCTTGTGTCAGATACTTAATCTAGGAAGCCCACATTCAAGCATCTTCGTTTTTTCTGCTTCATTATTGAGAATCGGCAGTGAAGTTGGAAGCAGTCTGAACTCAGTTATATACTTGCTGAGTGCTTTACACCCCATTTCAGTCACCCAGACCGAGCACGGATCTGTGCTTCTCAAATAGAATGTCAGAGATGGAAGGGGCTGAAAAGATCATCTCTTACACTCCCGTTTTACACTTAAGGAGAAAAAGGTCTAAAGGGGACTTAGGATCACATGGAGACAATGAATAGTTAGATCATAAGTTCGATGCAGTACCCTGCTGTGTGTCGCAGACAACAGATGCTTGGTTAATATTCCTTGAATAAATGCTTCTAGAATCTTTACCTTCAAAATCAGGAGAGAATTTTTTTTCCCCTCGTAATGGGACTGAACCCAGCGGGGATCTACCACTGAGCTATATTCCCAGGCCCCTCCTCCCCTAAAATGTTGAGACAGGGACTGGCTAAATTGCCCAGGCTACTTGAATTTGCAATCTTCCTGCTCCAGCCTCTCTGTAATCCTTAGGATTACAGGCCTGCTCTACTGTGCCCTGCTAGGAGGGAAATTTTTGTTTTGTTTTGTCTTTTTTTTGAGACAGTGTCTCACTATGCAGTCTAGGCTGGCTTTGAGCTCACTTTGTAGCCCAGGCTGGCCTCGAACTCACAACCGATCCTCCTGCGTCAGCCTCTCGAGTGCTGGGATTATAGGTGTGCACCACCACGCCGGGCAAGGAGGGAAGTTTTTACAGAATTTAATACTTTGAGTCTTGTGTCTGTACTAACATACAGTGAATATCACTTTCAATGAGAAAACTTTTAAATTAAACCCAGAGTTATTTATTTTTTAATAAGCTATTTGTAACATCACAAGTAACTTGTGATCTGTGTTTTTAGCACAAGCGTTTACTAGGGATGGCTGCTTTTAGATAAGGACCGTGGGAGTGGACGTGGTGGGGCATGCCTGCCTGTAATCCCATGCTCTGGGAGGTTGAGGCAAGAAGATTGCAAAATCCACCTGGGCATTTGGAAATTTACCAAGACCCTGTCTCAGTTTTTTTTTTTTTTTTTTAAATAATACTTGGAGTTGAACTCAGTGTGTTCACACTGAGCTACATCCCCCATCCTTTATTTTGAGGTAGGGTGTGCAAAGTTGCCCAGGTTGGGCTCAGACATTCTTTCCTCTTGCCTCAACCTTCCAGAGTGATGGAATTACAGGACTGTGCCATAATGCCCGGCCCAATCTCAAAAAAATTTTTTTTGTTTTTGTTTTTTGGAGATAGGGTCTCACTGCAAGTTCAGGATGTTCTTGAAGTCACTGTGTAGTCCAGGCTGACAAACTCACATCGATCCTCCTGCCTCAACCTCCCTAGTGCTGAGATTACAGACATGGGCCACCATGCCCTGTTCCAGTCTCAAACTTTATTTTTCTTTGTTTTTTTTGAGACAGGGTCTCACCATGCAGTTCAGGCTGACCTTGAGCTCACTTTGTAGCCCAGGCTGGCCTCGAACTCCCAACGATCCTCCTGCCTCAGCCTCCTGAGTGCTGGGATTACAGGCATGCATCACCACGCCTGGCTTCCAGTCTCAAACTTTAAAAAGGGGTGGGGGGCGTGGAGCAGGGGATGTAGTTCAATGTGAAGGCCCTGGATTCAGTCCCCTGAACTCCAAAAACAAAAAAAGATGATGATGAGATTTAGACTAGTCACTTCACTTCTTCAGTAATAGTTTCTTTTATTGACTCACTCAAACTAACCAGCTGCAAATATTTTCAAGTACTATGCACTTAATTATTATAACCTCACAATTTAGGTATTGTTAGTCCCATTGTACAGATAAACAGGTTCAGAGAAGTTAAGTACTTTGCCTGAAAGCACATGGTACCTAGTGACCCAGCCCTAGTTATGTGTGCCTCTAAAGTTTTCTGCTTTTTTAAGTGGACTCCTTTCCATGTCTCAGTTCGCCCATCAGCAAAATAGAAGTAATAGTTCTACAAAGCATCTCATGAACAAAAGCACTCCCCTCCCCTCCAGATTCCTCCTTATGTCAAGTACTGTGATTTAATGGAGTACTACATAGTGTGGTCTTTGAGGAGATCTAAATTTCTGTTTTCACAGAATCATAGATATTTAAGATAGAAAAAAGCAACAGTAGGCTTCAGTTAAAAAAAAATAAAAGCAACAGTAGTACAGTTTCTCCTTATAATGGAGTAAGGTATATTTAATTTCAAATTTAGGAGGTCAGGAAAGAGCAATTTGAAGAACAAGTACTTAAATTGGATTACCTTTTCAATTAATTGTTAGCATGAACTAGATAGGTGAGACACTTAAGGCTGTTTTTTTTCCAGTGGCTTAGCTTATATACTATCTGCAAAGCCCTGGATACAAGTGACCAGAACTTACTTACACCAAATTATGATAGAAAATATGCCAGTGTCACTATTTCAGTCATGGTGGGTAATTCCCCCCCGCCCCACACACACACTGGGGCTTAAACTCAGGAGCGCTCTACCACTAAGCTACATCTCCAGCCCTTTTTTATTTTTCATTTAGAGACAGGGTCTTGCTGCATTGTAAGTCTTGGGCCATGGGTATAGCTCAGCATCACACCACCTACCTGGCAAGTGCAAGGTCCTGAGTTCAATTCCTGGCACCAAAAAAAAAAAAAAAAAAGATTGTGAGTCTGTGCTTGAATTGGAGATCCTCCTGCCTTAGCCTCCCAGAGTACTGAGATTAAAGGTGTGCACTGTGCCTATGCTTGGCTTTGTTTGGTTGGTTCTTTTAAATTTTAAGATAGGGACTCACCAAGTTGCCCAGGTTGGCTCAAATTCCAGATCTTCCTGCTTCAGCCTCACAGAATACTGAGGTTACAGGTATGTGTCACCATACCCAGTTGAGGTACACTTTATTAATTCCATTATTTTCAGTTAAAGAAATCAAGGCTTAAAAAGATTAGGTAACTTGCTCAAGGACCTGTAAGTGGCAGCATTGGTATTTGACCTCTGACACTCAGGTTTTGTGTTTTGTTTTGTTTTGAGACAGTCTCACTGTGTGTTCCAGGCTGGCTTTGAACTCACTGTGTATCTCAGCCTGGCCTTGAACTTTTAGCAGTCCTCTTGGTTCAGCCTCCCTAGTGCTGGGCTTGTAAGGATGCACCACCATGCCTGGCTTTTTGTTCATTTTTTTGAGACATAGTCTCATATGTAGTTCAAGCTAGACTTGAACTCTCTCTCTCTTTTTTTTTTTTTTTTTTTGTCTTTTTTGAGACAGGGTCTCACTATGCACTTCAGGCTGGCCTTGAGCTCACTTTGTAGCCCAGGCTGGTCTTGAACTCACAACGATCCTCCTGCCTCAGCCTCCCAAGTGCTGGGATTACAAGTGTGGGCCACCAAGCCTGGCTGAACTCTCTTTTAACTTTGAGGCTGGCATCAAACTTTTAATACTCCTGCCTCAGCCTTCTGAGTACTGAGATTATGGGTATGTACAGCTACACTTGGCTCCAGATGGATATCGAGGAGGGATTTAAGACAGGGCTTCACTATATAGTTCAGTCTGGTCTTGAACTCCCTATGTATCCCAGACTGACCTCAAACACCCGACCATCTTTCTGCCTCAGCCTCCCAACTGCCAGAACAACAGGCGTGTGCCTCCGTGCCTGTGTAGAGTCTGTTATCTTGGACTCTATGTTGCCTTTCTGTTAACTCCTAACCACCTGTGTTTGGTCAACCTAACCAAAATAAGCATTTGTTTCAAAGTAGGGAAAAAAAAAAAATCATCCCTTGTTTCTGTTGTTCTCAAGTCTTTTTTTTTTTTAAACATCTTTTTTGAGACAGGGTCTCTCTATGTAGTTCAGGCTGGCCTTGAGCTCACTTTGTAGCCCAGGCTGGTCTCAAACTCACAACAATCCTCCTGCCTCAGCCTCCGGAGTGCTGGGATTACAGGCGTGAGCCACCCCGCCAAGCTCAAGTCTTATAAATAACAAATAATTGGGGTTGGGGATTTAGCTCAGCTGAACAGCACCTACCTGGCAAGCGCGAGGTTGTGACGGGAGGTTGTGACGCGAGGTCGTGACACGAGGGCGCGAGTTCTTCGATTCCCGGTACGGGGGTGGGGGGGGAAGAAAACCAAATAATTGATTTTTTTTTTTAGTTCATTTATGCTTGGAAATATGAGCTCCTTTAGATATAGCAAGAAGCCAGAGTGGAAAGAAACAGCTAGGTAGAAAATGTAGTCATTAAGTCAAATCATCACCACACTAACCAGGCTTTTATTCCAATAGATTCATAGTCCTCAGGGGCTGGGGATTTATCTCAGCGGTACAGCACCTGCCTGGCAAGCACCAGGTTGTGAGTTTGATTCCCGGTACCAGAAAAAAGACCCCCCCAAAAAAAAAGAAAAATTCATAGTCCTCTTGACCTCCAGCAATTTGTTTAAATAATAAATTCCTTACCATTTCAGAGTAAAAAGGTTGTAAAGTCAGTCTGGCCTTTATTCCCATATTCCCATTGCTTTCTTTTCTTTTTTTAAACAATTAATGGAACAGATGCCCCGAGAAGATGAGGGTCTTTGGGTCTTCTTTCTTTCTTTTTCTTCCTTCCTTCCTCTCTCCCACTTCTTTCTTTCTCTCTTTCTTTTAATTTTTTTTTTCTTGTCTTTTTGAGACAAGGTCTCACTATGCAGTTCAGGCTGGCCTTGAGCTTACTTTGTAGCTCAGGCTGGCCTCAAACTCAAAAGATCCCCTTGCCTCAGCCTTCCGAGTGCTGGGATTATAAATGTGCACCACCATGCCTGGCTTTTCTTTCAATTTTTGATTCAAGGTCTCACTATAGAGCCCAACATAGGCTTGAGTTTGCACTCCTCCTGCCTCAGCTTTCCAAGTGCTAAGATTTTATGTGTGTGTCTCTGCCTGCCTGTGTTACACCAATTGCCAGGGCTCTATTTTCTCACTCTGTGGAAGTTCAGATACTTGTAATACAGTAATAAGGTGGCAGCTGGGTGTTTTTTGCTTGCTTGCTTTTTTGTTTTGTTTTGTTTGTAGCTAGATTTCTGTTTTTGTTTTTGAGATAGGGTCTCGCTGTGCAGTTCAGGCTGGCCTTGAGCTCACTTTGTAGCCCAGGCTGGCCTTGAACTTGCAACATTCTCCTGTCCCAGCCTCCCGAGTGCTGGGGTTACAGGCGTGCACCACCACACCTGGCTTTGGATTTCTGTTTGAGGTACAGGGTTGTTGAAAGGAAAAATAATTGGGAATTGGGGGCTGGGGATTTGGCTCAGTGGCACAGTGCCTGCCTGGCAAGCACAACGCGTCGTGAGTTCGATTCCCGGTACCGGAAAAAAAAAAAAAAAATTGGGAATTCTCATTCTTTCCCTGTTAACCAGGTTGACTAGCGCAGGTGAGGGGAGAGATAATAGAACTGGTTATTGAATTGAACTTCCATCCACCCATACAATCTTGGTTGTTTTTTGTTCTTTGCCTGGTTTGTTTTGGCGGTTTTGTTTTGTTTTGTTTTGTTTTGTTTTGTTTTGTTTTGAAAACAGGGTCTCACTACGTAGCCCAGGCTGGCCTTCAATTTGTGGTAATCCTCGTGCTTCAGGTCTGGAGTACTGGAATTATAGATGTCTACCGGCATGCCCGGCTCACAATCTTGTTTTGATGGAATCACTGTATGTATATTTTCTTTTTTATTTGTGTGTTTATTGCACTTGTGGGAATAGCACCCAGGCCACTGCATGTGCTAGGCAAGTGCTCTACCACTGAGCCACATCCCATCCCTACATATTTTCAGTGGTATCTCTCGGAAGCATGGACTTGCCAGAGTTCCCTGTGACTCTCAGAGGACATAATTTCCTCAGAGTAGGTACCAGTATGGCTTAGTTATAATCATTCCCTCAAACATCCTGCAGTTCTGCCTGGGTTTTTTCGTGTTTTTTTTTTTTTTAGCTTCTCTTGACACTCTGAAGAAGTGAGAGTTAGAAATTTGAGTAGTCCAAAGACACCGATAGTGTATTATGTAGCAGAAATCAGGTTATTTACTGTCATTTCATTCTGCTGTGCTTGGTCAGCATTATCCACAATTGGGTTTGATGAAAGTTGTCGGGAAGCTGAGGGTGGCTGTGCATGTCTGTAATCCCCACACTCAAGAGGCTGAGGCAGGAGGATCATGAGATTGAGGCCAGCCTGGCTACATAATGAGATCCTATCTCAGAAAAATGGTCAGTAAACAGGTAATTTGGACATGGGGTCATTGACCATTCTAATGAGGCTGTAATATTTTGTTTTACATTTTATGTTTACGTTTTTAAATTTATAAACAAATAAAATTCTTTTTGGAGCACAGTTGCAACTCAGAGTGTGACAGATGTGGTAGAAGTACCACAAGCTTCAGATTCGACACATTTCACCTGCCACCCAACTTAATCACGCGCATTTACAGTCAGACCCTCGCCCACCCCGGGTGCCCTGACAGCCACTGATCTGTTTCCATCCCTGTAACCTTGTCTTTTCCACACTGTCATACAAATGGAGTCAGACAGCCCAGTCTTGTCTTCTCCCTTAGCGTAGCGCATTTGAGAATGACCCATATTGCACGCATCAGTCTTCCTTTCCGCGTAATACTCCATGCTATGGATGTACGTCATTTAGCCATTCACTAATTGAAGGTTGTCTGGATTATTTCTAGTTTTTGGCAATTATGAATAATGTTGCCATGAACATTCACACACATTGTTGTGTAGGTACATTTCCAAAGCCAGATGTCATGGTGCATGCCTATAGTTCTAGCACCCTGGAGGCTGAGGCAGGAGAATTGCCTCAAGTTTGAGGCCAGCCTGACTACATAGTGACTTCAAGGCTAGCCTGAAATACATAGGAAGACCCTGTCTCAAAAAAAAAAAAAAAAA
>NW_004955452.1:7696427-7697710 GCF_000276665.1 Chinchilla lanigera | reverse complement strand
AAGATCCCTGGGAGTTTGAGACTAGCCTGGGCTACAAAGTGAGTTCAAAGCCAGCCTAAACTGTATAGTGAGACCCTGTCTCAAAAAGACTGAAGGAAAAAACAGTGTTCAACTAGACGTAGTGGTGCATGCTAAGAACCCCAGCCACTCAGAAGGCTGAGGACAGTGAGTTTGGAGGCTTTGAACATTCATGTGTGTGTGTGGTAGATAAGCACTCTTGTGTGTTATCATGCTAAGTTTAAAATACAGGAATCAGGGCCAGGGATATAGCTCAGTGGTACAAGTGCCTGCCTGGCAAGCGCAGAGTCCTGAATTCGATTCCCAGTGCAAAACAAACAAACAAATATAAAATGCAGAAATCTTATGTATTCAACGTAAAGAGTCTGGCAGTTGTAAACCTATGTAATTACCACCCATCCAGATGTGTTACAATGCTTTAAATTCATCCATAGAAAGAAGTATTCTTGGGAACTAAGGGTAGTGTCAGTCAGGTACAGGGTGCCCAGTTATTTAGTTTTTCTATAAAGAAATAATTCACCTAGAATTATTGTAGGTCAGAAATATGGTTTGCTTTCCACCAGCAGCAGGGGGTGCAGTGCATTGCAGTCTAGTTGCTCAGGGAGAACCTGTGACTTTTTTCCTGCCTTAGAGATCCCTCTTCATGAGAGTTGCCGGCATTAGAGTTCTTCCTTAAGGTTGGTTCCTAACTTGATAAGGGATTATGTATGTTTGGTATTCAGTAAGAGGCCATATTTTTTTTTTTTTTTTTTTGTCTTTTCTTCCGGTACCAGGAATTGAACTCACGACCTTGAGCTTGCCAAGCAAGCACTTTGCCGCTGAGCTAAATCTCCAGCCCAAGGCCATATTTTTTGCTGAGGTCTTATAACAGAAATTTCCTTTATGGAAAAATTCTCTAATACAAAAAAAGTCTCCACTTTAAGGGCAGGTTCTCGCTATGTATTTTAGGCTGCCTTTAACTCACTGTATATGCCAGGCTATCCTCAAACTTGGCCGTGATCCTCCTGCCTCAGCTTCCCAAGTGCTGGAATTGCCACCATGTCTGGCCTTCCACTTTTTTTTTTTTCTTGGTTTTTCTCCGGTACCAGGAACCAAACTCATGACCTTGCGCTTGCCAGACAAGCGCTTTGCCACTGAGCTAAATCCCCAGTCCCTTTTTTTTTTGTCTTTTTGACACAGGGTCTCATTATGCAGTTCAGATTGGCCTTGAACTCACTTTGCTTTTTTTTGTTTTTCATGGGTTGGTTTTTTTTTTTGGTCTTTTT
>NW_004955452.1:7693768-7695507 GCF_000276665.1 Chinchilla lanigera | reverse complement strand
GAACTCATGAGCTTGCGCTTCCCAGGCAGGCGCTTGGCAAGAGGATTGTTATGAATTCAAGACCAGCCTGGGCTATAAAGTGAGCTCAAGGCCAGCCTAAGCTGCACAGCGAGACCCCATCTCAAAAAAAAACAAAAAACCCCAAAAGATCAAAGCCCACTAATCCCAGCACTTGTGAAGATGAGGCAGGTGGGTTGTAGTAATTTGTAAACCAGCTTGGGCTGCATAGTGAATTCAAGGTCAGCCTGAACTGTGAGTCCCTGTCTCAAAAGAACAGGAAAACAAACAAACAAACAAACACTGACCAAAGCAGTTGTCACGTCAGACTCCTCATATTCCTCTGTTTTGCTCAGCTGGCAGCGTTGGTAGAGGGCAGCACCCCTCCTGGTGTGGGCCCTGCTAGGGGAGCAGGTCCCCAGTTCGTACGTTACACTTGAGGCTCCCAAAGTTGACATTGGCCAGTGTCTTTGCAAACAATCTGGGCCCAGAAAATCCAACATTATAGGCTGGCCTGAAATTCCCAGAGATCCTACTGCCTCATCCTCCTGAGTACTAGGATTATGGATTCACACTACCCTACCTGGCCATTAATTAATTTTTAAAATTATGGTCGGGCGTGGTGGCTCACGCCTGTAATCCCAGCACTTGGGAGGCTGAGGCAGGAGGATCCTTGCTAGTTCAAGACCAACCTAGGCTACAAAGTGAGCTCAAAGCCAGCCTGAACTGTATAGGGAGACCCTGTCTCAAAAAAAAAAAAAAAAAAAAAAAAAATTTACAGTTGTTTCTAAAAAGAAAGAGATATTTTTCTGGCACCCATTAGAGAGAAGGAGATGTTTCTCTGAATCTACTTTGCTGGATCTTGGTCGGTGAAGTTGCATCAGACTGTGCACCTGCGATGCGTCCTCGGCAGGGGGTTCTTGATGCCAGCTGTTCATTTACAGGTAGCTTTTGAGAATGGCTGCCTCTCCCTTCTCCGGGCTCACAGCTGTCGCTGATGTGATTAAAGAGCTAGACACTCAGATAGCTGTAAGTAAGCTCTTCGAGGCCGCTGTGGCAGAACCTGAGGAATGTGCTGCTTCTGATCCTGACCACGCTAGAGCTGATACCCAGCGTCGGCCTCGAGGCTCTTAAGGTTTAGGAAGCTCAGCTGCTTCAGGCTGGGGTCTCTGCATGGACTTTAAAGATTTCTAACCCTGGAGAAAAATTGCTCTTTATGATAAAGAAGAACTTTTAACAGTTGCTAAAAGTCATGCTTATGTTTACTGGTCATAGCCCTGACATCGACTCCAGCATGGTTTGAGAGGCCAGAATGAACTAATTAGGTTTTTTAAGGTTTGTGGCTGAGTTCTCTGTGACTGTGCCGTGACTTATTTGAATGTAACATTATCTGACACTTGAGTAGAGCATGCCGTACTTAACCAAGTGTCACAGTTGTACAAAGCCCTCAAACATGTCGTGCTTATTCTAACTTTTGTATAGAAGATTCCTCATTTCACTTACCTTCTTCCTTATTTCAATTTTGTGAACTATTTCATTTAGCTTTTGGAGAAGAAATGATTTCTAAATATCAGGTGAGAGCAATGAATATTCTCCGTTCCCTCCCTTTGAATGTGTAGGTGTCCAGTGGTCACCATGCCAAGTATACTGAAGACCGCTCAGAGTCTGATAATGTATGACTTTACTTTTCAAAACTCATGCTTTGTCTTTTTGTTTTTTGGGTTTTGGTTTTTTTTTTTTTT
>NW_004955452.1:7690506-7692130 GCF_000276665.1 Chinchilla lanigera | reverse complement strand
GAGCTTGTGGCGGTCCTCCTGAGTACTGGGATTACAGGTGTGCACTGCCACACCCCAGCTTTTTTTTTTTTTTTTTGAAACTGTCTTGCTTTGTCGTTTAGGCAGTCCTCAAACTCATTAGGTAGTCCAGGCTGGCCTGGAACTTGCTGTGACCCTCTTGCCTCAGCCTCCCAAGTGCTTAGCTATTGATCTTTTTTTTGTACCAGCAGTCGAGCTCAGGACCTTGTGCTTGCCAGGAAGGGCACTGTGCCACTGAGCTATATCCTCGGCCTGATCATTTTTAAGTTATATTCTGTCACACACACACGCATACACACACATAAATGCAACTCAACATTTTCTTTATGAAAGTGGTGATGGTTGTACATAGCTATACATTCTTCAGTTGTACAGTGATAAATACATGTCCCCTGCCCTCTGAGAGATTTTAATCACGGAGTCAGGCACAGAGAAGTAGATAAATACGCACAGTGATGCCCGGAGTGCAGCCAAGACCAAAGGCGGAAGTGGCCACTTTCACCTGGTGCCCAAGGAAAGGCATCTGGGAGCTGAGCGTGGAGGAAGCAGGGAGGAGAGCGCATCTCCTGGCAGCAGGTGGCAAGGGTGCCATCTGCGGTACAAACTGCCTCCTTGGAAGGCGGGGACTGAGCGGCAAGGAGAAGTGCTGCCGCAGAAATGAACTACCTGGCTGTGCTCGCCGGCCTCTTCCACGCCACTCCTGCTGCCTTTCCCTGGCCGCTTCCGTCCGGAGAGTGGAGTTGTGTAGCCCCCGGGCAGAGTGGACCATGAACTCTTTCCCAACGCAAAACTAAACCCAACAGTTGGAAGTCTTTCCCCAGAAGTTGCTTGTTTCCTTACCAATCACTGAAAAATCTTTTCCCAATGAACCTTAGGTACTGACCAAGAAGAAGTTACAGGACTTAGTAAGAGAAGTGGACCCTAATGAACAGCTGGATGAAGATGTGGAGGAGGTAAGGTGGCTTTGAGGACACCAGGGCTGGGGACCTAAGGGCTGATGTGGCACGGTAAATAACAGCAGAGACTTCAGAGGCAAGCAGATCTGTGGGTCGGGTTGGGTTGGTTTGATTGTACAGGGGCTTGAACCCAGAGCCTTGGGCATGCCTGCCAAGCACGCTGCATCCCCATAGTCCCTACCCTTATCTTTTCCTTTTTGAGAACTGGGATTGAACTCAGGGTTGCTCTGCCACTTAGAAATCTCTTGGTTTTTTGAGACAGGGTCCCCACTATGTAGCCAAGGCTGGCCTTGAACTTTCAGCGATCCTCCTGCCTCATCCTCCTGGGTGCTGGAATTACAGGATTATGGCACCACACCCAGCACAGAGAGATTTTTCTTGTGGATTGGCTCCCCCCATTCTATTCATCTTTTTTTTTTTTTTTCTTTTTGAGACAGGATCTCACTATTCAGTTCAGGCTGGCCTTGAGCTCACTTTGTAGCCCAGGCTGGTCTCGAACTCGCAACAGTCCTCCTGCTTCAGCCTCCTGAGTGCTGGGATTACAGGCATGCACCACCATGCCTGGCTTCTATTCTCTTTTAGATTGCAGTATCTTCTGTTCTTTCTGTCTCTGAGGGTATTACATTTTTAACCTTTTGTTTCCCTTGCAT
>NW_004955452.1:7683598-7689526 GCF_000276665.1 Chinchilla lanigera | reverse complement strand
TATATATATATATGATTTGCATTAAAACTTGTTGGCTGAGTGCCGTGGCTCATGCCTATAATTTCAGCACTGGGAAGGTGGAGGTAGCAGGATTGAGTTCTAGCCCAAGCCTGAGCTGCACAGTGAGTTCAAGGCCAGCCTGTCCTATAAAGTGAGATCCTGTCTCAAAAGAAAGGAGTAGGGCTGGGGATATAGCTCAGTGGCACAAATGCCAGCCTGGTAAGCACAAGGTCCTGAGTTTGATTTCTGATACCAAAAAAAAAAAAAATTAAAAAGAAGGACTGCATTAGTTAATCCTTGCAGGGTAGAAACACGTAGACAGTACAGGAAGCACCTCCTCAGAAGGACGTGCTTAGCACTTGCCCTGGGTAATGTAATGTGGTCCTCCTCGTGCTTTGCCCTCCGCTTAGCCCAAATTCTGATTCCAGGCCATGACAGAAAGCTGACTAATTTAGGACTTGGGCGGAAGCCGTGTGCCGGCACCAGGCGTCCCCCTGCCGGCAGCACGGTGACTCCCCACTTCGCCTCTCCAGATGCTGCTGCAGATCGCCGACGACTTCATCGAGAGTGTGGTGACGGCAGCCTGCCAGCTTGCGCGGCATCGCAAGTCCAGCACCCTGGAGGTGAAAGACGTCCAGCTGCACCTAGGTAAGCAGCCTGTTTCCCTGAAAGTAGCTCCACAGCTGCTCCTTCAGGACCGGAGGAGTGGAGAGGACCCTGTAGGCCGAGACTTTGGGGCCCTGGATTTATGTATTCATCGAACAGCAGCACTAAAGACAGGAGAGAATTCCATCCACGGTAGGGAGAATGAGCCCAGTCCTTGGATTTGAAACCATATTCTGCTGCCTTCCAGCTGGGCCGCTTTATCCTTCCTGCTGGGTTTCTCTTAGAGCCTGCTTCCTCGATTGTAAGTGGGGATCATGATATCCTTCTCTCAGGGTAATCGCGAGAATTACAGGCTATGTTTGTGAAATGAGTGGCACATCGCTGGGCGTGGTTGTATGTGCCTGTAATCCCAGCACTTAGGAGGCTGAGGCAGGAGGATTGCCTGTGAGTTCAAGGCCATTCTAGGCTACATAATGAGTTCAAGGTCAGCCTGAACTACATAGAGAAAACCTACCTCAAAAATAAAAGAAACAGGGCCGGGGATATAGCTCAGTGGCACAAGCACCTGCCTGGCAAGCACAAGGTCCTGAGTTTGATTCCTGGTACAAAAAAAAAAAAAAAAAAGAGTAGGAAAAATAAAAGAAACAAACAAAAAAGTTACTAGCATAGAGCCCAGCACAAAGTAAGTACTTAGTAATTTGTAGCTATTATATCATTGAAATAAAACTGTCCTTAGGGCTAGGCATGTAGCTCAGTGGTAAAGCACTTGCTTAGCATATGCAAGGCCCTGGATTTGATTCAGAGCACTGCAAAAAGCAAAAATAAAATTATTCCTAGCCAGGCGTGATGTCACATGCCTGTAATGCCAACACTTGTGAGGCTGAGGCAGGACTGCTGTGAGTTCAGGGCCAGCCTGGGCTACATAGTGAGTTCAAAACCAGTCTGAACTACATGGGGAGATCCTGCCCTCCCAAAAACAGTTCCTCGGTGTTCCCATGTAGTTTTTAGCCTATTTATGTATTTTTCCTAATACTATAATGTGCGTACAATTTTGTATTCTTCCCCACTCAGCAGACACTAAATTTGAGCTTGGGCTTTTGGGGGATGCTGACCCTAAGTGGGTGGCCATACTGATCTGGAGAAGAGTAAACCCTCTTCTGCATCAGTTACCAGTGCGACCAAAGGAAGAGAAGAGTCTGTAACCACGGCCAGGTTACAGAGTTCGATTCCCGATATAAAAAAAAAGAAACTCCTTTTTACCAGGTGTGGTAGTGTGCATCTGTAATCCCAGCATCCTGGGAGACTGAGCCGGGAGGACCGCAGGCTCAGGTCCAGCTTGGGTAACCTACTGATTCAGCAAGACCTTGAGACAAGATAAAAAAGGGCTGGGATATAGCTCGGCGCAGAGGCCCTGAGTTCAATCCCAGTACTGGGAAAAATAAACCAGTAACAGGGCTAAGTAGGTAGCTCAGTGGTAGAGCACTTACAGAGCATGCACAAGGCTGGGGGTTCCATCCCCAATACTCCACCAAAGATAAACAAATAGTAACAGGGGTCTGGACTGGAGGTGTACTTCAGCGGTGGAGTACCCATGTAGCACGTGTGAGGCCCAGGGTGTGATCCCCAGTACTACTACTACTACTAGTAATAATAATGATAGTTGTTAGCCAAGGGGGTGACTGACACCTATAATCTCAGCTACTCAGGAGGCTAAGGCAGGAGAATTGCTTGAATTTAGGAGCTGGAGGTCAGCCTAGACAACACAGTAAGACCTTGTCTCAAGAAAACAAAACATAAGGGGCCGGGGATGTAGCTCAGTGGTATAAGTGCCTGCCTGGCAAACGCAAGCTCCTGAGTTTGATTCCTGGTACCGGAAAAAGAACAACAACAAAAAAAATACAACATAGGAGTAGTTGCTAGCTGACCATGCTGACACATGCCCGTAAAGCCAGCGCTCTGTCTGGAGGCCAGAGACTGAAACCAAGGTGTTGACAAGGTTGCGCTCCCTCTGCTGGCCCTAGGGAAGACTCCTTACCTTTTCCTAGCTCCTGATAGTAGCTGGCAGTCCTTGGTGGTGCACGGCTCAGGACTCGACACTGCACAGCCCGTCCTGCACTCACCCATGCCCTTCCCCAATGTTGCTCTTTTTTTTTTTTTGAGGCAGGATTTCACTTTGTAGTCTAGGCTGGTCTTGAACTCAGAAATCCTCCTGCCTCAGCCTTCCGAGTGCTGGGAATACCATGCCTGGCTTCACATTTACTTTTGTATGTACTTCAAATATTTTATTCTTTCTTTTTCTTCCATCTTGAAGATAGCTAACTTGCCTAGATAGGGCTTGAACTTGTGATCTTCCTGCCTCAGGTTTTTTTGTTTGTTTGTTTGAGACAGTATCTCATTGTGTAGTTCAGGCTGCTCTCAACCTCACAGCAATCCTCCTGCCCCAGCCTCCCAAACCTCATCTTCTTGACTGGTGTGGGTGACTGGTGGGGGTTACTGGCATGTAACACAGCATCCCTCCTGTTGAATTCTCTTTGAGGCAGTCAGACCCTTTTGATTATTTTGAGGCAGGGTCTGTCCTTATTTGCTAAGTTGTACAGGCTGAGCTGAATCTGTGGTCTTCCTGCCTCTGCCTCCCAGAGTGTTGGCATCATGGGGCTGAGCAGCCGTGCCCGGCTAGACTGCGCCTCTTGGTGGAGCGGTGTGGAGGGATTTGCAGGCGTATTGCAAAACCACGGCAGCACAGACTCGCGCACGCAGAAAGCAGAGCCCGAAGTGCAGACTTCCTGTGCAGAGGCTGCAGTTTGAGTTTGGCTAGGTGGAGGAGGAGGTGGATGAGCGTGGTGGTTGCATAACAGCACGAATGCATTTAACGCCGCTGTGTATTTATTTATTTGTCCTTTTTTTTGTCTTTTTGAGACAGGGTCTCTCTATGTAATGCAGGCTGGCCTTAAACTCACTATGTAGCCCAGGCTGGTCTTGAACTCTCAATGATCCTCCTGCCTCAGCTTCCCGAGTGCTGGGATTATAGGCCTGCACCACCACACCCGGCTCACCACTGTATATTTAAAGAAAATTTAAAAATCTGGATGTGCTGGCGTGTGCTTGTAATACCAGCCACAGTGGACCCTCTGGTTACGACTGGCCTGACACACCAACAGCTGGGGTTCTGAGTGGAATTTTAGCTTTAACTTACAACCAGTGTCTTGAGTTATGACCGAATGCCAGCCCCTTGTGCTTCCAGACTGTCTCAGATGCAGATTTGACCTTTAAAGAGTTCTGGAAGGAACGTTATAACATCCTTTTCTGTATGGGGTTAATTGAGAAATCCTGGGCCAGTGTCTCTCTAAGGACACTGAGATCGGCCTGTGTACAGGAGAGAGCTTTGAAGGCTGTGTAGAGGAACCTGCGCCTTCCATTGACAACCTGAGTTACAACCGGCCCTCGGGGGCACATTGAGTTCGTAAGTCAAGGGTCGTCTGTATTCAGGAGGCTGAGGCAAGAGAACTGCAAGTTCAAGCCCAGCCTGGGAAGCTTAGTAAGACCCTATCTCAAAATAAAAAATAAGAAGGCCTGGAGGTGTAGCTTAGTAAAAGTCCTTGGTTCAGTCCCTGGTTAGTACCAGGGGATATGGAGATGTATATATTTTTTTCACATACAAAATAAATAGCTACACATACATAGAAGAAATGCTGTAAAATTTGTGAATATTTAAATTTTAAAGTTTATTAGAACCAGACTTGGAAGCTGGGCGTGGTGGCACATGGCTGTTATCCCAGCCCTGGGGAGGCTGAGACAGGAGGATCGCCGTGAGTTCGAGGCCAGCCTGGGCTGTACAGTGAGACCCTGTCTCAAAAAGAAACAAACCCTTGGAGGAGCCATGAGTGTGCAACCTCTCCTGGGGTGGTGTTAGTGCGGTCCATGTTGCAGCCCGGCCTCCCTGGTCCTGGTCCCAGGTTCCCCTCACACTCTTGGTGTGGCCTTTCCCGCGCCCTCACCCTGTTCGTGCCTCTCCCTTGCAGAGCGCCAGTGGAACATGTGGATCCCGGGATTCGGCTCTGAGGAAATCCGGCCCTACAAAAAAGCTTGCACCACAGAAGCACATAAGCAGGTGAGGGCCCTGGGGCAGCCGCTGCCTGCCATCGGAGCTGCTCCTTTGAGGGACGCACACTGCCACCTTCCAGGGTCTCCCTGCCCCACACAGCGGGCAGGGAGGACAAGAGGCAGCACGAGCAGGTGTCTCCCTGCCCCGCACTGTTCCCCCAGGGGCTCGGTTTTCCTCTCACATTCGGGCGTCACTTGAAGCTCTTGATTCTGGGCTCTTGTGGACGCTCGCCGCCTGCATACCTCCTTCAGGAGATCTTCCTTATCCTTGCTGGTCTGACGCCCATATATGGCTCTGTGAATAGAGTAGGTCGAAGAGACACACTGTGCTTGTGCTGAGAAGTAGTACCAGGCTGCTCTGCCCGCTATGCCGGCCTGGGTGCCCCATGGACCTTTGTTCTGTCCCTCCTAACAAGGAGCAGAGGGGCAGTGTGGAGCAGCCCTTCTCCTGCAAGCGGGCCTGCATTGGTCAGGCCAGTAGCTGTGCTTTCTGCCTTACCTGGCTACTTTGAAAAGCGAGCTACTTCCAAGCTTGACAGGTGTCGCTGGCAGCCCTGGGTGCGCCCCTTGCATTTTCATGGCCCAGGGCAGCTGTGGACAGAGCGCATGAACAGGAAGCTGCCAGTAGCCTGAAATGAAAGACTGCACTGGCCCCCAGAAGGGAGTTTTTCCTGTCACTCCGCCTGCGCTCCCCGCTCATCCACTGCTCAGCCCTATTTATTTACTCAACCAGTAGCATGATGTTGGTCAAAAAGAGTGAGCAAAGCTGGGCATGGTGGTGCACACCCCTCACCACAGCACTTGGGAGGCTGAGGCAGGAGAATCGCTGTGAGTTGGAGGCCAGCCTGGGCTACATAGTGAGTTCAAGACCAGCCTGGACTCCAGAGATCCTTTCTCCAAAAAAAAAAAAAGTGAGCAAAGCCAGTGAGTTGTTGCCCCTCAGCTGCCCTCGCTGCAGGTCGCCTGCGCAGTGCCGGCCCCCTCGGGTGTGGCACCTGGCTTGAAACAGGCCCTTTCCGAGTTTTTCATCACTAGGGAGGAAGAGACTGGGGCCAAGGGAGCCGGAAAACACATTTCGCCAGCCTTGGTCCTGTGTGAAGGCAGGCACTGTCCCCTTCGGCTCCCCCCCCGCTTTTTTTTTTTGGTCTTTTTGACACAGGGTCTCGCTATGCAGTTCAGGCTGGCCTTGAGCTCACTTTGTAGCCCAGGCTGGTCTCGAAC
>NW_004955452.1:7673531-7682143 GCF_000276665.1 Chinchilla lanigera | reverse complement strand
GCCGTCGGAGGGCGGGCCTCCCTGCGGCACACACTGAGGCCCGGCCGCTCTCCAGGGACGATCCGCGGGCCGGGCGGGCCTGAGTTCCGACGTGGGCGCGCCGACCTCGCCCGCCGGGGGATCCGGCGTCAGTTTTGAACGCAACGCTCAGGACAAAGGGGACGAGGAGACTGGGGAAGACCGTGGTCCTCAATCAGCTGTGCGGCAGGGAAGCGGCTTCCTTGCCCTGGGTCTCGCCGTCTTAGCCCTGCCGCCGGAGGAGAGGTGCTGTTGGAGCACAGACCTGCGGGCTGGCGCTGAAGGGAGCGGGGCTCTCCTCCGAGGGGGAGCTGCCTGTGTAAGAGCCCCGCGGCCCCAAGAGATGCATTCTTCATCCAGAAGCACCAGGAGCCACTGAGGCACAATGGGCAGATGCATGGACTCCGCACAGGCCCGAAGAAGTCAGTGCGGCAGCGCAGCTAAAGCACAGCTCGTGCGCAGGGAGAGGGCTGAGCTGCACAGGGAGCCCGGGGGTAGCCTCGGGCTCGGTGGTGGCTGCATGCTGGCGTCTCCGGAGCCCTCGCTCAGGGCCCATGCCTGGAGGCTGTGAGTGTGCCCTGCAGGGAACGGAGGCTCAGCAGCTGGCTCTGGTCTGCCCTCCCCGCTTCAGCCTGAGTGATTTAACTGTTAGTCTCTGAGAAAGTCCATTACACAAGAGGATTCGGAGGCTTAAAACTGGCATAAAAACAGCATGGTGGTGCACACCTATAATGCCAGCATTCTGGGAGGCTGAGGCAGGAGGATCTTAAATTCCAATTTGGTGAGACCCTGTCTCTAAATAAAAAGAATTGGCGATATAGCTCAGTCTGAAGGCCTTGGGTTCAATTCCCAATACTGGAAAGAAAAAAGAAAAAGACTGTCATATAAATAAGAAGCTTGAAAACACAGTGCCCCGGCAGAGGGAAGATGGTGGAGGTGTTTTGTTTTGTTTTGAGACAGGGTCTCGCTTTGCAGTTCAGGCTGGCCTTGAGCTCACTTTGTAGCCCAGGCTGGTCTCGAACTCGCAATGATCCTCCTGCTCAGCCTCCCAAATGCTGGAACTATGGGCCTGCACCACCACGCCCAGCCCAAGCCAGTGAAGGTTTGGCGAAGGACCAGTGTGTCCGCTGTTTGCATGGTGAAGCAACACCTGCCGGGCCACCAGCGTGCAGGGGGCCTGGAAGCAGGCAGGAGGGGACCAGCCGGGAAGCCGATGCACTTACCTGCACTAAAGATAAAGGAATAGGCTTGAGAGGTTTTCCTGAGGGAGAATTGACCAAAAGGCAGCGAGGGGGCCGAGTGCCACAGCGGCTGGAGTTCCGGGACACAGCCGGACCCGCCTGGGGCCGGGAGAGAACCGCTGAGAGGAGAGCGAGCAGAGCCGAGCTAAGACCTTACGGTTCCCAGGGTTGGCAAGAACAGACCCCGGAGCGCACCCAGGGCGCCCCTTCCTTTCGGGTGGGGCGCGCAGCCCCAGCTCGAGACCCTGGCCGTCCCCGTCCCCGTCCCCGTCCTCGCTGTGCTGTGCGGAGGGGCTGTCCTACCTCAGGGTCTGCGGTGGCGGGGCAGGGAGCGGGGCCAGGCGGGCGGGACTTCCCGCGGGCTCCGGGCTGCACCGAAGCGAAGCAGACGCGGAGGCCGGGTCCCCTCCGCGGGCGCCCCCTGCAGCCTCCGCCGGGAAGAGCGGCCGGCCGGGCAGCCGCGGGGAGAAGAGGCGCGCGCCGTCCCCCAGGAGCAGCGGCGAGGGCTGGGCTTCGCCTGCGCGAGGAGGGGAGCCGGAAGCGCGGGCGAGCACGGGCTCCCGGCTCTGGGCCCGGGACGTGCGGGCGGGTCCCGCAGAGCTGCCGCGGCTCTGCGAGCAGCCGTCGTGGAGCGCCAGCGCGGCGCTGGGGCCGCTCAGCGGGCGGCGTGTCCCGGCGGGTCCAGGCCCGCTGTGCAAAGCGGCCTTCCTCCGCTCTGCTGCCCTGCGCCTGCGGGAACAAGGCGGCGCAACGAAGTTCGCCTCTCCGCGCACCCGGACCTGAGCCCCCTGGGCCCCGCGGGAGCGGCCCAAAAGTCCGCCCCCGCGGCCCGAGCCCGGCTCCTGTCCCGTCGGGAGCCCAGGAGAAACATTCACGAAGGGAGCGAGGTGGGAAGGCAGGGTCGGCCAGGGCCGGGGTGTGCCGCGCGGGGAAGCCCAGCCCTCGCCTCCGCAGGCCCTGGGGCCCAGCGCCCAGCTCCGTGGCAGGGTGGGGGAGCCAAGATTTGACCATACCTGCTTAGGGCTGTTGTCCATACCGAGGTGTTCCGTGTGTTATTTTATACTTTATACCATTTTCTGTATTCTTCACTATGTGTGAAAATCTCCATAAGAGTTTTTGTTTTTTGTTTTTTAGACAGGGTCTGGCTGCACTAGCAGGCTGGCCTTGAACTCACAATGTAGCCCAGGCTGGCCTCGAACTCCTGGCAGTCCTCCTGCCTCAGCCTCCCAAGTGCTGGGATTATAGGTGTGCATCACCACGTCCAGACTCCATAAGAGTTTTTAAAAGCCTAGTGATCTCCCGTGTAAGGCAGCCTTTCCAAGAGTCAAAGACAACCTTGGCCTTGAAGATCCACAGTCTAGCAGGGCAATAATACATGGACAATAAATGGCTAGGCATGGTGGAACATACATATAATCCCAGCACTCTAGGAGGCTGAGGCAGGAAGACTGTAATATTTAAGCCCAGCCTGAGCAATTTAGCAAGACCCTGTCTCAAAATAAAAAACAATTTTTAGGGGCTGACAGTATATAGCTCAGTGATAGAGTGCTTGCCTAGCATGTACAAGGCCCTCGGTTTGATTCCCAACATTTTTTTAATAATAATGATTTTTTTTTAAAAGGACACAGAGGTAGAGCTCTGTGCAAAGGCTTGGGTTAAATTTCAGTACTGCAAAGATGACTGCTCGGTAGACAGACAGACATAGCTAGATAGGGCCCAAATGACCCACGAAGAGAGATGCTTAGGCTGTGATGGTTCAGAAGGAGCTGGTGCATTGGATGAGGTGGTGTTCCAGCTCAGCCTGAAGGATGAGAAGCTACATAAAAGTGGGGGAAGGGCATGCCAGCCCATGAAAGACACAAAGGATTACTAGGGGTGGTGGTGTAGGCCTGTAATTCCAGCGCACAGGAGGCTGAGGCAGGAGGATTGTTGTCATTTTCAGACCACCTTCAACTACACAGTGACACCCTCTCTCAAAAAAAAAAAGGTGCTGGGCATGGTGGCACATACCTGTAATCCCAGCACTCAGGAGGCTGAGGCAGGAGGATCATTGCAAGTTCAAGACCAGCCTGAGCTACAAAGTGAGCTTAAGGCCAGCCTGAACTGCATGGCAAGACCCTGTCTCAAAAAGACAAAAAAAAATAAAAGTCCAGGGATATAGCTCAGTGGCACAAGCGCCTGCCTGGCAAGTGCAAGGTCCTGAGTTCGATTCCCGGTACAAAAAAAAAAAAAGCCTAGAAATAGACTCAAAAGGAAGATTCTAGAACATCATCCTTAGTTAGAAAGCAGAAAAAAGGAAGAAAGAAAACACAGCTCAGCTGGTGCACATCTGTAGTTCCCAGTACTCTGGGAGCCTGAGAGAGAAGGATCACAACTTTAAGCCCATCTTGGGCAATTTAGTGACTAAGCAAGACCTTGTCTCAAAATAAACAAGGGCTGAGGATGTAACTCAGTGTGCAGGCCTGGGTTCCATCATCAGCACCACAAAAGAAAACAAAACAGCAGCAGAGCCCAGCCGCGCCTCTGGGTGGGGCTCACATTCATGCTGAGCTGCATCCCCAGGCCTTTTTATTTATTTTATTTTTCGATGATGTCTTGGCAAATCACCTGGGCTAGGCTCAAATTTTTAATTCTCTGCCTTGGAGTTCTGAGATCTCTGCACCACCACAGCCAGCTAGGACTTTAAAGAACTTCCTTAGAGCTGGTGTGGTGACACACGCCTGTGATCCCAGCACTTGGGTGTGCTGAGGCAGGAGGATCGCCCAAGAGTTTTGAGGCCAGCCTGGACTAGTGAGGCCTTGTCTAAAATAACAAAACTTCATTAGGGTCTGAAATCCTTGTTATTTCACTAGAGTGGTTACTTTGGTAATCTCTGTTTCCTTAAAATGATTAATAGTGAAACTCAAGGAAAAGCGGCAAGGACTTCATTTGGTAACCTGCTGTGTAACTCGCACTACCCTAGATTTCTTTCTTTCATTGTTCTTTGGAACAGGATCTTACTATGTAATCCAGGCCAGCCTCAAACTTACCATGTAGTTCAGGCTGGCCTTGAACTCACTATGTAGCCCAGGCTGGGCTCCAATCTGTAGTGATCCTCCTGCCTCAGTCTCCTGAATGCTGGGATTACAACTGTGTACCACCACACCCAGCTAAATTTGTACTTTAAAAAGACCCTCATGTGGGCTGAGGCAGGACGATCGCTGTGAGTTTGAGGTCAGCCTGGGCTACATATTGAGTGCAAGGACTGACTGAACTACATAGTGAGACCCTGTCTCAAAACAACAAAAAATAAAATAACCCCTATAAACCAAGGTGCTGGTCCACCCCTGTAAGCCCAGACATTTGGAAGACTGAGGCATGAGGATTACAAATTTAGAGCCAGCCTGGGCAACAGAGGGAGAACTTGTTTCAAAATAGAACAATAAAAAGGAAGGCAGGCATGGCCTATAACCCTCACATTTAGAGGCCAAGGTAGAAGGACCTCTGCCCACTTGAGGCCAGCCCTTGCTACATAAGTGAATTCAAGGCCAGCATATAGTGAGAACCTGTCTCAAAAATAAAAATATTTTAAAAAATTAAAAAATCGATAGCTGGGCATGGTGGCGCGCACTTGTAATCCCAGCATTCAGGAGGCTGAGGCAGGAGGATTGCCGCAAATTTGAGGCCAGCCTGGGCTACACAGTTAGTTCAAGGGCAGCCTGAACTATACAGCAAGACCCTGTCTCAAAAAACAAAAGCAAAAACAAAAAAAAGGGAAAGAAAAGATCTGAAGATGTAGCTCAGGGCTTTCTGGCTTCAATCCCCAATACTGACATTTTTTAAAAAAGACTCCTCTGGGAGGATATGGACATTGGGTCCCAGGGGCAACCTTGGAGGCCCCAGACCTTGAGAGTCACCCTCTCACACATCAGTACGGCGGGAGGGCAGTGTCTCTCTGGCTTTCTTGCTGGTACAGGCCAAGCACTGCCTCTCTGCAGGTTTGGCCACACAGGGGATGGGGTTGCCAGGGTGGGATCAGAGCCTGAGGTAGAAAGAGCACCCATCCTGGGCCCCTGGGCTTGGCCCAAAGCCCAGCACAAAGAGACTCCTGGAATTATTGGAATGGGAGCTGGCCTCGTGTCAGTGTCAACCAAGTCAGTTTTCCTGCCTGTGACATAAGGACCCTGTGGATAAACTGATCAACATCTGCTGGGCTTGCTGGGCGTGGTGCTGCACACGTATATCCCAGCACTGGGAGGCTGAGGCAGGAGGATGGCAACTTTGATCCCAGCCTGGGCAATTTAGACACTTAGCAATATCCTGCATCAAGATAAAAATCAAAGCCTGGGGATGCAGCCGGTGGGGTGCCCCCCTCTTCAGTTCCTAGTGTGGGCAGGTTGCTGCAGGGTTGAGTCCTTAGCAGAGCTGGGCGTGGTGGCACAAACCTGTAATCCCAGCACTCAGGAGTCTGAGGCAGGATGACTTGGGAGTTTGAGGCTAGCCTGGTCTACAAAGTGAGCTCAAGGTCAGCCTGAACTGCATAGCGAGACCTTGTCTCAAAAAGACAAAAAAAAAAAAAAAAGCCCCCAGCAACAAAAGGGCTGCACTGTGGTTGGAGTTCACATCCTTTACTTAGCGTCACAACGCCGTGGGACCGAAGTCACTATGGACACTTTGCTTTTAGAAAGAGACAGGGCACTCCATCCCCTCCTGTGGATCCTCCCGGCCAGGGCTTCTGAGGGCAGTGTCAGCTCTTCCTCCTGCCCCTGACAGCCCTGTGACCGGCATTTGCTGCTCTCTCCCAAACAAGCCGCCCTCCGGTAGAGAGGCTACGAAGAGAGTCCTGGGGAAAGCACTGCACTTCCTGGCTCTTCGGCTGTGTGACCGCAAGCCTGTCAGTGGCCTGGCCCGGGGCCCACGGCCGGTCCCATCTGTAATGTGGATAACAGCCCCGCCTGGTGTGGCTGTCGTGAGCACAGAGCCGCCTGGAACCTAAGCAGTGCTGCATGGGGCGGCCGGTCACTGCCACGGATCCCTGCTCCGAGCCCAGCTTCTCTCCCGCGCCAGCGCGCAGCTCCAAGCTCATCTCAGAGAGGCCCCCGCGCCACAGGCCCCGCGTCCCTGATCTGTGCCAGTCGCAGCCCTGAACACAACTGGAAATCATGCGGTTCGTTACTGTTTCCTCTTCCGCTGGAAGGCCAGTCCCAAGAGGACTTTTCTGTCACCGTCACTGCTGTTTCCCCAGAGACTTGAACAGAGTCAATTCTCATGGAAAGAACACAAAATTGGTGAAGGGATGAAAATACGCCCATTCTTGCCTGGTAGTTCCTGTGACAGGCTGGGTGCCCCAGGAGGCAGATTCTGAGATGGAGCTGGCGGGCAGACATTTCTCAGGGGACATTCTTGAGAGCCACACCTGGGGGGGAAGGAAGCAGGATGGGCAGAGGAACGATTTGGCCATGACACTGTCCCAGCGATGTCCTCAGTGAAGCCCAAGGAGAGACGAAGCTCTGAGGGTCTGACCCTCAGAGTTGTCCAGAGTCGGGGTGAGAGGGCCCCCAACCCCTGCGCAGATGGAAGCCGGAGGTGGGTTGTCCCAGGCCAGGGCAATCTAGGAGCTCCGCAAGCTAAGATCCCCCAGGGAGAGCCCGGCAGCTGGCTGGGTGCCTCCTTCAGCCCGCCAGGCTCTTCTTCGTGTCCATGTGCCCAACCTGACCGCCGCTCGCTCCCCACACCCCTGCCTCTGGGGTCCAGATTCAGCTCCTGGGCTTGGGGTGGGGACAGTGGGTAGCAACCCTGAGTTTGAGACCACACCTAATCCCAGGCCCAGACTCATCCTAATCTGAGGACCAACAGGGGCTCCAAGGCCCAGGAGAGTGGGGCACACCTGTAATCCCAGCACTTGGGAGGCTGAGGCAAGAGGATCATTCGAGGCCAGCCTGGGCTACATAGTGAAACCCTGTCTCAAAGAAGCGGGTCTGTCTCCAAGCCAAGCTCACACTGGAAATCCCCACTCGGTCCTGCCCGGGACAGCTGTCCAGACGCCAAGCGGCTCAGGGCTGGGCCCAAGAATGCTGCCAGAGACGGCAGGTCAGGGCCAGAAAGGAGTGCAGGGATGACAGTCTCTGTTCTGCATTGTCAGGGTGGCAGGCTCTGAGGGGCACACCCGCTCTCTATCTCACCCGGGACCACAACCTCCCCGAGCAGTGGGATCGTTTATGAGCTCCACGGAGAGACGAGGACCCTGAGGCTTAAGGACGGGGATGCATACCTGGCTTCTTAGCCCTTTCCCTAGCAAGGAAAGGAGACCTCCAAGTCCAGGAGGCAGGACCATGTCAAGATACTCCTGACATCAACCTCTGTCGTTAGCCCCTAGAGACACTAATACAGTAGCCCCGCCCACAGGGTGCGTGAGGTTGGGCCCCTTCCACCCGCTCTCTCCCAGATCAGCACTGGCATGGGCCCCCCTGCTGCGGGTTCCTGCTGGGGCACCTGGGCACCTGGGCCTTGTGGATGAGTCGGACTCCCCCCCAGTCCTCTTCCAGCGCTATGTCCCCCCGCTGCAGGGCCTGCAGGATGGCGTCCGTGAGGGTGTCAAAGGCCAGCTCCACATTGCAGTCGTTCCTGGCGGAGGTCTCTATGAAGGCCGACCCCAGGGAGGCGGCCAGTGCCTCGGCCTCCTCCAGGGAAACGCAGCGGCTGCTCTGCAGGTCACTCTTGTGGCCGACCAGCAGGAAGATCACCCTGGGGCCCTGAGTGGCCAGGACCTCCGCGTGCCAGTCTTGGATGTGTTCAAAGGACCTCCTGTTCGTCACATCATAGACCAGCAGGACGCCCGCCACGTTCCGGTAGAAGGACCTGGTGATGCACCTGGAGGAGGGGTGCGTTGGGGAGGCCTGCGCCTTCTCCCCACCCCCACCTAGCTCCCCTTCCAGAGCGCCCCACACCCTTCCACTCTGCCCCCATCCCCGGCCTCAGTTGGTGTCTGTCCTGGAAGACCCGGGGCTGTCCCCTAGGAAGCAAGCGTGAGTCACAGGAAGGTCCTGGGACATCCTCTGACACTTCCTGCTCTGTGTCCCGGGCTCTCCCAACACTTAGGCTAGTCATCCCTCAGGGTGCGGGGTGCGAATCCTGCCCTGCCTGAGCTCCTCTGGGCCCTGGGGTGCCGGGGACGCCCGGGTTGGCGGCAGAGCGCTTGCCGGAGGCCATGGCCACCGCAGCAGTACTTGCAGGAGGAAGGACAGGGAGGCAGGGTCCGGCTCAGCCGTCACCCGGGCCGGGGACCCTCGGACCTCTTCAGGGGCCACGGAGGCTGGCACCCCAGGGGTCCGGGCGGCCAGGAGGAGGCGCGCCCCCTTCCCCGCCCGCGCGCCC
>NW_004955452.1:7654339-7673328 GCF_000276665.1 Chinchilla lanigera | reverse complement strand
GTGCCCGCCACGTAGCGCCGCAGCAGCGCCGTCTTGCCCACCCCCGCGTCCCCGAGCAGCAGCACCCGAAACTGGTAGCAGCGGCTCCGCGCCTCCATGGCCCGCGCGCGGGCCCCGCCGGGCGAAGGGAGTAAAGCGCAAGAGGAGGGAGCGGGAGACGAGGGCGCCCCGCCCGCGCCCGCCCCATCCCCGCGCCCCCGCGCCCCGCCCACCCGGGCAGCCCTTTCTGAGCCCCATCGGCCCCGCTTGGTGCCTCCCGTTCAAGGTCCAGGTTCGGGGATCAGCAGCCCCTCTGCCGTCCACGCGGGCTGTGCGGGTCAGCGGGGCCCCACGGGGACTTGGGCGCAGCCTGGTAGAGGGGCAGCACAGACACGGCCCGCCCGCCCGCCCGCGGGCTTGGCGCCCGACCTTCGTGAAGACAAAGGATCCGTTGTTTTTGCTCTGTGGTTGGCCATCGTGTGCCCGTGGAGAGCAGCGGTGTCTCAGAGGTGTGGGTAGTCCAGGCGGCACGGCCCACTTCGGACTCAGCCTGCCTTACACCTTTGATGCCACAAAAGGGGACTTCGAGGCAGGCCCTGTGCCAACCAGGACACTTGGGTTAGGGGCTAGGTTAAGGCAGGCACGCGGCCTTGCAAGCCAGGCTTTGAGACGCAGGGCATGAAGGCTGGAGTTCTGGTCCCAAACAGCCCCCTGGTCAACACCGCGCCCTGCGGGTGGGCTGGACCAGCTTCCTTGGTTGGTTGGGAAGTGCTACAGCAGACTTTTTTTTTGGTGGGGGGTGGTAGTCTTTTTGAGATGGTCTCGCTGTGCAATTCAGGCTGGCCTTGAGCTCACTTTGTCTTCCAGGCTGGTCTCAAACTTGCAACAATCCTCCTGCCTCAGCCTCGGAGTGCTGGGATTACAGGTGTGCACCACCATGCCGGGCTCTAACAACAGCAAACTCATATCATTAGGTCTCTTATTCCGCCCACATTTAGGTGAAGGACCCATGGCTCAGAGAAGCTAAATCCTAAGATCATAAGGAAGACGGATCATAAGAATCCTAAGGAAGACGGAGGCTGGCTCCAAGTCTACCCAGGGCCAACATTTTGCTCGCTATTACTATTTATTTTCTTTTGTTTTCTGAGACAGCTTCTCCCTATGTAGTTCAGGCTAGCCTTGAACTCAAGGCAATCCTCCTGCCTCAGCCTCCTCAGTGCTTGGATTGTAGGCATGTGCCACCATGCCTGGCTTCTATTTCTGTTTCTGGGTTTCTGGAAAAACCCAGGTTTCTTCTGGATGATTCTAAAAACTCCATGAGCATGCATTTCATCCGTTCTCAAAAATAATTCTGGCAGGGCACCTGGGCCACGGCAGAAGCAAGAAACAGCTGGGAAATCAGCTGGAACCCAGCGTTCCCTGAAGCCTTGCTGGTCAGCCGGCCAGGCAGTGCACTGTCAGCACTGAACTCCTTGAACTTCCTCCCGCTTCCGTGCTGCAGGCTGGGGTCCTGTCTGCCTCCACTGCATCTGACACCAGACCCACAGTTTAGATGTCAGCTGACCCGTGTTATGGATTCGTTGTGCAACCCAGGGAGCAAGCCACTTCCCTTTCCTGAACTCTGGATCTTCTGCTAACCAAGGCAGTCCTGATGAAGGCCCTTGCAGGGCGGATGTGGAGGAACTGTGGGACACAGCAGCTGAGGTTATGCGTATTTCCATTAGCACAGCTGGGTGGTAGGTCCAGTTGCCACTTCTTAGTTATGGCCACAGTTCATTTGGTAATTATTCCCATAAGTGCTGGCCATCTTTTATATGCCAGGCACATATATAGCATGGGGGGGGGCAAAATCTTGCTCTTTTTTTTTTTTTCCGGTACCAGGAATCAAACTCACGACCTTGTGCTTGCCAGCAGGCGCTGTGCCGCTGAGCTAAATCCCCAGCCCCAAAATGCTTGCTCTTAAAACAGGTGTGTTGGGGCATGCTTGCAGTCTCAGCACTCTAGGAGGCTGAGGCAGGAAGACAAAGTTCAGATCTAGCCTAGGCAACATAATGACTTAGTGAGACCCTGTCTCAAAATCAAAAAATAAGAACTGGGAATGTTACTCCGTGCAAAGCTCCTAAGTTCAACCCCCAGTAATCCCAGCAAAAAATTCCTGCTGTGTGGAGTTCGTATTCTAATGAGTTCATATTCTAATAAGGAAGAGAGAAGACTTACACATGCAGAATGTGACCTCAGGGAACAGAATTATAAAGAACAAGCAGGACAATAGTCTGAAGGGTGGCTGGTGCTGTATAAGACAGGATGGCCTGAGCAAGTGACATGCGAACAGAGACCCGGGGGAAGAGAGCAAGTTCCTGCGCTTGTCTGCGCTGTCCAGCAAAGAATACCAGGCAGTGTCGGTTTCTGTGGGGTGACAGGTCCCGAAAACGAGGTGCAGTGCATGAAAAGAAAAACAACAGAGACAAAGTTATGGGATCAGGGCCACAGCCTCTAGGACTGAAGCCTCGATTACAATTAGCCTTTATTAAGATTTCCTAACATAAAGCAAGAATGGGGGAAATGTGAGGAATGATTAACAAGATTAGTGAGGGCAATATAGCTTAGTTATCCCAGGGGCTCTGGCTCACCTAGCCGACATGTAACCACTCCTTCAGACATGTCTCAGCAAAGCATGTCGTGCTGTCCCAGTGGCTTTCCACAGGGACGAAGGTCGTGCTTTCATTTCCTTTTACATTAGTGCTTTTGCTAGACTTCCTCCAGAACAATCATATGGCCTGGTCAGGCTCTAAGTCCCATACAGGTTATGCACTGAAAGGTAAACTATAGAATGTCCTTCTCCACATTTCCCCCTTTGTGTGGCTACAATCTTTTTTTTTGAGACAGGGTCTCACTATGCAGTTCAGGCTGGCCTTGAGCTCACTTTGTAGCCCAGGCTGGTCTCAAACCTGCAAGATCCTTCTGCCTCAGCCTCCCAAGAGCTGGGATTACAGGCATGCACTAGCATGCCCGGCTATTGTTTTGCTGCAATCTTTTGAAGTACGAGAAGGCTGTGATTTGTTTTTATTTCCTGGCATTTTCTGAGTTGGAGGAATGAGGGTCCTATGAGGCTCTCTTACTCTATTTTTTTTTTTTCTTGGTACTGAGACTCGAACTCAGGACCTTGCACTTGTCAGGCAGGTGTTTATGCCACTGAGCTATTTCCCCAGCCCTCCTGGCGTTTTCTGATTGAGCATCTCCAGACTACAAAAAGGAACAAAGAACAATTATAATACCACAGAACGATGGTAGATGTTTGGAAAAAATGTAATTGTTTTAAAGGATTCAAATGCTGTATTCCTTTGCCCACAGCTTGTAACTAATCAGTTCCTTGTAGTAATTCTAGTTTGTTGTTAAATGTCTCAAATATTTTTTTCTATAAAACTTTTTTTAGCATTTTCCCAAGGGAAAATTGTATTATTATAGTGATGAGGAGTAACACAAAAAGAGCTATTTTGATCACATTTAAGCCATAACTGTTTTTGTAAACTAATTGATCTCCCAACAATACCACCACTTGTTGCAGATCTGCTATGTGAGTCGCCAGTTTTTCTTTCTTTCTTTCTTTCTTTCTTTCTTTACTTATTTTTTGGGTGTTTTGTTTTGTTTTTCTGGTACCGGGAACCGAACTCACGACCTTGCGCTTGCCAGGCGGGCGCTGTGCCACTGAGCTAAATCCCCAGCCCAAGTCGCCAATTTTTTACCTGTAGAATGCTGAATTTGCCATAACTTATCAGAACGTTCATGCCACGTTTGCACAAGTTGAGCAGTTTGTACTGACTGACGAAGGGCTACTCCAGCTACTGCTGCAGTGGCCATGATGTTAATAATTTCTAATATAACTGCAATCAGAATCTCTATAAATCTCTTGCCACATTTTATTAAATCTATAAAATTGTATCTATAAAATTGTGCAACATGTAAGCGGCTGTGGTTTGCTGCCATGGTTTTTCACAGTCAACAGGTATCCAGATCCCTGCTCATTGTATAAGAATATATACACTATCTTTGGAATGATAGAAGTATTTTTTTTTTTTTTTTTGTGCCGGTAATCGAACTCAGGACCTTGCACTTGCCAGGCAGGCACTTGTGCTGCTGAGCCATATCCCCGGCCCAATTGAAATATTTAAACAGGTATAATAACTACAATTAGTACACCTACACAGGAACTTAGAAGCATTTTAATGTGCTTTGCTGATCGTGATGACATAAGGAAGACGAACACATGCTTGTGTGGAATGAGTAGAATTAATGGAAAAAGAGAGTTGAGTGCTGCTCCCGTATTTAGGGTAAGACCCCTTCCAAGCACGTACAGGATGTACATAATGCTGACATGAACTTCCGCGAAGAGGGCTGAGGAGGACCACGTTCCATTTTAGGTTGGGGTTCCCACATGTCTCCATCATGCCGCACAATAGATCCATTTGCCTGGGTACTTACAGTATTGTTCTTGCTACTCGGTTTTAGATCCCTGATGGAATGCTTAGCTTGAGCAGAGCCATGAGGGCTCCACTGATGCTTCCATAGAAGTACTAAATAAAACTCGGCCAGTACGGACCTACATGCCTCCCAATTAACCCAATCACACATTTTTGTTGTTACCCGTTGATGGCATGGTGGTATTTTGGAGGAGTAAAATTATCAAAAGTCAATCTTTTGAAAGCCCAAGCTTGCAATAAAAATACAGATATATGGCTATGATCAGTAGAACTATTTCTGACGGTTGATAACCAAGCTCTGGCCGGGTGTGGTGGCACATGCCTGTAATCCCAGCACTTGGGAGGCTGAGGCAGGAGGATGGTTGCGAGTTCGAGACCAGCCTGGGCTACAAAGTGAGCTTAAGGCCAGCCTGAACTGCATAGTGAGACCCTGTCTCAAAAAGACAAAAACTGTAACAATAACTGTTACTATATTTTTATTAGGTAACTTTTTTGTGTGCTACTGGGGATTGAGCTTCAGGCACAAAGCGGTGGGCAGATAGGACTTAAAGGGACTTGAACAAGGCTGGGGATTTAGCTCAGCGGCACAGCTCCTGCCCGGCAAGAGTGAGGTCGTGAGTTCGACTCCCGGTACCGAAAAAAAAAAGGGGGGGGCTTGAACTTTCGACCCTATTGCCTCACCCTCCCAGAGTGCAGGGACTACTGGTGCGCACCACTCCGTCTGCTTATCCTACTTTTTAAGGGTGTAAGGACAAAAATTAACAGATTAAGTATAGGTGCTTAACCCTAGGTAACTACTACTGTGTTGCCGCTTGTTCATTCCACGGGCCCCAAAGAGCACGCGGCAGTGTCTATGCGGGCAGTCTCCGGGATTGACCTGGATCCTCCCTTGCCAGCTGTGCAAACCTTTCCTTATGTGTAAAAACGGCATAATTATGATTCCTGTGCCCGGGATCATTCTGAACTCTACGTAAGTAACCGAGCGCAGAGGAAAGAGGTGGCGCTTACTAGTTATTTACGTACTAGCGGACGAGGCGCGCCGCGAAGCCTCAAACAAATAACGCAGCCCAGCCCTCACTGCTTCCCCCAGAACCGTCCGCCGCCGAAGCGACTCTCTCAGCTCCCGCCCAGCCCGCAGCGCTCGGGGCTCCGCCCTTCCCAGTGCACAGGGTTAACTCAAAGTCGCCCCAGGGAATGGGTCTGAGGGCAGGGCGGGTTGCTTCAGGGAGGGGCCCTGGAACGGACCTCAATGTTCCAGGATACAAGAGTAATTCACAAGTCTCTTCCACGCGAACGGAAGCCACTTACGTTACACGACGCCACTGCGTCGCCGCCCGGCCAGGCCGGCACGTTCGGTGGGGCGGGGTCAAGGCGCGCGAACTACAGTTCCCAGCGGCTCCGCGCGGAAGGCGCAGGCGCAGTCGGTCGAATAGCGGACCTATATAAGGGCCCTGCGCGCGTTCTCGGGCCTTTTCTGCTGGCCGCTTCGTAGTGGTTGTGTGTGTAGGGGTCTTAGCTCCTTGCCCATCCCCCACCATGAGCTGGCCACCACCGGCCCGCTCTCGGCAGTTCTGCGTCCCAAGGTTGCAGGATGAGCGGCGCGGAGCCGGGCCTGCCGCGTGCGCAGTAAAAGGTCTAGGCGGCGCCGCGCCCTCCAGCCTGAGAGCACGCAGCCCAGTGGGTGAGTGACGCGAGGCCGAGCGGGCACGCGAAAGGGTGGAGGACTTGTATCCCGGGTGCTGAGGGCTGCGGATGTGTCTGTCCAGGGTCTGAGACGACCTAATTCGGGGTGGGGGGACAGTTGAATCGGCCTGTGACATTTATTAGTTGGGTGACCTAGAGGACACCTTGGTGGAAGTAAAGACAGGCGTTTCAGAAGGCCAGATTTTAGAATCACCCTCTTGACCTGCGGTGCTGGGGATGAGTCCCAGGGCCTGGAGCACACTAGGCAAGAGCTCTACTACGGTGCTAGACCTCCAGCCCTGAGTCTCCCGACTTTTAAAATGGTACAGTGCGGCCGGGCGCGGTGGCGCACGCCTGTAATCCCAGCACTTGGGAGGCTGAGGCAGGAGGATCGTTGGCGCGTTGGAGACCAGCATGGGCTGCTCAGTGAGCTCAAGGGCAGCCTGAACTGCATAGCGAGACCCTGTCTCAAAAAGGCAAAAAAAAAAAAAAAAAAGTACAGTGCTGTAATGCATGCCTGTAGCCTTAGCTTTTCCAAGACGCCGGGGCAGGAGAATCACTACAAATTCAAAGCCAGCCACGCTGTCCGGGGAAAAACGGCTGGAGGTAACACTGCAGAGAGCTTGTGTACGTGCGGAGGCTGTAGCGTGAAGCCCCGCTACTGCAAAACACAAATGGAACTGTAAAGGTACCACACAAACACGGGTAAATGGCTCTTTGGGGCGTAGGATGGCTGGTACTTCCCGTTTTGGGGTCTCCGGTAGGTAATTATATAGGATTTAGGTCAGTGGCTCAGCAATTTGGTTTCAGTTCTTGTGTCTTTAATTGTTCGGTGGCCCTTATCGAAGCTGCAGCTGCTTCCCTGTAGTTGCTGCAGTCAAAAAGGAGCCCAGAGTAACATTTTCCTTGACGGTCGCCGTTCTGTTTGCTGTAACTGATCTGCAACATTTTGGGGAAAGACAGTTCCACTGTGCCTGCCATGGATCGCTGGCAGCCTTACTTTCTTAGTGGGGGGGTGGCGATAAGGGGAGTCGAACTTAGGACCTTGCGCTTGCCAGGCAGGAGCTTGTGCAGCTGCAGCTGAGCTATATCTCCGGCCCTGGCAGCCTTCCTTCAAACTGGCATGTTTCGTGTAGAGTTGATAGAATAAGGCTTTGGAGAAGTAACTTCCTGAGCCCAAGAACCTGTGTGGAGGGACAGGTGGTGTAAACACATCCCGAGATGATTAGTGGCACAGGGCCTGGCAATGCTTTGGGTCACAGCCCTGAAAAAGCTAAGGCACAGTATGAGAACCAGTGCCACGTAAACCTTTGTGGTTTTGGCAGCTTGAGGAAAGGAAAGAAGATCCTGACAGTTGTGCTTGTTTTGCAGCTGTGCCAGGTGGAAGACTCCATGGAGGTGACTGAGAACGTTACAAGCTTAAGACCTGGTAGGTTTCTTCGGGGACTTTGGGAGCTGCCAGAACAGCATGTTTCCAAGGGCTGTGGCTGGCGTGGCCATGGGATCTCCAACTGCATGCGAGAGCAACCTGGAGAGACTTTGACAGCTCAGGTCAACCCAATACCTGTGGCTGCCACTCACCTTTCCTATAAGGCACAGCACCTGGGCTGGAGTCCAGGTGCAGCCCCTCACTGCACATGCATAGGTGGTGGTGAACTGATCCACCTTGGTTTATTTCTGTATTTTTTGTCTTTTTGAGACAGGGTCTCGCTATGCTGTTCACGCTGGCCTTGAGCTCACTTTGTAGCCCAGGCTGGCCTCGAACTTGCAACGATCCTCCTGCCTCAGCCTCCTGAGGGCTGGCATTACTGGCGTGTGCTACCATGCCCGGCCCACCTTGGTTTAGACCGAAGCTTTCACACTGTATTTGTTCTATAGGTATCCCCAGATTTCCTGGCAGTAGCTGATGCTGAAGAGACCATTTGTCTCTGGAGCTGTGCCTAGACTAAGGTAAGGCTGATAGGGAAGACGGCCTGACCCTCCAGTTCCCTTTCCCATCGGATCTGAACACTGGTCTTGGTGGTCGTAAAGGAGGAAAAGGAATGCTGAAGCTGGCCTCACAGCCTTATAGTCTGATATATAGCATGTGGGCTAGTTTCCAACAGAGTTGAATTGTCTTTGAAGTATTTTCCTCATCCCCTGTAAGGTGGAGATAATCTGAGGTTGTGTGTGTATTTTTAAAGACAGGGTCTCACTATAGTTCAGCTTGCCCTTGAACTATGTAGCTCAAAATGACTGCTCCCCCCCCCCCAGCCTGTCTCAAAATAGAGTGCTGGGATACAGGTTAGTGAGAAGGCCTCGGTTCTGCCCCCAGTACTACAGGATACAAGACGAATGTCAAGCTGCAGGCGGTTGATGTAGCAGATGCCAATTACTGTATTTTTGAGGTGCTTATCTCTTGATAGTTCCTATTTTTTTAATCCATGTAACCAATAAACGTGTTCTCACCTGTGGTTTTTTTTTTTTTTTAAAGAGACATGGTCTCACTCCAGACCAGGCGTTTGCAGTCCCCTGCCTCAGCATCAGCCTGCTGGGCAGGCAGTCGCACACTACTACCTCGCCCAGCATCTGTGGTTACTGTTCTAGAGTTTGGTGAGTAAATGAGATGAGCCTATAATAAAAGGGTACAGCCTTTCTGTAGGTTTGCATTTGACCTGGGCGCCATGTTTGTTATTTATAACATAGCTTGGTGTGTTGAGTTTGGCTATGTTAAGGGTCGTGGGCACAAGGAAATAGCTCTGCACCTTGGGGAGCAAGGAATGAGCTGCAAATTTTTCAGAGACTAGAAACCAGTAGGTTAGGTGCTTCAGATCACTGGTCCAGGATGAAACCTAATCTGAGTGGACATCTGTGGATGAGAAATGCGGATATGGGACTGAGACCAGTGCTTAGGAAAGAGCCTCAGTGGTGATTAATCAGGGCATCACTAACACACAGGCCCACACTTTCTTTTCAGGGGAGTCCACGGGAAAGAAGACAGGCAAAGATGAACAGATGTAGATGACAACCAGCAAGTTCTGTAAAGAACTTTTGCTATGGTGAACATACTGTGACTACAGGTTGATCAATAAAGACTTTGGAACTACCTTGTCTGTCAAACTGTTAATTAAAACTGATAATTTCTGAGACAGGGTCTCACTAGTTCAGGCTGGCCTTGAACTCAAAGCGATCCTGCCTCAGCCTTCCTAGTGCTGGGATTATAGGGAGCCAACACCTATCTGGTTTACTGTTCGTTGTTTTTTTTTTTTTTTTTTTTTTTATCAAAAGCCACAAATCTGTCAGGAGGGGCCAATTAAGTAAGCAGTTGAAAGGTAGAATGTTATCCTTGGCATGAAGGTCTAGTCTGGTGCCAGATCTTTACCATGTTGCCCTTTCTAATCTACCACTGTTCTTGTGAGTTGAATATTTAATGCAGTTGAGTGAGGCCCTGTGGACACAGGATAGCTTTCAGCAGGCCTTGCAAATGCAAGGTCTTAAGCCTTGGGGCACAGGTGTCAGTACTGTTGCAGGTGATTCTCCAGCCACAGTGCCCAGTTCCAGGGTGCTGTAGGTTGTGACTACTCAGTTTCTACTCACACTGGTCTGTGCCCCTTTATCCTGGGTGCTAGAGCTGGAATCAGCCTATTGGGGGTGTGCTGCCCTAAAATACCATATGCTGACATGCAGCAGGTGTCCCTGAACACTGGGCTTTGGAAAACAGGCCCATGATCCACTGGCTAATCCTTACACTTTGCTCAAGTGTGAATAACCATGAAATAGCTGTTCACAAACTTTGACAGTTGGTTTCTGCTCAAATGACTCAAATGAAAGTGCACTGTGTTGAAGATACCAAAGTATAGTACAACTACTGATAACCTCCTACCTCTTGTCTGTAACTATTTGTGTGTTTGTTTTCCTGAGAAACTATCTTGTAGATAACAATATGTAAAACAATGACCATTGATAATTTCCTACCACTTTGTAATTTGGTTAAGCCCCCCCATTATGTTATCCTTTCACTCTTTAAAATAAACAACAAAAAAATGCATTGTGGAAATACTCATAGTATCAGGAAAGTTATTAAAATCTTACAAATAATTTCTGAAAAGGTAAAAGTTTTCACATTTAAAAAAAAAGCCTCCTCTTCCCACAGTCCATGCTGGTTTGGCCTTTGTCTTAGCTACATCACAGCTGGGATCTCTGAAGACACCGAGTCCAGGGGCTGCCAGTGGCAGTCCATCAGTGCGTCATACAGCTCCTCACTCTGCTCCATGAACTCCTTGTTGGCCTCTGTCACGTCCAGCTGTGGTGTGGGGTCTGGGAGAAAGCAAGGCTGGGGTCAGGGCAAGTTGAGGGAATAAGCATTGAACACATACACCAGTGGCTTGGATTTAGCTTCCTATTCCAGGCCTCTCCTAGGGTAAGGTGGGGAGGATGAAATCGGTGCCGAGCCCACACTTCATCCCAGCATTGGGAAGCTCAGCTCAGCCTGGGTGACTGAGACCCTCAGTGAATTAAAGAAGGGCTGGGTAGCTCAGGGCAGAGGCGCTGGGTTTTAAAGTAGCTTAAAAGAAGAAAGAATTCAGTGATACTGGGTTTTCCTTCCACATCTGTTAAAAGCTATGCCTCCACCTCTGGTCACACCCTGGTTTTTCTGCCCTGGTCTTCACTTGAAATTTGGGTTTTGAAGGTAGGTGAGGTGGCACACACCTTTAAATCCAGCTTGGGAAAGTGAACCAGGAGGATCTCAAGTTTGAGGCCTGAGCAACTGCGCAAGACCCTATCAAAAAATGGGGTTGGGGAGCTGGGTATGCTGGGGCATGGGAGGCTGAGGCAGGATCGCTGTGAGTTGGAGGCCAGCCTGGGCAAGAATCTCAAAAAACAAGCAGGGGCAGGAGTAAGCTCAGTCAGTGGTAACATGCCCCTGCATCAATTCCAAGTAGAATGAACTACCAGCACAGGCTACAGTATGGACGAGCCGGCTAAGCAAAGGGAGCAGGCCCAGCAGGCTGGGCATGGCCTGGACAACTAAAGAGCGAAACTCAAAACTTAAAAGGCTGGGGAAGTGGCCCAGTGTGAGGCCCTCAGTTCATCTGCAGTGCTGCAAAAACAAATTTTAAAAATACCACACAGAGCTAGGGATACGGTTCAGTGGTAATGCTTGCCTGGCATGCACAAGGCGTTGCGTACAGTCTCTAGTACTGGCAAGGAAAAAGACTGTATTACACGATTCCACTTATTTAAAATGTCTAAAATAAGTCCAAAGAAGCAGAAAGTGGATGCCTGGTGACCAGCAGTGGAGGACCAGATACACAGTGACTGGTAATGGTCAGGCTTTGAGGGTTGATACTCTTGGAAAAAAACATGCCTTTCTTAGAAATGGTTCGAATCACTGGGTGTGGTGCTGCAGTTCAAGCTACTTGGAAGGCTGAGGCAGTAAGATCAGAAGTGTGCACCTCAACTGGGTAACTTACTGAAACCCCGCAATTTAAAAAAAGGGCTGGGGATATAGTTGAGTAGTTCAGTTTGTACAGCACTGGGTTTGATTCCCCAGGACCACAAAACAAAACACGGCTGCGTCACTGCAGCTGACAGTGACTGCTTGTACTCCCAGCTAATTAGGAAGTTGAGCCAGGAGGGTCTCAGGTTCAGGGCCACCCTAAAGGTCACCATTATTTATTAAACCTATCACATAGATAATTACCATTCAGGATGAAAACCTCAAGTAGAATTGCTGACACAAATGATATGAACTAAGCCAAGCACGGCGGCACACGCCTACAATCCCAGCACTGGGGAGTCTAAGGCAGGAGAATCTCAAAATGGAGGCCAGCGTGAGCTACATATTAAGATGATGTATTAAACACCACCAACTAAAGAAGCCCAGAGGATATGACCTAACTTTTTACAGAAACAGTATATTTTAGTTTGATTTTTTTTTTTTGGTCTTTTTGAGACAGGATCTCGCTGTATAGTTCAGGCTGCCCCTGAACTCACTCTCTAGCCCAGGCTGGCCTCGAACTTGCAGCAATCCTGCCTCAGCCTCCCAGTGCTGGGATTACAGTCGTGTGCCACCATGCCTGGCTTTAGTTTGCTTTTGACTGTTCGTATCAATCACGTTGACGATTAAATTTTAGGTGTCAATTTGGCTAACCTCTGGGGCCCAGCTGTGTGGTCGAAGACCCTTCTGTATGTTGCTGTGCAGGTATTTTATAGACATGACTGACATTTGCAATAGGTTGACTTTAAGGAAATTACCCTCAGTAATGCAAATAGGGCCCTATTTAATCTGTTGAAAGCCTTAAGAGGAAAAAAACGAATTCTCAAGGAATTCTGCTTCAAGACTTACTGTGAAAATCCAGCCTGAGTTTTCATTCTGCCAGTGGTACCCCACATATGTCAGCCAAGTGACATCAACTAGTATGTGGGTTTTCAGCCTGCCACAGACTTCAGACTTGGGAATTCCTACAAACCTGAGTCAGTTCTGTACATACATTTTTTTTAATAGATGCACACATCCTATTGGTTCTGTTTCTCTGTACAACTCTGTTAAAATAGCATGTTTATATTTCCTTATGTAATTTTTTTTTGGTTTTTATCATGTTGGGGATTGAAGCCAGGGTACTGTGAAGGCTAGGCAAGCACTACACTTACATACATCATAGTGTCACAAGCAATGTATGTGGCAAAACATGCTGGCTGTTACAACTGACAAAGAGGCTGAGAAAGTAGGAGTTATACACTGATACTGTAAGTAGGTTAATTATCTTCAAAAGAAAGGCAGTGTCTCTCAGGAGAGTGTACTAGACTTTGCCCCAAGTCACTATGTGGCCCTTAGTGGAACAAATGGACTTTCTGAGGGGCTGGGGATTTAGCTTAGTGGCATAAGCGCCTGCCTGGCAAGCACAAGGTCCTGAGTTCGGTTCCCGGTACCGGAAAAAAACCAAAAACCAAAACAAACAAATGGACTTTCTAGATTGCCAGTTCCCTTTGTCCAGTGACTATGCCACCTGCTGTTACAGTCAGCTGAGGATATACACATGAAAGTGTTGAAATTATTAAGAATTAGGTTTGATCTCTGCGTGAAGCTGATCTATTTCTTTCTTTTTTTTGAGACAGTTTTATTATTCAGTTTAGGCTGGCCTGTCTCAGCCTCTCAAATGCTGGGATTACAGGTGTGTGCCACCACGTCTGGCTTAGGTAATCTAAAGGACATTTTGCTGACAGAATACATTTTTCCCATAAAATTCCTTTTTTTTTTTTTTCTTCTTTCCTTTTTGAGACAGGCTCTTGCTATGCAGTCTAGGTTGGTCTTGAACTCACAGTGATCCTTCTTTCTCGGTATCCCTATCACCTACAGTGTTGGGACTGTAGGTGTGTGCCACCATTCCGAGCTCCTCCAAATCTCCCTTGAACAATTTCCAAAATTGAGATTTTGAACTTCTGAACTGGGCCAGATATAAGTCAGTGGCACAGCACCTGCCTGGCAAGTGCAAGGTCCTGAGTTGAATTCCTGGCACCAAAAAAAAAAAAAAAATCTTAAAAAAATTGTTTTTGTTAGCTGGGCATGGTGGCACACGCCTGCAACCCCAGCACTTGGGAGGCTGAGGCAGAAGGAGGGCTGTGGGTGAAGTGCCACATATCTAGGGAGTAATGGGCTCCTTGGGAACAGCACACACACCCTGGTCACATGTTGCTCTGTGTCCGCATTTGTCTCTCACACGGATGTGAATTAACCTCCAGAGCACAGTTTACCTTGCACTCCTCACCACCCAGGTGCAGGAACAGTGCGAGCCACAAGGCAATCATCTGGTAAGAGCTGACAGAGGAATAAAAGTGGATTCTTTCTTACCTTCCAGTGCATCATCGCCGACTTCTTCATATGTCTGTCAAGAGACCAGAGAGGCGAGTGAGCAGCCCGGTGGGAGCCTAGCCCATGATCACCGTGGTTTTTTAACAGGACTGTCGCTTTAGCTTTCCCCACCTTTCCCCAGCTTCCTGTTACCAGTCCCATGCCAGAGAATGACTTGTCCCAGAGGGGAAACGTAACCCAAGGGCCAGACTTGCCAAGACAGAAATACCTGCATAGTGCTCTGGGTGTAGCCATACTGCGGGTAACTGTAGCTGTAGCTGCCTGTGTTCTGGTCATAGCCCCACTGCGCATAGTAGTTCTGGTACTGTTGGTAATACTGGTTGTAGCTATAACTGTACATCTGGCTGTATTCCACTGGCTTTATGCGGCTCCTTACATTAGCAAACAAAAATAAATGTAAGCAGACGCTTGCATATTTCCTCTGTGACAAGGGGCTGTTCTAACTGCTTCACATAATGGTTACATTTAATCCTCACAACAACCCCACAATTAGCAGGCCACTGTTCCTACTTTACAGGTGAGGGACTCCATACAGGTTAAATAACTGCGCCACAATCATACCACTAGTAAGAGACTCAAACCCAGGCAATCGGTCTCTAGACTCTATCAGTACTTTTAGCTGGGCAGGGCAGCCCACGCCGGTAATCCCAGTACTGTGTGGGCTAAAGCAGGGTCACATGAGTTATGCTGGTTTTTGTTGAGACAGGATTTTTCCATGCAGTTCAGGCTGGCCTTGAACTCAGAGACCCTCTTGTCTCAGCCGCAGTGCTGGGATTACAGGCAAGGGGTGCACCACCAGGCCTGGCCTATGTTTCTCTTCCCCTACGCCCCATGTACTGGGAATCGAACTCAGGACCTTGCGCTCGCCAGGCAGGCACTTATGCCGCTGAGCTATGTCCCCGGCCCCTTTTTGCTGTTGTTTCTCTTCACAAATCTTGTCAGGACAATTTTTTTTCTCTCCCTTCTCAAGATCTTGGGAGACCTTTCTGCCATCTGCAAGAGCTCAGGTAAAATGATCTAGAGAATCTTGATTTAGGATCATCCAAGAAGCACTTCAAACTACAGAATATCTAATCACCCCTCCCCAAAAGAACCACCACTGCAGTAGCCTTATCACCATTACTGTAGTGATGATTTAGGAGGTGCTGGGGATCATCAAACCCAAGGCCTTACACCTGCTAAGCAAAATTCTTTCACTGAGCTACAACCCTAAACATGGATCCCATTTATTTGAGTAGTTACTTGAGATTTGTGCTAACCCTTTATCTTTTATTTATTGGTACATTTTAGCTATACATAACGATAACATTGTGACATTGGTCATAGGGAGTTGGTACCTGTACATGATAGATCTTGATTCTTTTTTTCCCATCCTCTTCTCTCCCTTCAACCCCTTGTCCCCTCTTTTTTTGCAGGGGAGTTCTTTTTGAGACAGGGTCTCACTATGTAGTTCAGGCAATTCTCCTGCCTCAGCCTTCCGAGTGCTGAGATTATAGACATGCGCCACCACACCCGGCTCCCTTCCTTACTTATAAAAGCTTTGTTTCCATTTTTTTCCTTGTCCCCTCCTTCCCCTTCTCATTTAAACATTTTCTTTCCACTTCCCAGTATCTATTATACATTCTGATCCTTATTTATGCTTTTTAGTTTCTCACACTAGAGAAACAATTCGGAATTTACATGTATGTCTGTTTCTGGTATGGTCTCAAGGTCTATCCATTTAGCTAGCAATATCTCAAGCTTATCTTTCTGTATAGGAGTGTAGTACTCCAAATCATCTTTATTCATTCATTGGTTGATGGGCATTTGGGCTGTTTCCAAGATTTAGCTATCACCAACGGTACTGCTACGAACATAGGTGTGCATGTATCTCTGTGGTGCGACACTGTTAATTCTTTTGGGAAGATACCAACGAGTACAGCTGGGTAGAACTGAATCTCTAGTTTTAGCTTTTTGAGGAATTACCACACTGACCTCCACAGTGGCTGCACCAGCCTACCCTCCCACCAATAGTGCAGAAGCGTTCCCTTTCCCCGACAGCCCTACCAGCACTTTAATTATTGGTTGATTTCTTGATAACAGCCATTCTTTCTGGGGTGAGATGGAATCTCAGTGCTGTTTTAATTTGCATCTCTCAAATGGCTGGTGACGTTGAACTTCTATATAAATTTATTTGCTGTTCCACTGCTTCATCTGAGAAGTGTCTGTTCCATTTCTGACGCTCATTTTTGGACTGGACTGCCAAGTGTTCACCTCTGCTCAACTATTTGAAGTACTGCACAGCTCTACAATAGTGCTACATTTTATTATTCCCACCATATAGATAAGAATACTGGGTCTTAAAAGGCCAGGGCGCCTTGTACTGCCCAGTACTGCACCAGGCACAGGGCACGGCAGTCAGACGGAAGGAGGCATTTTCCTTTTTCCTGCTGGAGATTGAACTCAGCGCCTTCACACTAAGCCTCTACCGGGGATTGAACCCAGGGCTTTATTTTTTGTGACAGAGTCTCACTGAAGTGCAGTTACCCATGATGGACTTGAATGTGCAATCCTCCTGCCTCAGCCTCCCAGATGCTGGGATTACAGATGTGCACCATGCCAGATTTAACTGTAAGACCAATACCACACTGAGCCAGACTTAACTGTTCCTAATGCCAGACTGTGTTCCTAATACACTGTTGCATACAGCACCTGCCGTGGCAAGTTTACAACATCGTGCCAGTCTTTACCACACTGTTTACCCACCAGGGTGGAGGCTCTGAGCTGGTATAAAGCTTTCCTCTCAACACACAGTGGCACAGTCACTGCTAACCAAAAACAAAATGCCAAGCCTGCAAAGGACCCTTGTCTTTCACACCATAACAACCTCGTGCGACAGTCTCATGAAAAAGCCTGGGCTCTGACCTCACTCCTCGCTAAGGGGAACCACAGGCTCTGAAGAGCCTGTCTTGTACGTGCCACCAAACACGCAGAGACTGGCTGTGCCACCCCGCGTCACTGGCTGGTTTGTAAGGAGAATCCTAACAGTCACAGAGTGGAACACACTTGCTTCCTTGTGTTCGGTACACTGAATCTCTAGTCAAGACAGACAGGAAACCAAGCCATCCGCAGGAGCCGAGTATGCTACAAATAAATCCGTTACAGAACGGCAAGTGCTCCCAAGCTGAATGAACTCTTCATAAATTCCTTGAGTCCCGTGTCTGCTCAGTGAGCGGAACTTAGCCAGAGCTGCTAGGTAGAATGTCTGATGGCCTCAGACCTAGCTTGTTGTGTTTACTCCGGAGAGGAATGGCTCGGGGATGCCCTCCAGCAGAGACGCCTACACCCTGCCTAGCACCAGGTCAGATGCTCCCCTTCTGTGACTCCAAGAATACCCACTACCCCCTTATACACTGGGGTAAATGAGGGCACAGTCTCCCTGGCCTGGGGCTGCTTTTGTCCCCTGTGGGCAACTGTGCACATTTCTGCGGTTTCTCTACACACAGCTGCTACCGTCAAATTGTCCAAGGGAACTCAGGTCACCTCCGTTCCTAGAGGCTGAGGGCACCAGCTATGAGGCCGGCACCCATCATTGGCCACCATATTCGATGGAGAGACACAACAGATCACTACACAGCACACTCAGGGAGGACTTGGTTGCTCTTGTTTGTAGCCCCATCTTCACAGTCGGCCTGTTGTGAGGACTCCGCGGTCACTGACTGAAAAACTGGTTACCCCACAAACAGCCAAAATGGTCAACATCAAAGGACTTGCTGGACAGAGAACATACACAAAAGACTTCTACAGTTACTAAAAAAACCCCCAAACACCTATATATAAATATATAAATTAATATATATTTATTGAAGGGTGCTATGGCACATACGTATAATCCGTTACTTGGGAGGCTAAGGTAGAAGGATCAAGAGTTCTAGTGTAGCCTCGACAATTTAACAAGACTATCTCAAAATAAAAATCTTAAAAAGGAACTGAGGATGTAGCTCAGTGGTACAGAATTTGCCTAGCAAGCATGGGGTTCAATCCAGCACTGAAAAAAAAAATCTCCCTGTTCTAACTGTCACAGTTCTCCTTACAAACCAGCCAGTGACACATGGTGGCACAGCCTGTCTCTACATGTTTGGTGGCACTTACAAGACAGGCTCTTCAGAGCCTGTGGTTCCTCTTAGCTAGGAGTGGCAGTCAGAGCCCAGGCTTGTTTCACATATAGTAGAGCTTCCATGTATTCTTGGGGGAATACATGCTGATCTATATGTGTTAAAGACAGTTAAGCCGGGCATGGTGGTGCACGTCTGTAATCCCAGCACTTGGGAGGCTGAGGCAGGACGATCGCTGTGAGTTCGAGACCAGCCTGGGCTACAAAGTGAGCTCAAGGCCAGCCTGAACTGCATATTGAGACCCTGTCTCAAAAAGACCAGAAAAAACAAACAAAAAAAACAAAAAAAATGACAGTTAAAACTGTCTTTAGGGTGGTGGATACCTATAAGCCTAGCATGCAGGAGGCCAAGGTGGAATTGCAAGTTTGAGGCCAGCCTGGGCTACGTACAGTTCAAGGCAGCTTGGACTACATAACAAGACCCTCATCTCAAGTATTAATTCTTAAAGAGTCCAGCTACTCTTGCACTTCTGGTGCATAATTTGTTACCCTCAGAACTACTGACCTTGGGGGAGGTGTTAGGTAATTCTTGGTTGTGGGGGCTGCCCCATGCATTGTAGATGTTTAGTAGCATCCCTGGCTATGGCCCCACTACATGCGACTAGCACACCCCCAGTTTTAATAACCAGAACTGTCTCTAGAGATTGCCAATATCCAGAGGTGGGCAAAGTCATCTCTAGTGGAGAACTATTGCCTTGGCTAAAGGATGAAAGGTGCTATTCAGAGAAAAGATGTCTTACATCTGCACCAGGAACCTACTTGGACCTGTAAGGGAAGAAGGATTTTCTACCTAGAAAAGGGTTTTCTACCTAAGCCTAACAGCTACAATGGTGATTTTATATAT
>NW_004955452.1:7627558-7653837 GCF_000276665.1 Chinchilla lanigera | reverse complement strand
TTTTTTTTTTTTTGGTACCGGGAATCGAACTCATGACCTCAGGCTTGCCAGGCAAGCACTTATGCCACTGAGCTATATCACCGGCCCCAGGCTGGCTTTGAACTCACAATCCTCCGGCCTCAACCTCCCTCCCAAGTGCTGGAATTACAGGCCACCTCAACCAGCATCTTTCATCTCCATCCTATGCCTTACTAATTCTATGGACAAAGCCTCAGCAGTGGTGCTGCTGAGGAAAGAGCAGAGACGTTAGGAATGTGCAGCCAAAGTGCTTTTCTACTGCTGCTGTCACTAATACTGAAATCGACCTGCCTGCCCCAGCATCTAGTCCCTAAGCTTCTGGAGTGGGGAGGTTACGTTAGTTCATCTCTAACACCCAGCACCCAGCCTGGGAAAAAGCAAACGATTAGTATTTGTGACTTGAGCTAAACTTCCCTGTAGCCTCTTTCAGGACATGGATGCCCTGATTCCCAGCCAACAGACAGGGTGTGCAGGTGGGGTCAGTCCAACGCCTCCGCTCCCTGCGAGACTCACGCTTTAGGGATTGCCACGCTCAGCCGCACGGGTTTGGACCCCAATCCTACTGCTCCTTGGCACTCTGTCAGGGCTCGCTTCTGTTCCAATTCATCTGTAAACTTCACAAAACCATAACCCCTGCAGGGAGAAAATCCGACACACTTAGATCAGAGATGTGAAGTCTAAGAACGGATGTTAGGAAAAGGGGAAAGAGCAAGAATGTGGGCAGGGATGCGGAGAGGACGGGGCTGAGAAGGGAGAGGGAGCCCAACGAATTACTATCAGTGGAAAAGGCCAGTGGGGTTAGGGTTCAAAACCATCAAGAAACCTGCAGGAACTCTCACTTTCAGTTCACCATTCTCCTTGATCCCTGCGCCCACGGGCTTTCTTCCCGAATAGTAGCTTCCCTCCCTGAGCTACTGGAAGGTAACAAATTATTATCATGATCTTCATAGTGGCAGCAGTAATGACTGAAGACCTTCACTCTGCACGTTTCCGGAAACCGCCCTGACTGCCCAGTACTGCACCAGGCACAGGGCACGGCAGTCGGACGGAAGGGATTCCTGCTCCCTTGAGGTCATATTCTAGCTGGGGGATAAATTAATGACGGCTAACACTTAGTGAGCACTTATTTCCGAGCACCACACTGAACATTTCCCCCGGGTTATTTCATCAAACTGCCCAAAGCCCTCACCCCGACCCCCACACTGGGGAGTGAAACCAGGGCCTTCACACTGAACTCTAGCTCTGTACTCCTTTTTTTTTTTTTTTGAGACAGGGTTTAGCTAAATAGCCAAGTTATCCAGGCTGGGCTCAAATCTGTAATCGTTTTGCCTTAGCCTCCCAGAGTGCTGGGATTACAGGTGTGTGCTACCACATCTAACGAAAACATCCAATAATTACACGAAGGTGGTATCCACATTTTACTGCAGGCGCAGCCAAAGTTCAGAAAATTTTAATAACATACCCGAAGTCGTGCCTAACTCAAACCCACAGACTCCCAAGCGTAAGCTTATGACTACTATGCTCATCAAGAATAGTTTCTCCCGGGATGGGGATGTGACTCAGTGGTACAGCACTTGCCTAGCATGTGTGAGGCACATGGTTTGATCCCCAACACTGCAAAAAAAAAAAAAAAAAAAAAAAAAAAAACTCCAGAAAAAAGAAAAAAAAAGACTTTGTTGAGATTTTTTCATTTTTGGAGTGAACAACTTCTAACTACACTGAAAGGCTCAGTAACAATAAAAGAGTGAACACAATGCATTTCCTATGTGATTTATTATATTCTTTAATCCTGTTAATCTGATGAGGGATACTATTAGTTAGCCCTATTTCATGGATGAAGAGACAGGGGCAGAGAGACTTTGACACCTTGACCTACAGCACTGTTCCTTGCCAGTACTGGAGCTGAGAGTCAAACCAGGCAGTCTAGCGCCTGAGCCCTGCTCTGAACCCCCACGCTTGACGGCCTCTCGGTAACACTCCCCCAGGGGAACGATGCTGGAAGTCATGTACCGGACTTTGGCACAGGAGGAGCCTTACTTAGACACGCCTGTCTGGTCCAGAACCACCTTGCCTCCCCGACAGGAAGGGTAGACTTTGACGAAGAACTCATACAGCATGCCGTCATCCACATCTGGGGTCAGGTCCCCGACAAAGAGGGAGTACTCAGGGCTGAGGAGAGAACAAGAGTCAGTGACAAAGGTGAAAACCTTGCTCTGAGCGCAGTTCTGGCCTACTCCAAGTCAATTTCTCCAGGGCCTCGTAGGATACCCCACCTCTGATGGGTCTACTTAACCACATTCTGGGTGTTCTGTTTTGTTTTTTGCTGTGGGATGAGAGCCCAGGACCTCATACGTACTAGGCTTAACCAGGTTCTAATTTGTTTCATTACTGTTCTGGCTGAAGAGGAATAGAAATGGAAACAGGCCCTGCCCTGAATGCCTCACCCACTATCCAGTGCTTATCTGGTTTTCGTATTTGTGAATCAGAGGCACATCCCTGAGGAGCACAAAAGATAAAACTTTCTTTTGAAAGAAACTAGGTATTTGGCTTTTTTTTTTTTTTTGGACAGGGTTTTGCTATATAATTCAAGTTAGTCTTGAACTCGCTATTTAGCATAAGGTGGCCTCAAATCTGAGGTGATCCTCCTGCCTCAGCCTCCAAAGTGCTGGGATTATAGACACTGAGCCATCATGCCTGGCAAACTTGCATACTTTTAATTTAAGTGTTAAAAAGAGAGAAGCCAGGCATGATGGTGCACACCTGTATTCCTAGCACTCTGGGAAGCTGAGGGAGGAGGATTTGCAAGTTTGAGCCCAGACTGGGCAACTTAGTAAGACTGTCTCAAAATAGCAAAGGGCTAAGGAAGTAGCTCAGTGTGAAGGTCTTGGTTCAATCCTCGGTATCACCACCAAAGAGAGAGAGTGCCAGGTGTGGTAGCACATGCCTGTAATCCCAGCACTCGAGAGGCTGGAGCAGGAGGATTGCCTCAGTTTTGAGGCCAGCTTGGGATACATAGTGAGTTCAAGACCAGCCTGAACTACATAGCGAGACCCTGTCTCAAAAAAAAAGTTCTGCGGGGGCTGGGGATTTAGCTCAGCGGCAAAGCGCCTGCCTGGCAAACGCAAGGTCGTGAGTTCAGTTCCCGGTACCGGAGAAAAACCAAAAAACAAAAACAAAACAAAACAAAAAGTTCTGGGCTGGGGATATAGCTCAGTGGCCTAAGTGCTTGCCTGGCAAGCCTGAGGTCATGAGTTCGATTCCCAGTACCAAAAAAAAAAAAAAGTTCTATGCAAACACATAAATGAGCTAGGGTGTAGCTCAGTGGCATAAGTATGCTTAGCATACACAAGGCCTTATGTTTAATCCCTAGTACCAAACAATAAATAAGCAAACATTTGTTATTATTTCAATTAGAATATGTAGCAGAGCATGGTGGCGCACGCCTGTAATCCCAGCACTCAGGAGGCTGAGGCAGGAGGATTGTTGCGAGTTCGAGGTCAGTCTGGGGTACAAAGTGAGCTCAAGGCCAGCCTGAACTGCATAGTGAGACCCTGTCTCAGAAAGACAAAACATGTATGTCTATACAAGAGCACCAAAAAAATAAAATTACCAGTAACTTAACCTTCAAATGCAATTACTAGGCTGGGCGTGGTGGCGCACCCCTGTAATCCCAGTACTCAGGAGGCTGAAGCAGGAGGATCACCGCAGTTCTAGACCAGCCTGGGCTACAAAGTGAGCTCAAGGCCAGCCTGAACTGCATAGTGAGACCTGTCTCAAAAAGACAAAACAAAACAAATGCAATCACTATAAATGCTGATATATGCTTTTCTTTTTTCTATGACTTTTCTTTTGAATTCACAAAAACTGAACTCATAATCTTTTCTGTCATTTTTATCTTTTTTCCTCTATTTCTTAGTTTCTGAGACAAGGTCTCACCATGCAATTCAGACTGGCCTTGAACTCACTATGTAGCCCAGGTTGGCCTTGACTTTGTGTCAATCTTCCTGCCTCAGCCTCCCAAGTGCTAGGATTGCAGGTGTGCACTACATCTGGCAAGTCTCTTTTTAAAAAAGAAAACCATAAAACCATATCCTAGTATCTTGACACATCAGTGTTCTATAGCATGACTAATTAACCAATATACAGTATTCCAAGTTAGGTAACACACTATAATTTAACCACTTCTGTTATTAGGTTGTGTCTGTGGCCATACCATCCTGAACACATCTGAACTCATTTGTTATTAGGTTGTACGGTTTCCCTCTCAGCTTTACCATTATACATATTATTTCTTTTGAGAATACTCTGCATACATCCCTGAATAAATTCTGAAAAGTAAACGTATAGGGTCAATGGGTACAAAACTTTTAAAGCTTTTTATATATTGTTTTCTTTTTCCTTCAAACAAAACTAAATTCATGCTGGTCATGGTGGCACACATCTGTAATACTAGCACTAGGGAGGCTGAGGCAGGAGACTGCCAAAAGTTACAGGCCAGCTGGGTTTTGCAGTCAATCAAGGCCAGTCAGAGCTACATAGGGGGATCCTATTTCAAAAAAACAAAAAAGCAGCCGGTGTGGTGGCGCAGGTCTGTAATTCTAGCACTTGGGAGGCTAAGGCAGGAGGATCACTAAGTTCTGAACTAGATACTGAGACCTCGTCTCATACAAGAAAAAAAAAAAAAAAGCCCCCAAAATGACTGAACCCAGGGCCTTGACAGAGAGCTAAATCCCCAGCCATTTTTATATTTTATTTTGAGACAGGCTCTAAGTTGCTAAGGTTGGGTTCAAATTCATTATCCTCCTGTCTCAACTTCCCAGAGTGTTGGGATTACAGGCACGTGAAGGTGTGTTCCACCATACCAGGCTGATGGTGTCTTAAAAATTTCATATATCTAGGCTTGGTGGTGACACAGGCCTGCAGTCTCAGCACTCTGCAATGCTGAAGCAGGAGGATCACTAGTTTGAACCCAGCCAGGAAAACTTAGGGACTTAGTGAGTTAAACAAAAAAAAGTAGCTTAGTACAAAGGTTCTGGGTTCAACTACCAGTACTGCAAAGAAACACACATAAAACAAAAACCCCAAGTTTTCACACAGCAAAAAGAAATGCTAACCAATTTATGCTGCTATGACAGGTAGGTTTTTTTTTTTTTTTGCAACACTGAAGACTGAACCTTTAGCTTGTACATATTAGACACTTCTGCTCTTCCAAGTGAGCTACATCTGTAATCTTATTTATTCTTTTCTCATTGTAGTACTGGGGACAGAGCCTAGGAACCTAGAGGTACTCTACTCCTGAGCTACATCCCTAAGCCCCCCTTTTGGGAGCCGGTCTCACTGAATTGCCCAGGATGGAATTGTACTGTGATCCTCCTGTCTCCAGAGTAGCTGAGTTTACAGGGATGCGCAGCCATGCCTAGGCACTGCAGGTAAGTTCTTACTGAATACAACCTCCGCACTGTGGAGAGTAACAGGGTGCGAGGCTGGAAGACGGACCAAATAAGGCACGAGGCACCCCAGGAAGGCCCACCAATGGAGAAATGGAAAGACGTGCCCCTTTGAGAGGGGGCAAGTGCAACCAAACTTGGAGCCCCACCCTTCTCCTGGCAGTGACTGACACAGTCGTGGCATTTCCTGGAGCTTTTCACTTCGCTGGGGCTGCTCTGTACTTACCTATTATCCGGTTGTTTCCCGTACGTAGCATAGTTCAATTTAAAACGTTTTGCCTGGAAATTTAAAAACAAACACACTAAAACAGAGAAAGGTGTTTCAAGAGTCAAACAATATTTGAAAAAAACTGAAATAAATTACCTTGGCCAAAATATCTCCCCCTCTCTAAGCCTCAGCCTTTTCTCCTGTATAAAATGAGGGGGTTGCACGGATGACCGTTAAGGGCACTGCCCGCTCCATGTTCTATGAGCCCAGGTGTGCCAGCTGGTGCAGCTGTAAGCTAAGTAACTGTGGGAAGAGCAGAATGTAACTCTCTTGAAATGTGTTCTTGCTGCTGCCAGCCTACTCCAGTTTCTCGATCAGGCGAAAGACCTAGCATTTCCAGTTTTCCATCACAGGAGGGAGGCAGTGACACAGAGCGGAAAGGGGACAGGTTTTGGAAGTAACCAATCTTGTCTGAATGCTGGCTCTTGCTTACTACCTTTGCTGCCTTGAGCAAGTTATTTTACTTCCCTGAACTCCTTTCCTGGTCTATCAAAGATAACAATGCCTACTACACAGGGTGGTTACAAGATTAAATAAAGTGATGTAAGTATACAGTTGGGATTCAATAGGTGATGGTAACCGATGACAGTAAAAATCGTAATATCACCATTATCTAAATGTCCTTACAGGTGTCGCTCCTGGAAGGGGTTTCCCATTAATTTTATGCAAACACTTCTCAGCTGTGGCCAAATCTGCAAATTCTACAAAGCAGTAACCAGCTGGGATCCTGAAAAGAAAACAAACAGAAGAGAATGGTTAATCCAGTTAAGTCTTTACCCAAAGGAAAGGAGAAACGGCTTTCTAATCGCAGCCTATACTATTTTGTTTGCTGCCATATTCCAGGGGATGTAACTTACAAACTGAACATAAGGACTGCCCAGCTGGCCAGCCCTAGTCACATTCAGTAAAAATTTATTTATATATATTAGAGACAGAACAGGTAAAACACCACCAGGTAAAAAACAGATGCATACAAAATGTAGGATGTGACTAGGACAACTACTCTTGATCTCTTTAAAAAGTCAGTACTAGAAGCCTGGCGTGGTGGTGCACACCTATTAATATCAGCACTCAGGAGGCTGACGCAGGAGGATCCTGACAAGTTTGAGGCCATCCTGAACTACTAGCAAGACCCTGTCTCAAAAAACAAAAAAGGACGCTGAAGCGGGAGGATCACTGTTAGTCTGAGTCCAGTCTGGGCTACATAGTGAGACTCTGTCTCAAAATATTACAAAGTTAGTGAATGTAAAGTGTTTATTACCTAGCAGACTACAATCTGTTGCTAGTAACTGAGCATATAACATACGAACGTGCCGAGTGGGAATTCATTTAACCCTCAACTTATGAGCTAAATGCTATTATTATTCCTGTTTTCTTTTCTGGTCCTGGGAATGAACTCAGGACCTTGCACTTGCCAGGCAGGTGCTTATGCCACTGAGCTGTATCCCCGGCCCAATTCCTATTTTCACGGTTGAGTAACTTACCGTGGGTCACACAGCAGAAGTAATTTGCAAACCCAATCTGTCTCCTGAGTCCTGTCATTAAGCAATGTGCTACCCACGGTGCACTGTTACCCCTTACATCACTGTAATACTCAGAGGTAGAGAGACGCCCTGACTTTTACCGGGGGTACAGAGGAGCCCGAAGCCCCGACTTTTCGATCTTTACATTTTCTTGAATGGCAGCCGCAGCAAGGTCCGCTAAGGAGAAGCGGGGAGGAGGAGGCACGCACCCAGTGAGGCGGTTGCGGATGATTTTGACGCTCATCACGGTCTCCCCCATGGTGGCAAAGGCCCTGGAGATGAAGTTCTCGTCCATGTAGGGCTCCAGCTGCGCACAGGAGGGGCGGGAGGTGGGGCGGCGTCCGGCCCGCGGCCCCAGCCCGAGCCCCGCCCGCAGGACCCGCGGGCTCCCGCCGCGCGCGCCCGGGGCTCCGGCGAGGGCGCGAACCCCAGCTCCTCCGCGGCCAACCTGCGCCCCGCGGGGAGCTCCAGGACCGGGAAGGCCCCGCAACCACGGCGCGCCCAGCGCGGGGGAGCCCTCCCCTTCCGACGCTCCAGGGCGCCGCCCGACCCCCCGCCCGGGTGCGCACCCGCGGCGCCTCCCGCGCAGGCTAGCCCGCCCCCTCCGCCACTTCCAGCCGCGAGGGTTGCAGTCCCCTCCCCCTCGGGCCCGTCCTCCCCAGCGACACCGCGCTCGCGCCTTCTCCTCACAGCCCGGCAGCCGCCCTCACTTACGTCTCCCATCCACAGACTGGCCGCCATCCCGCACCCGGGCGCGGGCTCCGCGGGCCTGCGAGGCGCGCGCGGGCGCCACTCCGCGCAGAGGGGACCGCCCCGGAGTCCTCAGCCAGCGACGCCTTCTGCGCACGCGCCGAAGATCCGCGGCCCATCCGGCCCGGCGCTCCGCCCCGGGTTTTCCCGAGGCCCCGCCGGGCGCCCAGCTTCCGGCTCGCAGTGGGCGGGGCTCAGGCCGGAGTCCGCGCGTGAGAGGTGCGGGCTCGCGTGGTTTGTGACTTTCTCTACGTGACGAGACACACATGGAACTACTTACATACGCACCCAAAAAGTATGCTCGTCGTAAAATGTAGAACAAATGATGCCGGGCGTGGTGGCGCACGCCTGTAATCCCAGCACTCGGGAGGCTAAAGCAGGAGGATTGCTGCGAGTTCGAGGCCAGCCTGGGCTACAAAGTGAGCTTAAGGCCCGCCTGAACTGCATAGAGAGACCCTGTCTCAAAAAGACAAAGAAAACAAAACAAAACGAAAACACATGATAAAAACAACAACTCTACATGTCCCCGTTCACAAAACGTGAGATTCTTGTTGAAGCTGCAGGGCGGTGAACTAAAGCGAGTGTAAATCGGGATGTCATCTCAACAGTTAATCCCCAGGTCCTGTCCTACCTTCATGAATGCCACTAGCAAGTCCCAGCACGCCAGGGGCGCTCACCAGTCCCAGGAACAGAGACCTACACACGGAAGCGCCCACATAAACACGGCTTGGACAAGTAGATAATCCTGATAGGTTCACATCCCTCCCCCATTCTCCGATAGAACTCAGGGCCTTCATATAGCTACCTCCCCTCACCCCCTTCCCACCGCTCCCAACTTCTTTGGACAGGCTCTCGCTAAGTCACTAAATTGTCCAGGCTGAGTTCCAGTTTGCAGTCTCCCTGCCCCAACCTCCCAGGAACCTGGGACTGCAGATGTCCACCGCCTAATTTAATTTTAAGAACTTCTAGTCTGGGAGTGTCCCAAGGCCTGAAGTCATTTTGTACCCAGTACAAAAAGGGACACTTCTGTGCCGGGCAGTTGGCATTTCTGACGGTGACGTCCACTCTAAGTGCCTGAAGGGCCCTAAAGTCCTTCCCTACCAGTCTCCACGTCCCAAACTTAGGATGTACCCATAAGTCAAAAACTGGCACCACATGACTTCTGAGCCTAAGGCGTTTAATCAGTTTACCTCAGTGCTGTAAGGGGGAAAATGAGAAGCTGGAAAGCAGTCGACACAATGCCTGGCAGCTAGTAAATTCTCCATCAGCTGGAGAAAATAAAGTTTCATAAAACAGGACTTGTCCATTTTGTTTTCTAATCAAATTCAAATTCCTGTAATGTCTGGGATTTGGTAGGCACTGAGAAAACATTTCTTGAATTTATGACATAAGCAAGCTGAGGTGGCATATGCCTGTATTCCCAGGACTCGGGAGGCTGAGGCAGGAGGTTCGCCACCAGCCAAGGCCAGCCTGGGATACATAGTGAGTTCAAGGCCAGCCTCCACTACACAGTGAGACCATGTCTCAAAAGAGATCCCTGCCCCACAACACACACACAAAAAAACCAAAAATCTCAAGGAAAAAAACCGATGGAATTATTTTTCCAAAAATCACTGACATCTGGGACCCAAGAATCCTGCTGTTCCTGCTTTCCTGTTACATCCGATGCCTTCCACTCCCCCACCCCATAAAAGGGGTGCTAAGCTCTACCCCCACCCCGTTTAGAGACAGGGACTTGCTAAATTGCCCACGCTGGAACTTTCCATTGGCATGTGCCACCACACCCAGCTTTTTTTTTTTGGTGGTTCCTGGAATCAAACTCATGACCTCATGCTTGCAAGGCAAGCGCTGTGCCACTGAGCTATATCCCCAGCCCACTACACACTGTTTTTTTCTGGTATTGGGAATCGAACTCACGACGTCACACTTGCCAGGCAGGCGCTGTGCCGCTGAGCTAAATCCCCAGCCCCTACACACTCTTTTTGGAGGCAGGTTCTTGGTTTGCAGTCTCAGCTGGCTTAATCTTGCCTCAGCCTCCCAAGTACAAAGATTACAGGCATGCACCATGCCCAGCCTCAGAATATATATGTGTATGTGTGTGTATATATATAAATACATGCTTTCTGCAATGATGGCAATGCTCTATATTGGTATGGTCTAATACCACAAACACAAGCCGTATATTATTAAGTGCTTGAAATGTGGTTTGTACGACTAAAAAAGTTTACCAAGTTTTAAAATGGATCTAATTATAAACAGCCACATATAACTGGTAACTACTCTACTGGGCAGGTCAGCCCTGAGTTGCTTGCTCAATGCTTATGAAAATCTACAGTGTGCATAAACTGTATTGAGACATCATGTAATTAATGTTTCTTTTTGGTGCTGGGGATTGGATGCTAAGCAAACGTTCTACCTGAGCTATACTTCCAGCCCTGTCATTAATGTTTAATACACCTGCTGTTGAAAGTATGACAGCTCAGTAAGCATTTCTAAAGATGTAATATACCCAAAGATCGGGTTCAGAAAATTGAAAGATCCATCGCATTTCTTGTATTACTGCACCATTTTTTTTTTTTAATCCAGTGGTTCCTGAAGCATAAACATTCAAACTTCTTTCTCCTTTTTGATGGATTTGAAGAGCCTTGGGGGCACCCACAGGGGACAGGCTTCAAGCTGCAGGGGACACCAGGTTTAGGGGCATGGGCTCACCCTGCCCTTCCCGACAACGCTTGGCACGTGGTAGGATGCTGCCTTGGAAAGACAGGGAGTGTGTAGAAAAATAGGTGGCCTATTTTATAAAACTCTAATTTTATTCAAAGTGTTAAAAGGTTTTACTCTCCCCTCCAAAATATTTTACAATTTAAAAAAATTAAAACTATTTTCTCAGCCACTGTACAGATTCTTGGGGCCAGCCTCCTCCCCTCTTGCCTCTTAATATTGCTGTACCTTTGTGTATAAAACCTCCATCCTCTTTCTGCCCACATCCTGCCCTGCCCTGTGAGCCCAGTGGGGCTCCGGGGTCCTTGGCTGCAGGTGAGGCCCAGTGGATGGGGACTATACATGTGACACCCCACAGGCAAAGACTATGCTTTGTGCTCCCGGGAGAACAGCTACAGTAGTTGGCTTTTTCCTTCATCAAGTGAATCAGTCTTTTGCCCTATGGACACCTGTTCAGAGCCAAATATTTGGCTTGCGGTTGCCCACGGTTCTGTAGCCCTACCCCTTCTCCAGCTGTCCCAGGCCTGGGTCCATGACAGCTGGGCTTGATGACTGCCCGCGGACTCTTAGGACAGGAAGAGTGGCACGTAACTAGAGTGGGGCCTGACAGAGCCCCAACTTCTCAGACCGCAGGCACCAAGCCCCCAGGGAGGGCATTCTGGTATTATGGAAGGCAAAGTCAGAGCCAGCCAGGATGGGAGAGGTAGAGAAGTGGGGTACAACGTCTAACCAGAGGTCTCCGGTGAGGGCGAGCAACGTTCCTTCTGACAGCCCCTCCGCTCCCCGCTTCATCCTGCAGGTGCCAGGATGATTCCAGAAAGGAGGACGAAAAAGAGGAGAAGGATTCTGCTCTGTTGATGGGAAAAAGGCAGGAGATGACACAGTGTTCAGGACAGGCTGGGGAGAGGCTGCTGGGGTCTGAGGCCGTCTCTGCTTCCCTGTGCTGTGAGGGAAGGTGGGGGCCAGGCCCTCGCGGGCTTCATCAGCTCTGTTCCTTGTCCTTGACCAGTAAGACTGTGTGCTGGCCCCCGCTGGACACAGATAAGACCACACGGTTCTCCAGCTGTTTGCCGGTCATCTCCACAGGACTCCAGGCGTCGTCGTCCTGCCCTGTGCCCAGCTGGTAGTTGGTGCCCATGCCCCAGGCAAAAACACGGCCTGCAAAAAACAGAAACGGGGATGCTGTCTCCAGGGTCCCCATGTTTCCAAACCGTCGGAAGCTGGGGACATGGGATGAATTTTCACCTTGGCCAACAGCAGCCTGGTGACGTCCTAGCTCCTCGGAGTTCAGCTACACTGAGAGAAGCCAAGGACTGGATGATCTTAAAAACGGCCTGAGATTTCTTCCTGTTCCTAGCCATGGCACTCCAGGGCCTACATGACTGGCTGCTCCCCTGAACCCTTGCCCAAACCTCCAAATCTCAGGACTAGCCGCCTTTGAGACTGCGCTGCATGTTCCTCTGCTGGTGACACCATCCTGTGCTGTTTATAAAGGACCGAAACTTACGGTGCAGCGCAAGCCCCGCTTCCTCAGGAGGTCTTCCAGAGTAACCGCTCATCAAGACCCTCTCCAGGCTGACTTCCAGCAGGTCTCCAGGGCTGTGCCCCTCCCCTACTCGGGCTTTGGCAGTCACCACCACCCTCTGCTGTGCTAGCCAGGACCCTGACTACTAACCCTTTCTTCTCCTGAGGTTCTAGTCCAACTTCCTGGGAAGCTGCTAACAGAGGGGCCACTGTGATAGAGACAGCCTGCGCTAGGGGTCTGGAGACCTAGACCCAAGTCCCACCGCCTCCCTGGCCTCAGTGCTGGCTCCCCCTTTTGTTCTGGTTTTTTTCTCCTCTGCGGAACAAATCACCTCTATTAAAATAGCGTACGTCCACCGAAGCCAGAGCTGGAACATGACATGACCGTCACACCTCAGCTCCGACTGATGGCGGTTGTTACGGCCTGCTGGGAGTCTGCTAGCAAACTCGATTCCCGGGCCCAACAAGAACAGGCGCAGGCAGCCCCACTCACCATCCTTGGTCACAGCATACCCCACAGAGGCCCCGCAGGCCACCGAGGAGACGCAGGGCAGCCTGGAGATGAGGGTGGGTATGCTCTTCTCCTCTGCACCCTCGCCGAGGCCCAGCCGCCCATACTCAGCCCGGCCCAGGCTGTACGCTTTTCCTGCGGAGGGGAGAGAGAAGCAGTGGCAGAGTGCATGGCAGGCCCGGTGAGTCCTGTGTCCTCAGGAGCCTGTCCCTCTTCCCAGGGTGACAAGAAGGAGGTCTGCAATGTCTCTTCTCATCTTAGGGAAGAACTACAAGAATCTCCATACTGGTCTCCAAGGAACTTACCCTTGGATACACCAGGACACTGCGGGGTAGGGGTGGGCCCACATCTGACCCAACCAACCCGCAGAACAGGCTCAGGTTCCACAGCCTGCCGTGCAGAGGCGAGGGTCCTACCTTCTGAGTCCATGCAGACCGTATGGTGCTGGCCACCAGAGAAGCCCACCCAGGACTTGGTGGAATTCTTGAAGGACGTCAAGTTCTGGGGTACGAAGCATGATTCTGTGCCTGGTGTTCCTGTTGTCGGGGATGAAGGTGTTCTAGGAGCTGCCACAGCAAGGCCACCCTCACCAGGACAGAAACAGCCTCACTTTGCAGACGAGACGACTAACTACAGCTCTGAGAGACGAGGCGAGCCCACATAGGGTACACAGTGAGCAGGCAGTGGGGACAAGATTAGAACCCAGGTCACCGGGTCATGCCTAGTGCTGGGCTCAGAACTCACCAAGCTGATGGTAGTTGGAAAGGCCAAAGCCGTATACGTGGCCCTCGTGGGAGATGGCGAAAGTGAAATAGGCACCACAGAAGGCATCCTGGAACCTCACATAGCCCCGGCTCCCCCTGGATTTCAGCATCACACACTTGGGGACAAGGAGTCGTTCTGTAGGCAGAAAAGTATTCTGACTGCATCTGTTTGCCTTCCATAAAAAAACCCTGAGAGGGAGACTAAGTGGAGATTTTTATACCTACTTTACAGAAGAGAAAACTGAGGGCAAAAATGCTTTGCTCAGATTCTCAGTTATTACAGGTAGTATTTATGTGGAACTTACCATGCGTCAGACATTCTTCTTTTTTTTTTTTTGCAGTACCGGGGATCGAACTCACAACCCTGTGCTTGCCAGGCAGGCGCTTATGCCCCTGAGCTACCTCCCCTGCCCAGACATTCTTGTAATTAGCTCATTTATCTTCATAGCACTCCAAAGAAGCACAGTTAGAGGTAGGTGGTTTAGAGAGAAGGAAACTATATCCAGGGCCCCAGAGCCAGGAAGTATCAGGACGAGATTCAAACTCAGCTAGTCCGTCTCCAACAGCTGAGTGGTTTTTGTTGCTGTTTTTTCAAGACAGGGTCTTTCTTTTTTTTTTTTTTTTTGTTTTGGTTTTTCTCTGGTACCGGGAACCGAACTCACGACCTTGCGCTTGCCAGGCAGGCGCTGTGCTGCTGAGCTAAATCCCCAGCTCCGAGACAGGGTCTTTCTATGTAGTACACACTAACCTTGAACTCACTATGAAGCCCAGGCTGGCCTTAAACTTTCAGCCATCCTCCTGCCTCAGCCTCCCAAGTGCTGGTATTAAAGGCACCATTACCCCTGGCTTAAAGTCTCAGGTTTTTTTTTTTTTGGAACTGGGAATCGAACTCAGGACCTCGTGCTTGCCAGGTAGGTGCTGTGGCACTGAGCTATATCCCTGGCCCTAACGTCTCAGTCCTTAACCAACACTGTAAGTCCATTTGATATGAGCCAGAACACAGCACCCATACTGCTTTTGGCCTCTGTCGGGGGAAGGTTGCCAAGCTGCCCCACGGAAGGAACAAAGCCACTTACCAAGGCCCTTCCGGCCACCACGGTTGGCAAATAACTCAGGTACACGCCCCAGCTGGCCCTGCTCCCCACAACCCAACGTGTAGAGGTCACCATCAACTGTCAGCATCACCAAGTGGTCATTTCCTGAGGGCAAGAGAACAGCAGAAAATGCAGGGCTCATCTGCAAGGCCAGATGCCGAGCCAGCCCAGAACAAGATTCTACAGCCCCTACCCATCGTGCGGACCTCGGACTAACCTGAGGCTACCTTCACCACGGTCACATCCAGCTCCACTTGCAAGGGCACCATACTCTTCTTCATGGGCTCCAACAGCCCAATCACACCATTATTGTCCTGGAAGGGAGGGGCAGAGCACTTATCAGCCACCAGCCACACCCGGGCTTGCAGGAGGCCACAGAGCTGTGTGGTAAAGGGCAGCGCATTGTAGCAGACCGAGATGGAGAGGCAGACTGGAGCCAGGCCACCTGAAATACTCCAGAATGAAATCATGTGTTCTCGGATGTGCATTAAAATACCCAAAGAACAGAGAGGTAAGGGGCTGGGAATTTTGCTCAGCGGCACAGCGCCTGCCTGGGAAGCGCAAGGTCTTGAGTTCGATTCCCAGTACCAGAGAAAAACCAAAAAAAAGTTTAAAAAATTTTAAAAAAAAAGAATAGAGGTAGATGTGACTTGCTAGAGATAAACAAGTCTGGCTAAAACTTGATAATCATTGAAGCTGTATAATAAGTAGACAAAGGTTCATTATAATATTCTGATTACTTTTATGTGCTAGGAAATTCTCCATAAAAATTAAAATTTTTCAAACAGGCTTAATAAGGAAAGACCATCAGACTGCTTTCTTTTTTCTTTTTCTTCTTTTTGAGACAGGGTCTCACTATGCAGTTCAGGCCGGCCTTGAGCTCACTTTGTAGCCCAGGCTGCCTCAAACTCACAGTGATCCTCCTGCCTCAGCCTCCCGAGTGCTGGAATTACAGGCATGCACCACCACACCCGGCTCACTTAATTTTTATAATATTTCAAAATAAATATAAAAGTGCAAAATAATTTTAACACTGAAGCTGTTTTTTAAAGTATACTCTCCATGCCTTGTAATCACTGAGCTGTGACAATCCCACCTGCATGGCTTCTTCCCCTAAATCCTCTGCGAAATATGGAAGAGGGCTTGGAAGGGGGAAGAGAGACCGAGGCAGGGACAGGGTTTAAGGCACAGCTTCCCAGGTCAGCCCTAACCCCAAAGCATCAGACTCAAGGAAACAGCACTGGTGTGGACAGATCCAGATGAAGAAGCCACAGACTCGGGTCTGGCTCCAGCTCTGCCTATGGGCCTTCATCTTCCCATCAGTACGTACGCACAGCGGGACAGGGAAGAGTATTCTTCTGGGGGCCCCACGGGTTAACCACAGCCTTCCAGACCCAGTCTTACCCGAAAGGAGCCCCAGAGGAAGACCCGGCCATCCTCGGTGAGGGCTGCTGTGTGACTGTCTCCTGCTGACACCTGTACCACCTTCTCCTGCAGTTCCACTTTCCCAGGGACTGTTTCTGAGCCTTCCACTGATGTGTCCCTTCCCAGGGCACCTTCATCGTTGCAGCCAAAGGAGTAGACCTGTGCCCAGGGTGCCCCCGTTAGTGCAAGGCCTGGCCTCCCAGCACCTTCTTCTTTAGGCCATTCCCTGCTGCGCTGAGCGATTCCATCTCCACAGCAACCGCTCCAAACTCCCCAACCCCAGGCTCAGTCCCGCCTGGACCCAAGCCCCCAACCTACCTGGCCACTCTTGCTGAGACACACGGTGTGCATGCCGCCCGCCTCGGCCTGAACCACCTCCTCCGGGATGGGCACGAGGGCCGGCCTCTTCCTCTCCATCACACTCTCCCCCAGCCCCAGCTGGCCCACGTCGCCCTGGCCCAGCGTCAGCACCACGCCTGCTGCTGTTCTGTGAGACCTGTGTGAGACTGAGGGGTGGAGAAGGCGGCTCCTGAGTGTGCAGGATCACAGGAGAGAGGAGAGGGCTTTGGGGTCCCACTGGCTGGGGTCCAAGCCTCTGCTTTGCATAGGCCATTGGTATGACCTTTCCCAGAGTTAAGTTTCCTCATCTGTAAAACAGTAGCAGAAGTACCTGTCTCCTAAGGCTTCTGTGAAGATTAAAACCTGAGCACGAAATAATTTACGCCATAGCGAGGAAATGGGACTAAGGAGACTCTCACTTCTGTGAAATGAGTGTTGGCGGGAGGGAGAACACAGGATCTTTTTCCTGATTAGTGTGAAGCAGTGGTGCCAGCAGCCGGGGCTCAGCTGAGACTGCAGCCTCACGGACTGTTTGCCAATGCTCGCCTGCTCTGCACACTTTCCATATTTGGGATCCTGTTTTGCAGGAAAGGAAACAGCTTCTGAGAGGTCCCAGGCCCATGAAGCTAGTTAGGAGAGCGCACTGAGACCTGGGGAGACCCCACGGATCGGAGCAGTCCCAGCTTTCACTCTCAACCTCCTCAATCCCCGGTTGTTTCAGTTCCTAGACATATTAAGAGCAAAAACGGAACCGACAGCTAAAGTGGTGGGTGCAGTACTAAGAACTCAAAGAAGCATTTTCAGGGAGGTCTGTGCCAACCAGTGGGCATTATAAGGCCCTGTGCTGGCCAATGGAGACTGCCCATAGGCCCGGCCAGCCAATAGCATCCAGGCCCTTCTCCGGGGGTGTGGCCGTGGCCGCTGCAGCTGCGCAGAGGGTGCACCAGGCAGGAGCCACCTGCTTGGGTTTTCTTGTCAGGAGGGCTTGGTCCTCAGACACCTTGGCAGGAATGGGTGCTGGGACCACTGCAGGAGGCAGTGGGCTTCACTGCTTGGTTACGAGAGTCTGCAAAAGACAGACATTGTGTGAGCATGGCCCACACTCCCTCCTCCCAGACTAGGAGTAGCTTTCTCTTGTCTCTGTCCTACTCTGGGATCATAGCAGAGGAAACTGCTGACACTTCCTTTAAATGCATTCTCTTTCATTGCCTCATTTAATCTTCACAACAGCCCAGAGAGGTTGGTGCTGTTCTCAACTCTGTTTTATGGAGTGAGTAACGCCAGCTCAGCCAGGTTAAGTGACTTGCCTCTACCTACACAGCTAGAACATAACAGAGCAAGGACTTGAACCCAGCTCTGAAACCAGTGGTGCTAGCCACAATGCACTACTACCTAGAATCAAGTCCTAGAATCTAGTTGTGGTTTTGTTTTGAGACAGGGTCTCATTATGCAGTTCAAGCTGGGATTGAGCTCACGATGTAGCCCAGGCTGGCCTCAAATGCATGGCAATCCTCCTGCTTCAGCCTCCTGAGTACTGGGATTACAGGCACGTGCCACCACATCCAGTGTAGGATGTAGTTTTTTTGGCCAGCACTGTTCAAATCCTCTCGGATAAGCATCTGCCCCTTTTATGATTCTCAGGGGCAGAATTCAGTGAGCTATAGGATGGGATCCCTGGACATCCCCCACCTTCAAGAGTCTGGGAGGAAGGGGCCCAGTTCCAGACCCTCAGGGCTCCAAGAGGCCACCCACACCCAGAAAGAAGAGGCCAAGGCCCACTTACCTTTCACTTTCTTGCTTTTGGGGACAGCATCTTCTGGGGGTGATGTTCTCTTAGCTACACGCTTGGGTGGCATCTTCGTGTCCTGAAAAATCCAGCCACATACTAGATGTCAGAAATGGCAAACATTTTCCTGTGCCAATGGGCAAGTCTTAAAAATTCTATGAAGGCAGAGGAATTGCCCAATAATTCTACTTCTAAAATGTTTCAAGAACTGAATAATGAATGCATAAAAATTAAGTTACACTAAAATTTTTTGCTTTGTTTTTTTGTCTTTTTGAGACAGGGTCTCGCTATGCAGTGCAGGCTGGCCTTGAGTTCACTTTGTAGCCCAGGCTGGTTTCGAACTCACAATGATCCTCCTGCCTCAGCCTCCCAAAGCTGGGATTACAGGCATGCATCATCACTCCTAGCTCACAAAATTTTTTTTTTCTTTTTGGTACCAGAGATAGAACCCAGGGTCTTTGTACTAAACTTCATCCTGACCCTTTCTTGATTCGGAGACAGTGTTTCAGTAAGTTGCACAGGCTGGACTAGAATTTGCAATCCTTCTGCCTCAGCCTATCAGAATACAGGAATTATAGGCGTGTATCACTGTGCTCAGCAAGTTTTGCAAATATTCTCCATAACATTAAAAAAAAAACCTGGGCGTGGTAGCATACCCCTGTAATCCCAGTACTCGGGAGGCTGAGGCAGGAGGATCATTACAAATTTGAGGCCAGCCTGGACTACAAAGTGAGCTCAAGGCCAGCCTGAACTGAAAAGTGAAACCCTGTGTCATAAAGGTCCCCCCAAAAAATTAAAATAAAAAAGAGAAAAAGGAAAGTAGGTGTGGCAGTGATGCCTATAATCCTGGCAATCTAGGAGACTGAGGCAGGAGAATTCCAAATTCAAAGCCAGCCAGGGCAATTCAGTAATTTTTTGTTTTTGTGTTGTTTCGTTTTGTTTTTGAGACAGGGTCTCCCTATGCAGTCCAGTCTGGCCTTGAACTTGTGTCTGTCCTCCTACCTAAGCCTCCTGAGTGCTAGGATTACAGGTGTGTGTCACCATGCTCAGTTTGACTGAACATTTTTTTTTTTTTTGGTTTTTCTCCAGTACCGGGAACCAAACTCACGACCTTGTGCTTGCCAGGCAGGCGCTTTGCCACTGAGCTAAATCCCCAGCCCCATGACTGAATATTTTTGACTGACAGTCTAAAATAAAACTCAGTGGGGTGTGGGCATGCCCATAAATACTTAGGAGGCTGAGGCAAGAGGGTCACTGTGCTTAGGAGGCTGAGGCAAGAGGATCACTGTGAATTCAAGGGCAGTCTGGGCTACAAAGTGAGTTTCAAGGCCAGCCTGAATTGCACACCAAGACCCTGTCTAAAAAAGACAAAAAACAAAAACAAGCAAACAAACAACAGCCCCCTGAAAACGTCAAATCAAAAACCACCAAACCAGACCATCTGTACCCTCTGGTGGAGAACTGCCACACTGGAAAGAGCCTGGCTTTCTTTTTTATTTTTATTTTTTTTTTTTTGGTTTTTGGTTTTTCTCTGGTACCAGGAACTGAACTCACGACCTTGCGCTTGGAGCCTGGCTTTCTTACACAATCCAGGAGGAGGTAACAACATGCTAACAGACAAACCAGGTGTTACAAAACGGTTGTTACAAAATGGGGAAGGCAAATCACCATGGGCAGCAGGTCAGGCTGGACCCAAGAGTACCCAGGGCAGCTGGGAAGTCTCGGCCCTGCCCCTCCCACACTCTCAGCTGCTGTTGCTGCTCTAGGCTTCCTGCCTTCTCCAGGACACTAGGAACAGACCTTCTCTACAGCTCTGTAGGTTCTATTCGTGGCCAGATTGTGTCCAGAGTCTTTTTCTACCACACAGGCAGCTCTAGAAATCTTTATTGAGTCCCAGTCTTTAAGGTCGTCAAAGGCAAGTGGGCCAACCCTGGAGCTTCCAATCTCCGGACTGTGAACCCAGCGGCAGGGAAGGCGGGTTGGGCACTGTAACGCTGCTGGAGCGTGAGGTGGTGAAAAGCACAGCCTCTGGACAGACTTTGGACTCAGCTACCTCCTAGCTCTTGACTTTGGACAGTCACTCAGTGTCCCCACCAATCAGTTTCCTCCTGGTAAATGGGGGACGCTAATATTACCTACATCTCCGTATGACATGTAGGGTCAAATGGGCCAATAGTGCGAAAGTACTCACACTGGGCTGGGGGTGTAGCTCAGTGGTAGGGCAAGACCATGGCTTTGATCCCCGGCAGTGCAATAAATAAATCAAGCAAGCAAGCAATAAAAAAAAAATAATAAAAGTACTCACATAGTAAGTGCTTAATAAACCAATACTGGTGTTGTTATAGCACTTAGGCCCTGCCCCAGGTACTGCTCAGGCACAGCCCTGTTTGGGAACTGGGATCTCCTCCAGCTTAGATGAGGGGTGAAGACTCTATCCAACGCAAATGAAATGAGAAGCCCGAGAGGCTTTCCAGTCTCAGCTGAGGACGTGCCCGGCACCCTTGCCCCATTCCTCCCTCTCGGCAGGCCTTGAGCCTCAGACCGTCCAGTTGTCCGGCCCATAGGATACAGACATTGGGTCAGGTACTTCCTGCTGATTATTCTGGGGGAGGAAAACAAGATACTGAAGATAGGGAAGTCACCACTGTCTAGGATCCTGCCAAGCCTGTGAGGCTGCCGCTGGTCCAGTTCTGACTCTAATGAGGCGGCAATTCTGAACTTCACCCAACTTCCATTCCCCTAAGGTGGAATGCTTCCCTTCCAACATGCCTGAGACTCCCTCTTCCCACACTAAAAATCCATGCACTTTGGACTGGTGAGAATTGGATTCACTTTTCAAAATGTAGCTTTCTCACTTCTGCTCTTTTGTTTTATGGAACTCACAGCAATCCTCTGCCTCAGCCTCTGGAGTACTAGGATTACAGGCATGCACCACCATACCTAGCTTCACCCTGCTCTTGTGATCTTGGTTGGTCAGAAGCTTTAACCTCTGAGCTGCACCCTCATCTGTTAAAAGGGATATGATGACTGCTTCTCAGGCTGCTATCAAGACTGAATGTGGCCGGGTGTGGTGACGCACGCCTGTAATCCCAGCACTCAAGAGGCTGAGGCAGGAGGATCATTGGGAGTTCAAGACCAGCCTTGGCTACAAAGTGAGCTCAAGGCCAGCCTGAACTGCATAGCGAGACCCTATCTCAAAAAAAAAAAAAAAAAGAAAAAAACATAACAAAGACTGGATGGGAACCAGGCATGGTGGTGCAGCCAGGAGGTATAGCAATAAAAGACTAACCCTCTCCTTATAATCATGGACCTTATATCCTATAAGGAAAAATGTTAAAAATGGTACTATGGAGGCTGAGGCAGGAAGACCCCAAGTTCCAGCCCAGCCTGGGCAAATGAGATCTTGTCTCAAAATAAAAAGACTGGGAAGCTATAATCCCAGCATTTGGGAGGCTGAGGCAGGAGGACTGCTGCTGGTTTGAGGCCACCCTGGGCTACAGAGTATGAGTTAGGAGGTTGCTGCAGGCAACCATGTGACAAATGTAGTGGTCTGATTAAGCCTGGGACAGGAGAAAAAGACCTACTTAGCAGAAAAACTTGTTTTGCTGGTGGGTTAAGTATGGGAGTGAAGGAAAGAGAGGGCGGAATCAAGAATGACTTGTTTGGGCCGCGGATGTAGCTCAGCAGCACAAGTGCCTGCCTGGCAAGTGCAAGGTCCTGAGTGTGAATCCTGATACCAAAAAAAAAGAATGACTTGTTCATCTAGGCCTGGTGACATATGCCTATAAACCCAGCAACTTCGGAGGCTGAGGTAGGAAGATCATAAGTTGCAGGCCAGCCTGAGCAAGTTAGTGAGATCTTGTCTCAAAATAAAAGATTAAAAAAGACAGCTCAGTGTGAGGCCCTGGATTCAATATCCCCAAAAAACAAAAACAAAACAACTTACTTTTAGTGGGAGTATAACTCAGTGGGAGAGCACATATTTGTGTGTGTGTGTGTGTGTGTGTTTTTTTTTTTAAAAGCACGTATTTAACATATAGGAAAGCCTGGCACGGTAGTGCACACCTATAATCTCAGCACTCGGAAGGCTGAGGCAGGAGGATCGTTGTGAGTTCAGGACCAGCCTGGGCTATAAAGTGAGTTCAAGGCCAGCCTGAACTACATAGCAAGACCCTGTCCCAAAAACAAAACAAAACAAAACAAAGAAAAAAACCCCTGGGTTCAATTCCCAGCACTGAAAAAATAAATGAAAAAGATAAATGAAAAAGGTGGGCATGATGGTGCACACCTGTGATCTCAACACAAAGGAGGCTGAGGCAGGAGGATCACGAGTTGGAGGCCAGCCTGAGCTACACTGTGAGACTCAGTCTCAAGGAAAAAAAAGTGACCTTTTCACCCTAAAAAACAAAAATCAAGAGGATTCTGGGCAGCCTTCCCAGGAGGCCTAGGGGCCTGGCCAAACACAAGGACTCCCAGGTGTGAGTTTAAATAATGAGGAGGATGCTGAGCTCCATTTAGTGAGATGGAGAACACAAGACAGACAGGAGAGGCAAGGCCCAGAGCTCCAGTTCACCAGGTGTCTTCCTTAAACCTGAAGGCCTAGGAGCCCCCTGAGACAGGACGGTAAAGCAAGCACTTGGGATATACTAGGGATGGGGGTATAACAGGCAGGCCTTGCAGGCAGACAGCTGTGCCCAGGGCAAACTGCCTATTAGCTTATCAGAATGATGCGCGGCAGGCAGCTGTACCCAAGAAGAGTCCAGACCAGGGGTGGCGAACCTATGGCACGTGGGCTGCAGCCAGTCGGCAAACCTTTTGGAGCTTTCAATGCTGGAGATTCACGGCACACGTGCCATAGGCTCACCACCACTGAGCAGCGTGGAGAGGTGTTGCTCAGCACAAGAAGTCCAATGTAAAAGCAGGAGTCAGGCTTATGCCAGCACTGCTGCTGAGGCCGGGCTGACCTGTAGGCAGGGGCTGGAAAGGGAAAAAGAAGCAAGGGCTGAGGTGGTTGGTAACAAGGGGCACTAACAACAGCAAAATTTGCTATTTTGGGTTGGAATCAGTTCAGTCAACACCTCCTTAGTCATATGGGGCTGGCTAACAAGCTGGGGCATCTCATCACCACCTGGCTATAATGACCCCACTTTATAGAGGAGGCAACTGAGGCATTAGAAGAGAAAGCTAAGACCTGAACCAAGACAGTCAGATGCCAGAGCTGGCGTCTTGAGTATTATAAGAAACTCCTTCTGCCTAATTCCTGTGGAGGACCCCTAGTCTCTCAGATGACAAAGAAGATAGTACTGAGCTGGGTGTGGTGGCACATGCCTGTGATCTCAGCACTCAGAAGGCTGAGGAAGGAGGATCAGTGTGGGTTCAGTCAACCACAGAGATTCATAACCCTTCATAACCCTGTAATTCAGGGTTAGCCTGAACTACATAGTGAGATCCTGTCTCAAAAAAAATAAAACACACACACACCCCGAAAAAAGGAAGAAAGCAAGCAAGCATCTTGCCAGGCACAATAGCACATGCCTGTAATGCCGGCATGTAGGAGGCTGAGGCAGGAGCATGACAAGTGTGAGGCCAGCATGGGTTACCCGGCAAGTTCAAGGCTAGCCTGGATTACATAGTGAGACATTATCTCAGAGAAAACAACAAAACAAAACGCAAGGGAGGGAAACTGGGGACATGGCTCAGTGGTACAGCACCCCTGGGGTACAGCCCCAGCGCTGCCAAAAAAAAAGTGAACAGGCCAGCTAAAGGTAGACCACAATCTAGGCAAGACTGAGGCAGCCAGAATAGCTTCCTCCAGAGGCCCCCCATAAGTTTGGCCAAATACAAGCAGCAGAGAACAGAAGGAAACTGAAGCGGGGGATGGTGAGGCCAGAGAGGAGACACTGAGGCAGCTGGGCTATGGGTAGACTGGTGACAGCCCTGACAACGGGCATGGACAGCTCCCTGCTATGGCGGAGACAGCACCCAGTACCGGCCTGAGTCCCACAGACCCGAGCGGTCTGTATAAAATAGAGGAAGTGGGGCCTGATGGCACATGCTTGTAATCCCAGCACTGCAGGAGGCTGAGGCAGGAAGACTGCCACAACTTTTTTTTTTTTTGGTACCAGAACTGAACTCACAACCTCACATTTGCCAAGCAGGCACTTGTGCCGCTAAGCTGTATCCCCAGCCCTAAGACTGCGACAACTTTGAGGCCAGCCTGGGCTATGTGGTAAGTCAAGGCCAGGCTGAACTACATAGCCAGCCGGTCTCAAACCAAAACAAGATGGAGGATTCTAGGCACTGCCATCACTGTTTTGCATAATCACAGAGGCGGCGCAGAGGTGAGCAGGCACCTTCTGAAAGGCAGAGCCCTGTGCCCAGCATCGCCAGCATCTCCTCAACAACAGGCAGAAACCAATCCTCTCTACAGCCTCCCTAACTGCGCTGGGTGTTTTTGTTTTTGTTTTGTTTTAGTGCTGGGTGTTGAACCTGTGTGCTAAGTACCTGTTTTATCACTGAGCCTCATCCCCAGCCACTGGGTGTGTTTTCTTGTCTAGACTGGAAATAAGGACTTGCATTTTGTCATCATATTCCTGGTCCCATCCTCTGCTCCCCAACTTCTACCTTCAGGAATTACAGTCTGGGACAAGAGCGAGACAGTCACAGACCTAAAAGTCATACACAAGAGTCAGCTGCCACTAACAGGCACCCGCGGTGTGCCGCCCTCTCCCAGAGAAATCATGCCTGCCTCCGAGGGTGGCCACCCAGCTTTTACACGCCAGGGACACCAGGCTCAGGGAACAGTGCCCGACCACACTGAGCGGGGACGAAACCCGAGGTCTCCTGACCACTCCCGGCAGGGCCAGTCAGGGTCAGAGCTGCCCCCTAACCTGCCCCGTCACTTGCTGAATGAAGGGACCAGGGCAGCAGACCAGACATTCTCCCAGAGCCCGGTGATGCTGCTGCGACCCCTGTGACTTCACTACAGCTTCCATCGGCAAAGGGACACCAAGAGCAGTGGGGCGGCAGCAGCTGTCCCTCCACCCGCACCCCAGGAGCCTGGAATCTCTGTGTGAAAGGCCCCCAGGAGGGGAGGGAGGAGAGGGCTCTCAGGCCAACACACATTTGCTGAGCTGCTGTCATGCCAGGGACAGAGCTGGCACACTCACAGCAGTTCCTCTCCCCGGGGCCCCTTCTTACACGGAGTGGGGGCTGCGGCTACGCGCTCACTTTCCCTGCGGAAGGGAGCCACAGCTCCCACCAGATGTTAGAACCACTGCTTTGTACTGGTCACCCTCACCGCAGACCTCTCACCTTCATTTTACAATAAGGAAACTAAGAGTTGGGGGATTGGGTGGGTGGCCCAAGGGCACCCAATTGCAAACAGAGGGCTGGGGACGTGGCTCAGTGGCAGAGCGCTTCCCTTGCATTCACAAGGCCCTGGGTCCGATCCCCAGCACCACAAACACACAAAACTAACGAGGGACAGAAGAGGATCCCCACTCTTAGGTTATCTTTGTAACTAAAACCTGGTTAACTACTAATTCATCTTTCCAAGTTTCACTCCAATGCCATTCTTGGGGAGAGCTCTCCCTTCCCCTTCACCCCCATCCACAGTTCCTTGGTCCTGCCCTCCAGTCCTTCACACTCAGCCCCTGCTGTAGCATCTCGCTGCCCCTTCCCCTAGTCCCAGAATCACCTGTCCTAACCCGGGGCACAATGTGACGGCAGGTAGGTAGACAGTAGCAGGCCCCAAGGACAAAAGGGATTCAAAACAGCATGCTTTGCCAGTTATAGTTAAACAAGATGTACAATACATTTATGATCAATTGTTAGGTCTCAGATGCAAAGTGATGCCTGCGGAGCAGGAACAGATTTATACATTGTGACAACAGAGCTATTTCTAGAACAAGGCCCAGAGGATACCTGGTTTGCATAACCTATGGCCCAATGATCTCAGAAGGGAAACATTTTGCAGGAAGGGATGAGGGAAGACAGGGTCTCACTATATAGTTCAGGCTGACCTTGAACTCCCTATGTAGCCCAGGCTGGTTCTGAACTCACAGGGATTCATTCTCATGCCTCAGCCTCCGGAGTGCTGGGGTTACA
>NW_004955452.1:7608518-7621013 GCF_000276665.1 Chinchilla lanigera | reverse complement strand
CCACCACGTCCAGCAGGACATACCTGTTTAAATATAGCGTTGTGACTCTGGTGTGAGAAACGAGAAAGTATAAATAAAGACCAAAATGTATAACAGATGTTGGGAAATGGGAAGATAATATTGAAATCACAAAGGGAAGGGGGAGGTGGTGGCACAGGCCTGTAATTCCAGCACTCAGGAGGCTGAGGCAGGAGGATCGTTGTGAGTTGGAGACCAGCCTGGGTTACAAAGTAAGCTCAAGACCACCCTGAACTGCACAGTGAGACCCTGTCTCAAAAGAAAAGAAAGTGAACAGGGGGAAGGGAAAGGAAGGAAGGGACAAGGAAAAAAAAGAGTAAAAAAAAAAAAAAGGAAAAACAATAGAAGTAAAAAAAATGGAAATAAAACTTTGGCAAGAGTACCACCACCTTCACCGCCACCACTGCCCCCCGTCCCACCCCCACCAACTCCGCCTCCACTGCTTTGGCCACCACCGCAGCCCCTACAGCACCTCCGCCACTTCTGTATAATCTAGATCCTCAGCCTCCGAGGAAAAGCCGAGCCTGGCCCCAGGCGTGGCAGATGGCGACAGCGGTGCGGGTACGGGCAAGCAGAGGTAGCGGAGGAGCTGGCCAGGCCTGGGCGGGGACAGCGACCCGCGGGCTCAGGGTGAGCGGGGGCTGCCCTATTAACCCGGCCTCGCTTCCTCCAGGGAACCCCCAGCTCAGCCTCTCATCGAGCAGCAGCTCAAGAGCCGGGGCCTGTTCCACAGCTGGCCCCTGGGGACACCAAGCCAGCTTACCAAAACCTGAGGCAGAAAGTGGCTAATTTTGTGCGGACACATCCAGATAAGCAGGACTGGAATCCTACAGTGAAGAAGAACCAATTGCGAGATGGCCTGACACAGAGTGTGGTTCAGTCAGGGGTGCTGGAAGCAGGAGTGAGAATGATATCTCAGGTGGTGGACCCAACACTAAACCACATCTTCAGGCCACAGATAGAACCAGCAACTCATGAGTTCCCGGCAGCCAAGAAAAAAGCAGCTGTGCGGGCGCCCCCTCCAGAGCCCAAAAGCCAGACCCCTGGTCTGTCCCAAGATACTTCCTAAGAATAGGCCTGACACCTTAGAAAGCTCTGTTTAAGTAATGGTGAAGAAATGGGTTCCTGTTACTTAAGAGTACTTCACAGGGCCAGGGTCAGCACTGACGTCAAGATCTCTGCTTTGACCATGGTGCAGTATCCAGACTGAACAGCAGCAAGTCTGGCCGTGAGAAAGTTGTTCATGTGCCCCTGCTCTGTGCCACTACTTGACTAGCCTGTCCAACAGTGTGACACCCAGTAGATACTACAGAATTATAAACACTACAGCAACCTAACATGACCCTGAGACAAGCTTTTATATTTGAACATGGAGACTGCACATAGGTTTTGTGCACATGTGTTTTGTGAAAGAACAGTCCTAAAGATAACTTCAAAGAATAAGGACAGCTGGGCATCCTTATTAAATACAGCCTTATTAAATAAGCCGTGCCTGTAATCCCAGCACTCGGGAGGCTGAGGCAGGAGGATCATTCCAAGACCAACCCGGGCTACAAAGTGAGCTCAAGGTCAGCCTGAACTATATAGCAAGATCCTGTCTGCCCCAAAAAAACAGTAAGGACAGTACACCTAGCTAGCAGTAGGTATCTGACAGTGCTTACTTGATACTGTATCTCAGAGTTACAAACTAGAATGTACACGTGAATAACATCAATAGCCTTAAAATTGTTGTGACCTTCTTGTGCATGAATCTTCTAGCCAGTTTTTTTTTTTTTTCCCTTGTCAGAGGTGACAGAACATGCAGCTGTTGAGTGATAAGGAAGGTGGTATTAGGTATAACCACTTTTAGGCTCTTTGTCAAGGGCATCTTTCTGTCCTGCAAAGGCTAGTGAGCCTTAGAAGTTTTCTGTTCTCACCACTGCAATTTTTAGAAAAGTGAGTGATCAATACGTGGTGTTTTGTGATTAAAAAAAAAAAAAAAAAACTAATAAATAAACCAGGAAGAAAGGTTAAAGGGAGGGGAAGGGAGTGGGGAAAAAAGTAGAATCAAGATACATCATATACAGGTACAGGGGCTGGAGGTTTAGCTCAGTGGCACAGCGCTTGCCCGGCAAGTGCAAGGTCATGAGTTTGATCCTCGGTACCAGAAAAAAAAAAAGAAAAAAAGGGTAAAAAAAAAAAAAAAAGATACATCATATACAGGTACAATTCCTTACGATGAATGTTATTATGTAGATCTGATGGAGACCACCATGAAGCGGCTCTGAGTAGGATTTGGTATGAACCAATTGGCTTTCCATGTTTATTTGTGAGTTGGCCAAGGCCTAGGCCTCTTGTCTGGAGCTGGGCAGCAGACTCATAGTAAGTGAACCTCTATGAGTCACTGGTCACCGCTGAGGCCTGCATGGGCCTGTAAGATTGTGATGCCTCAAAGGACAAGGATAAGGCCACAGCTGAGGTCATTTGGCTCCAACCCAATTAACTAAAAGGAGGCTGCAGCTGCAGGCTCCACACTCCTGCAATGAATGCCAACCTAAAGACAAGGTAGTTCTGATTGACATAATTTACTACTTGGGAAAATATCTCCTAAGGTCCTGCAAGGTTCCTCTCAGATTCTTGTGGTGTTTTCTTCAGTATCCCCCTCCTTTGTTTAAAAACTAAATAAATCCGGGCTGGCTAGAGAAGTTCTCTGTCTTAGCCCCAGAGAATCTCAAATTCAGATAGAGGGTTTGGAACCTCCTGGCGCCCTGAAATCATTTCAATTGTCTCATTTATTTATTTTTTCTTTCTTTTTTTTTTTTTTTTCCCCAGTACTGAGAATCAAACTCACAACATCGCACTTGCCAGGCAGGTGCTGAGCCGCTGAGCTTAATCCCAAGCCTCAACTGTCTCATTTATTTAAGCCTTTGCTGTCCACTCATTTGGGAGATTGTGGGCCTGATCAGCACACAATAACTAAGGGATATTATTAATACAATATATCTAGAATGTACCAACACAATTTTAAAAATGTAAAGAAAAAAAGGTCTTAAATGAATGACCTAAGTGGGGCATGGTGGCACATGCCTGTAATCCCAGCACTTGGGAGGCTGAGGCAGAAGGATCGTTGTGAGTTTGAGACCAGCCTGGGTTACAAAGTGAGCTCAAGGCCAGCCTGAACTGCATTAATGAGACCTTGTCTCAAAAATACAAAAAGCAAACAAACAAATGAATGACCTAAGCTTCTATCCTACGAAACTAGGAAAAGAACAAGCTAACCCCTAACTTAACAGAAAAAAGGAGATAATAGAGATCAAAGCAAAAATCAGGGCCTGGGATATAGCTCAGTGGCATAAGCATCTGGTTGGCAAGCACAAGGTCCTGAGTTTGATTCTTGGTACCAAGAAAAAAAAAAAAAATCAAGAAAATAGAACAGCTGGGGATATAGCTCAGCAGCACAAGCACCTGCCTAGCAAGTGCAAGGTCCTGAGTTTGATTCCCAGTACCAATAAATAAAATAAAACATAGTAAAGTCATCAATAAGCATTTGCATATGTAAATGTGCAGTTCCTTTTCCAGAGGTTCCCCTACTAGTAAATCAGATGGACATTAATTAGGAACTAACCACACCACTAGGCATGGTGACACACACCTGTAATCCCAGCACTTGGGAGGCTGAGGCAGGAGAATTACCGTGAGTCTGAGCCCAGCCTGGGCTACACAGTAAGTACCAGGCCAGCCTGAAATACATAGCAAGACCCTATCTCAAAACAAAACAAGTCAGGGATTTAGCTCAGTACTGCAGCACCTGCCTGGCCAGCGTGAGGTCTGCAGTTGTACCTACCCCATAAATAAATAAATAAATAGAGGAACATCCAAACAAAACAACCCACCAAAACAAAAAACCGCATCAGAGTAATAATGATCAAGAAGAAATGCTCAAGGTACCACCCTGCCTTTGAGAGCCAGGGATGCTCCTCTGGAGGTTTAAAAGGGGGAGGTGAAGATGAGAGTTCAGGCTCTTAGCCGGGAACAGTGTGCACATCTGTAATCCCACCCCATGGGAGGCTGATGTAGGATTGCCACAAATTCGAGGCCAGCCTGAACTACAAAGTCAGAGTCCTGTTTCAAATAACAAACAAACAAAAAAGTTCAGGCTCTAACAGCCAGCAGCTCCTCGAATGCCTCTATGTAAGTATGGACAAATATCTTCCTTACCCATACAATGAATTGAATGAAACTCCCTGCACCACACAGAGATGCTGTGAGAATTAGAGAGTCCTACCATGCGGTAAATTCTCATCAAATGTAGGGTACTGTAAAGACATGGCTTCCACCCATGTCAGTGCATAAAAGATACAGAAAGACGGGTGAAAGCAGGAGATTTGGCTAGAGAAGGGTCCTCACTACCCAGGAAACAGACTTTTCTTCTCATTATTCCCAGCAAAAAATCCGACTATTTTCACAGAGTATTTACATTATACACCTGAAATCTTGGTATCTACTGGGAGGTACTGGAACCATCCCCTGAAGATAGTAAGGTACAACATAACTCATTGAAACTGCAACTGAGTTTTTTTAGTACTGGGAATCAAACTCAGGACCTTACGCTTGCCAGACAGGTGCTTGTGCCCAGCTGTTTTTCTTTTTTTTGTTCGTTTGTTTTTTGGTTTTTCTCCGGTACCGGGAACCGAACTCACGACCTTGCGCTTGCCAGGCAGGCGCTTTGCCGCTGAGCTAAATCCCCAGCCCTTGTTTTTCTTTTTTGAAACTGAGTTTTATGTAGTGGTTACTACATTTGTCCTCTGGCCAGGCACAGCGGTACACACTTGTAATTCCAGCACTTGGGAGGACGAGGCAGGAGAATCACAAATGCGCCTGGCCCACTTAGCAAGGCCGTCTCAAAATATAAAAAGGGCTGGGTGTGGGGATATAGCTCAGTGGCACAGTGCCAGCCTGGCAAGTGCAAGGTCCTGAGTTCAATTCCTGGTACCAAATAAAAAGGGCTGGGTATGGCAGCACATGCCTGTAATCCCAGCACTCAAGAGGCTGAGGCAGGAGGACTGCTATGAGTTCAAGGCCAGCCTGCACTACACAGTGAGACTGTCTCAAAAAAGGAGAAAGAAAAACAAAACAAAACAAAACAAAGAGTTGGCGATGTGCTTAGCATAAAGACCCTGAGTTCAACTGCCAGTACTAGGAGGAAAAAAAAAAAATCAGTGGATTTAGCTAGGAGTGTAGCATAGTGATACCGTGCTTACCAAATGGGGTGGGTGGGGGTTCTGTGGTTTAAACAAGATGGAAACATAATTTTTTTTTTTTTTCTTTTTGAGACAGTCTCCCTGTACAGTTCAGGCTGGCCTTGAGCTCATTTTGTAGCCCAGGCTGGTTCTGAACTTGCAATGATCCTCCTGCCTCAGCCTCCCGAGTGCTGTGCGTGCTGGGATTACAGAGATTGTTAATGTTTTTAAGGTGTGATGTGTAGGTTGAGTACAGGCTCTGTAGTCAAATGCCCTGCCGGCCAACAAAAAAGAACTCAACTTGGGCAAGCTTTGCAAATCCTGTTCCTGTTTCCTCATCTGCAAATGGACACAAAAAATTAACTAGAGATGCATGCCTAGAGAATTGAACAACATGTATGTTACAATGTATATGTGATTTCATCACAGTGTCTGGCCCAGAGCTTATGATTCATTACAATGCAGGTTTTGTTTGTTTTCCAATGCGGCTTTGGAGTTAGAAAGGTTCCAACTCTTGTTTTTTTCCTCTATGCAGTTTAGGCTGGTCTTGAACTCACAGCAATCTTCCTGCCTCAGCCTTTTTGTTTGTCTTTATGAGATAGGGTCTTGCTATGCAGTTCAGGCTGGGCTTGAGCTCACTTTGTAACCCAGGCTGGTCTCGAACTCACAGTGATCCTCCTGCCTCACCCTTGAATGCTGGATTACAGGCACACACCATCATACCAGGCTCTGGTTCTTTTACTTACTAGTTAGACCTTCTTGGGCAAGTTACTAATCCCTGAACCTCCTGTTTTTCTTAGAAAAGTACAGTGGTTCTAAGTGCGAATCAAGCCTAGTTAAATGAAGAAATGGAACTGTTATAGACTTGATTCATTCACTTACTGAAAACTACTATATTTTCAGTTCTTCATTTAAGTCATGAAAGAATGTAAGATGTTAACATTTGTTGGGTGTGCTGGTGTACACCTTAATCCCTGCACTCAGGAGGCTGAGGTAGGAGGATCACTTTAAATTTGAGGCCCGCGTAGGCTAGTGAGTTCAAAACCAGTCTGAACTATTAGTGAGACCCTGTTTCAAAAAACAAGTTCATAGCATTTACATGCCTTCTTCCTTTTGCTGTGTTGGGGATACAAACCCAGCATTCTACCACTGAACTACTGGATATGTTCTGCTTTTTACTGAGACAAGCTTTTGCTAATTGCTTAGGTTGACCTTGAACTTGTGATACTATGGGCTCAGCCTCCTGAAGAGCTAGATCTACAGGCATGCACCACACCTGGCTCAAAATTTGGGGACTACTACTATAGATATAAATTCATTTAATACTAACTACAAGCTGGGTGTGGTAGTACACAGCTATAATCCCAGCACTTGGGAAGGCCACAGAATGCAGGACTGTGGAATTTGAGGCCAGCCTGGGTTACATATGGAGACTTGGTCTCCAGAGACAAATCCTGCTGGGTGTTGTGGCACACGCCTGTAATCCCAGCACTCGGGAGGATCGTTGCAAGTTCGAGACCAGCCTGGGCTACCAAGTGAGCTCAAGGCCAGCCTGGACTGCATAGCCAGACCCTGTCTCAAAAAAAAAAAAAAAAAAAAAAAAAGACAAAAAAATAATGAGAGACAAATCCTGACTATGAGTGACTGGTTTCTTGTGTTGTTTTTTGTTTTTTCCTGGTACAGGGAATCAAACTCACAACCTCCCACTTGCCAGGCAGGTGCTGTGCCAGGGAGCTAAATCCCCAGCCCCTCTTGTGTTGTTTTGTTACTGAGGATCAAACCCAGGGCCTTCACTATTTTTTTTTTTTTTTTTTTGAGATACAACCTCACTGTAATCTAGGCTGGCCTCAACTGTGGGAATGCTCCTGCCTCAGCCTCCTGAGTGCTGGGATTACAGGTGTGTGCCACCATGCCCAACTTATCTTTTTTAGACAGGGTCTTGCAGGTTCCCCAGGTTGGGCTTGAATCTGATTCTTCTGCTTCAGCCTCTTCCATGTGCTGGGATCACAGATGTGTACAACAATGCCTGGTGTGTTTGTTTTTTTAAACAGGGCCTGTGAGGTACAGGCTGTCCTGGAGCACAAGGAAATCTTGCTTCAGCCTCGCAATCACTGAGATTACCCGTGTATGCCGTCACTTCAGGTGAGACAGGTACTTTTGTTGTGACTCTTCCAAGGTCACACAGATTGCAGTTACGATTCAAAGGTGAACAGAAATGGTCCTGGTTATAACAAACCTGCTTCTCATCTGGCTTCTTTAGTAGGCATTCAGTAGTTGTGTAGCAGATCTGCTCACTTCTAGTTATGGACTTGGGCAATTCTGATTATTAACTCATATAGGTAAAAATCAATACTTGAAGCTGGGCATGGTGGCACACACCTGCAATCCCAGCACTCAGGAGGCTGAGGCAGGAGGATCATTGCAATTTTGAGACCAGCCTAGGCTACAAAGCGAGTTCAAGGTCTGTCCAAACTGCACAGCAAAACCATCTCAAAGAAAAAAAAAAAAAATCAATACTTTAAAATTACACTGGTGCCTGGCACAAACGCTTAGTCCAGGCAAATGACCTCAATTCCACTATACTGAGAAAAGTTAGAGCGAGGCATGGCCTGGCACAGAACTGTAATCCCAGCACTGAGGCACTGTAGCAGGCTGGCAAGTTTGAGACCCTGTCTCAAAGAACTAGGAATATAGCTCAGTGTAAAGTTCCTTCCTAGGTTTAACTGGTAGGAAACTCCAACCCATTTTTCTTCTCTGCATGGACAGAATGTAATCATTCTGTACCTGTGAGTGTGATACCAATCTTCTCAGCACAGTGACAGTGCAGTTAGCTCATGCCTGAACTCAACCACTTGCAACCCTGGCTCCTGCAGTTTTGGAACTACTCCCTGGCTGTCACTTCCACCCGCTTACACTTCAGCCCCAAACAAGTGCTACACTACCTTCCAGGTGGTGCCTTGCCATTTCCCCATCCTCAGAGCTTTCACCTTCTGCAAGGCTTTAGACAGTGAGGAGTTTTACAAGGTTCCCATTGTGACATAAGGCAAGCTGGCAACTCTTGGCTCACAGGAGATGACAGTAAACACACTAGCTGTGAGATGAACACTGCTGAGTATCCGAGAAGCAATTTAATCCAGATTTCTTATTGAGTACCTATGACCAGTCAGCCACCACTTTGACAAACATTGCCAAAATTCATGGGAACAGGGTTTTCCATCTTTGGTGCCTTTTCCCCAACTAATTTTTTTGGGGGTACTGGGAAATCAAGTTCAGACCCTGCATGATGAGTGTGGTGGTGCACACCTGTAATCCTAACACTTGGGAGGCTGAGGCAGGAGGACTGTTGTGGGCTCAAGACCAGCCTGGGCTACAAAGTGAGCTCAAGGCCAGCCTGAACTGCATAGCAAGATCCTGTCTCAAAAAGACAAAACAAAAACAAAAACACCCACCACAACAAAAAAACAGACCTTGCACTTGCCAGGCAGATGCTGTGCCTCTCTTCAGCACTATACCCAGCCCCACCCCAACTAATTTTAAACAACAAGCAACCCAAGCCAAGCAAAATGTAGTAATTTGGGGTCAAACACTTTGGGGTCTTAGTTTTGTTGAACCAACCTGGCAACAACACCCAATCAGTACTGTTCATAAAATACTGGACTAGCCGAAACCCTTGTAACATTCCCGCATTAAAAAAGAAGACCCATACAAACATATAATCATCTTTATTTCAACTCATGAATACATTAGTTTGATCTCAGAATTGTGAGGTACATTCATTTTTACAACAGAAAACCCAAACACGAAGCCAAGGGTGGTGGCACATGCCTGTGGTCCCTGCACTTGGAAGGCTGAGGCAGGAAAATCAGTGTGAGTTTGATGCCAGCCTAAGCTACAAAGTGAGCTCAAGACCCTGTCTCAAAAAACAAAAACAAAACCCCAACCAGAAAACCCAAACAAAACCTCTTTAAAGACACACATGTGATTTTATACATTTATAATTCATTCATTCAAAATCCTAACTGGCTGGAAAATCTGACTCCTTGAGAACCAAACAAAAAAAGAAGCCAAACTACCTAAATCAAAGGCAACTTGCATCTTCATAGGCCTCTGAACAGATTGCTGATAAGTATTTTCCTTCCATTCTTTATTTTTTAAACCTCCATTCCCTCCTATGCCTTCTTTCATTTGAACATTTTCTCCCTACTTCCCAATTACCTAAAAAATGCCCATTTCAAAAGCACTTGTGAGGCTGGGGGTTCAGCTCAGCGGCAGAGTGCCTGCCTGGCAAGCGCAAGGTCGTGAGTTCAATTCCCCATACCAGAAAACAAACAAACAAACAAAAAAACCCAAAACACTTGGGGAGGCTGAGACAGGAGGATTGTTGTAAGTTTGAGGCCAGCCTGGGCTACAGAGTGAGCTCAAGGCCAGCCTAAACTGCACAGCGAGACCCTGTCTCAAAAACACAAAGGAAAAAAAACACAAAAAAACCAAAACCCCACGAACAAACACCTCACAACTATAAAGTGAGCCCTTGCCTAAAAAAAAAAAAAACAAGACCAAGAGACAAATGCAGGATAACAGTACTACTGGAAAACAAACCCCAAGGTAACTAGTATCACTTTACCAGGTCTCCCTAATTCAAGGAACCCAAATAAAACCAGGTCATCTGCCACAAGTCCAGTATGGTTACCTTCTCCTGAAAGAAAAGAAACAGAAGATTATATTCTTGAAGTTTACAGCTCAAATTTGAAGTCTTAAATTTACTAAACATTGTTTCCTGCATGGTTTATCTCCTCAGTCATTGCCCAAAGGACTCTGAGAAGCTGTAGGAATATGCAGGCGCGGACACGAGGTCCAGCTTCCTCTCCAACGTTGTGGAAAGGGACTGTACATCCCGGGGCAGAGCCCTATGCTCCCCTATGCCACCTGGACAGAGCCCGGGGAGAGTGACCTCCCGGGGTGTCCACGTTGGATTTCCTGCTTTCAGTGCAGAAGCGCACACTCACAAATCTAAACAATCTCACAGGCTCTTCTTGAGTCGCTGGAGTCAGTTGTAATACCTAGCCACAGCACGGCTCCCTTACCCGAAAGAACAGCCTGGACTCCACAGCAATCCCTGTCTGAAAACAAAACAAACCCAGCCTTCATTCTCTCCACGCATCCTTGATACAGGACTGATTTCCCTGCTATGTTAGTATTAGCTAAGCAGCTTTACTTAGAATCCTATAAGTTAATGGCAGTTTGACTCGTTATAACCACAGTATGACTTTGCTATGCTAATTACGCGACAAAAGGGCTTTGGTGGTCACCCAATTCAGACCTTTCCTGGAAATCAGGAGGTACTCTTCTCTATTTCCAATAAAACTGACTCAACTTCATTCCTTCAAGTTGTAGGACCACAAACTCGGCACATCTGACATCTAACAGGCTAAAAATTTTATTTCTCAAAACATATGACTAAACAGAATTGTTTTGTTTGTTGATACAGGACTACTGTAGTTCAGGCTGACCCTGAACTCACTATGTATCCCAGGCTGGCCTGGAACAGTGGTGATCCTCTTGCCTCAGCCTCTCAATGGTTGAAATTAAGGCATGTGCCACTACTCGAGGCTTTACACAAAATTTTTTTACAAGACATAAACATACTCAAATTATACACGGAGCCAAGCTTGCGAATGAACAGAACCAGTATGTTGTGCTTATAATGATTAAATTTCTCAAAAGATGGAGCTCGACTAATGGAGCAGTGTTAATCCAGAAACAATTCAGTGCTGATTTACTTACCTGCCTAAGAAGTTATCTGGAATCTTCAAAGAATTCTGCAAGGAAAATGATTCACTAAGTAAGAGATTAAGGCAAATTTTTCTTTTTTCTTTTTGAGAAAGGCTTTTGCTATGCAGTTCAGGCTGACTTTGAGCTCACTTTGTAGCCCAGGCTGGCCTCGAACTCGCAACGATCCTCCTGCCTCAGCCTCCCGAGTACTGGGATTACAGGCGTGCACCACCACGCCCGGCGAAAGCAAGTTTTTCTTAATGTGAGGAAATTGTGTACAGACCGCGAAATCTAGGACTGTTTCCTGCATGGTTTATCTCCTCAGTCATTGCCCAAAGGACTCTGAGAAGCTGTAGGAATATGCAGGCGCGGACACGAGGCCCAGCTTCCTCTCCAACGTTGTGGAAAGGGACTGTACATCCCGGGGCAGAGCCCTATGCTCCCCTATGCCACCTGGACAGAGCCCGGGGAGAGTGACCTCCCGGGGTATCCACGTTGGTAAGAGCAATTCACACAACTTACAGATGACAGCGCTGAGAAATAATTCCACGATATACAGAGATTCCTCCGGATGTATTATGGTCAAGTCTCAAAACACAACCAAAATTCAGCTCCAACATCATTGAGTTGTCATAGTATGAGAAACTTCTCGGGAACTGAGCGGTCAGTAATGGCAAAAGCAGAGACAGAGCGCGTGCTCACCCACCCGACATTCAAGTATGGCTGGTCGCTAAGCGTTCCCGAACTAGAAAGCCTTCATTTACCCGCGGATGGAGGACCAAAATCAAACAAGCGTAAGTTCCATTAGGGAACACGCGCCCGCTGGGAAGCAGGAAGACAAACCACGGGACAGACACCCACAGGAAGCGGAGCCGCGTTGCGCTTAGGAGCCCGGGAGAAACGCGCCGCGGCGCCCGCAGTCCGCGGCACCCGGGTCCTAGCGACCACTCCCGCCCTCCCGCCTCAATGGTACGGACGCCGCAGGAGGTATTTCTCCTAAACAACATCCTCAAGACAGACTGCCGAACCGAGAGAGTAGACCTATAATTCGGGAGTTACGCGGGTAAAATTGCTCACCACGGATATAGACCGACTTTGTTAGCGCCGTTGCCGCTGCGAGAAAGACCGAAGAAGGCTGAAGCAGCCATATTTATAGCTCAAGAAGGGAGCGTACGTACGACATGCGCAAAGGCTGCTGGGACGTACGCCGTTGAATCCCACCTCTATCTGGAGTAGAGCCCTCTCGCGATATTAGAGCCGGAGCGCGGGACGTTAATGGAGAGCAGAGATTCTGTGCGTTCGTTTATCTCGTCGTTTACCTCTGTCAGTAGACTCTGTTCTTAGATTAACTGGCCAGGAGTTTTGGGACAAGTTTGCAAAATAGGAGAAGACATACGTAGAAAAGCAAAACGCCTCAAAGGAGATTATATCTGCCCTGTCACATGCGAAAGAAACTTGATAAACATAGGACTGGAGTGCTTCTAGA
>NW_004955452.1:7602788-7607707 GCF_000276665.1 Chinchilla lanigera | reverse complement strand
TGAGCTCAAGACCAGCCTGAACTGCATAGTGAGACCCTGTCTCTTAAATAAAATAAAGAAGAAAGAAAAGCAACAAGAGCCAAAGAAAGGGTGGGAGAAGCAAGCCTCCATCTCTTGATCCCTTTCCTACTTGAGAAAGATCTACCTACTTCCTTTTTTTTTTTGTTTTTTTCTTTGCTTTTTTTAAAATTTGGGTTTGTCATATAATTGCCCAGCTATTTCCAGCCTTTGAACATCTACTATTTTAATATTGTGTGACAAGGTAAAGGTATATAAACCACTTTCTGTATAAAAAAATACAAAGGCTGACTCTAGAAAAAGCATTTACATGATTGTGAGCTAAATCCAGTTTTAGCCAGGTGTGGTGGAGCAACCTGTAATCTTAGCACTTGGGAGGCTCACGCAGGAAGATGCCACGAGTTCAAGGCCAGCCTGGGCTACATAGTGAGTTTAATGCCAGCCTGAACTACCCAGCAGAACCGTGTGTCAAACAAACAAACTAAATAAATAAATGCAATTTTGTCATGGAATAACTAACCTGAATGGCTGGCACTGTTTCCAACTATGTACATGCATGACACTAATTATAGTGTTTAAAGCAACACACATCAGTGAGGCTTGGTACCGAGGCGGGCGTCGGGGCCAGTGGGGAGCAGAGAGGGGCTGTCAGCACCGCTGACCCCGGCGGAGGCCGCCAGGAACTCCTCTAAGGTGGAGAAGCTGCCTCCCCACATCATCTGCCTGGTGCAGAGGGAGATGAGGACACTGACAGCGGACCCCGCGAAGAGCATCGAGGTCTTCCCCAGCGGGGACCTCACAGACCTGCGGTCACCGTCGAAGGACCCGAGGGGACCCCGTAGGCCAGGGGGTCTGTTGCGCGTGAGTTACAGCTAGACTTCGCTGCCTCCCCACCCAAGGGCTGCTTCCCGCCCCAGCTGTCCCACCCGAAGGTGGGAGCCAGCGTGCTCACGGGATGGAACGGCCGAGCGGGGCCCTGGAGCAGGCTGCTGAGGGCCCGCGGATCCCCCCGGACCCCGAGTCCGCGCTCGGCAAGAAGCCCTAGGGGCTTCTTAGCAGCAAGGAGTACGAGGTGCGCGCGCCTGCTCCCGGGGTGCAAGGCGCCTCCTCTGCCGACCCTGCTGCCCGCCACCCACCGCTGGGGTCCCGGGCGGGGCCAAGGGTGCCATAGTCAAGAAGCTGGCAGCGAATAAAAATACGCAAAGCGGGTGCTGGGGCAGCTGTAGGGTTTCCGTGTTGCCACTGCTCTCCCACCCTTATCCCTAAATTATTTAAATTAAGGCTGGGTGGGCTGCAGGGGCACTAAGATCTGGATTTGGTGGGGGGGTTTTGTCTTTTTGAGACAGGGGTCTGTCTCCCTATGCAGTTCAGGCTGGCCTTGAGCTCACTTTGTAGCCCCAGCTGGCCTTAAACTTGCAATGATCCTCCTGCCTCAGCCTCCCAATTGCTAGGATTACAGGGGTGCACCACCAGGCCTGGCTGCTGGACTTTTTAAAAATAAAGTTGAAATAGCATGTGGCTGGAAAAAAAAATGTACATTCAACACAGCAGGTAAGAATTGAAGTGATTTTTATTAAACCAGAAATTAAAGAGATGTGCAAAAAATGTAAAGCAATGTCACTTCTATTTGTGGAAAACATGGTGGTAGCCAGTGCAGGGTTTTCCCAAGGTTTCCACTGACTTAACTTACACGAAGCAAGCTGAGAACTTTAGACTCAAGGCATGAGAAGCAAGGAGCAGCTCAACATTATGGGAGGCTGAGGCAGGAGAGTTGCGAGTTCAAGCCAAGCCTGGCAGCTTAGTGAGACGCAATTTTTTTTTTTTTTTGATTCTGAGAATTAAACTCACGACCTCGAGCTTGCCAGACAGGCACTTGCGCCTCTGAGCTATATCCCCAGCCAGAGACTGTCTCAGCCACAAATAACAAAAGAACAATCTCCTAGCCCCTACAGCAGCGATGGGAACCTTTCAGAGCCTTCGATGATACAGCCTGCTGCAGTGTGTGCCACAGGTTAGCCGCCACTGCTCTCGTTTCCCATAATATGGTGTAGTGCTCTGACAAGCAATTATGCTCAAACTTAACTTCTCATTCAATATCCATGACCAATCACCTATCAGTTACCAACCCCATGATACTCCAAAATTCACTGGAAGATGCTCTGCCTTTGAATAAAACCAATTAACAGTAGTTTGGCCAAAGCCCTTGCTGCATTTCTATGTAAAGGAACCAGTCACCGTTACTTCAATTCATGAGTATGTTAGTTTAATCTGAATTGTTAGGTATGTACAATTTTTTCATTCAAAAACAGAACTAGTTTTGTTTCGAAACCACGATCTCCTTGAAAATGGTGGAAAGCCAGGCCTGATGGTACATGCCTGTAATCCCCGCAGCTGGAAGGCTGAGGCAGGAGGCTCACTTGAGCTCTAGGCCACCCTGAACTGCAAAGGGAGTGGGGCTAGGAATACAACTTAGCAGCATAAGCAACTGCCTGGGAAAGTGTGAGGCTGGGTTGTTTGTTTCCCCTTTTAAAAAAAAAAAAAAGTGGAAAAGCCAAATACATTATAAGAAATTTCAACCTGGCAGGACTTTCTTTTTGGGGTGCCGGCAGTAGAAGCCAAGGCCACGAGATATATTCTTACCCTTTAATTGACCTGCCCATGCCCAATACTTCTTAATTCCTTATGGACGTCAGTGGGCACGAGCTAATGAACGGCCCACTGTCACTGGTAAGGTATCTGGGGGTAACAAAAGAATGTACACATTTGACTAATTCTTTTTTTTTTTGGTCTTTTGGAGACAGGGTCTCACTCTGCAATTCAGGCTGGCCTTGAGCTCACTTTGTAGCCCAGGCTGGCCTTGAACTCGCAACGATCCTCCTGCCTCAGCCTCCTGAGTGCTGGGATTACAGACGTGCGCCACCATGCACAGCTTGACTAATTCTTGGACAATCCCAGTCTTTGATACTGGAACAGCAGAATTTTCAGTCTACACAGCTGTTTTAAAGTCATGCATGGCGGTGCGTGCCTGTAGCCCCACACTCTAGGAGACCGAGGTAGACTGATCACAAGTTTCAGGCCAGCCTGGGTAACTCAGCGAGACCCTGAAACAGTTCTGGTGGTCCATGTGTGTGTCTTCAGTTGCACGCTGGCTACCTTGAAAATCTGAATCTACTGAAAATGTTTGCCTTTCACGGCCATTTTGACTTTGGGGAACAGCCCAGATTTGCAGTGTCAGCCCGGAAAGGTGGACAATTGCATTTCTAAAAGAAATTGCTCTATCTAGTGGTGTATGACATGGACTGTTGTCATAACAGAGCATAAAACTATCTGCCCACTTCTCAGGCTGTTTTCTTCACACATCATTTCTTAAACTCTTCTAATACTCAGGCTGCCTGGTTACAAACTCAACTCCCCCAATTCCATCAAGGTAAAAAATACAGTATCACTTTGACGTTAGATTTTCTTTTTTCGTTGCCGCTGGATCTTGACTGATTTACTTTCCTCTCACAAGGCCAGCTGGGTGATTTCCACTGAGAACTTTGAACCTTGATCTCAGCATCATAATCACAGACCCAAGTTTCTGCCCCCTGATGACATTTACTAAAATACTGAAACCTGAAGTGGCACAAGTGCACAGCTCTGAAGAGAATTACAAATGGGTGTTGATTGTTCAGCAAACATGTAGAACAAATTTGATCCTCAGCTCATATTCACATCTGTGAAAATGCTTTGAATAGAACTGACCTTCATATCCTCTGAAAGGTGCCTAATAGTCAACTTTCCGTGGATCCAATTATTTCACTTATTCTTTCAATCTTTTTTTGGGTTTTTGATGAAGGACATTCTTTTTGTCTTCAACTGACTCACAATCATTGCGAAATTGCTCAAACCACTCGCAAACTGTCTCCATGGCCACTGCACTATCACCGTACACTAATTTTAACATTTCATGTGTTTCTTTAGCAGTTTTTTGCAGTTTGAAACAAAATTCCACGTTAATGCGTTGTTCGTGATCCATTATTTGCAGCAGAGTTGAAAACACCTTCTCTCAACCAGAGCTCACAACCAGACACTGAGAAGTTAAAAACCTGTCACACTGTTTCTAAGGTTCCACAAGCTACTTGATGTACTGAGGATCCCTCCCTCTTCCCTTGATGGCACTCAGCAGCAGCATTCACTGTTATTTTTGAACATGTCTCACATGTGAATGGCCAAATCCAGTGCAGTTCCTTTCTCCTGAATGAAAAGAAACACAAGATTATATTCTTGAAGTCTGTAGTTCAAGCTTAAAGTCTTGTTTACTACACATTGGATTATCTCCTCAGTTGTTGCCCAACTGGCTCTAAGAAGCTCCGGTGCTGGACCAGACCAACAACCTAACATTCCCAAACAGAGAAACCTCTTAGGACCCCTCACAGGCTTTTCTTATCCCCAGAGTAAATATGGAGCAAACAAACTTGTGAAGGTACAAGGGTCAATTAGAGATACTGTTTACTCCATGCTTTATCTACTGCATTGTTATTTAATGGTAACAGTTGCAAAAACACTTTAGCTCTCTGGACAGAGCCCAGGAATATGCTATGTTCACTCTTGAGGTGAAAGCACCCTACCTCATGTTTTCTTTTCCCCCTTGTTTTTATTTTATTTTATTTTATTTTATTTTATTTTATTTTTTGAGACAGGGTCTCGCTATGTAGTAAGGCTTTCCTTGAACTTTCCTTGACCCTCCTCTGCCTCAGCCTCACCAAGCGCTGGGATTACAGGCTTGTGCCACCTTGTATCAGTCAGGGTTACTAGAGGAACAGATATAATATAAGATAGGGCTGGGGATTTAGCTCAGCGGCAAAAGTTCGGTTCCCGGTACCAGAGAAAAAACCAAAAAAAAAAAAAAAAAAGAATTA
>NW_004955452.1:7600024-7602292 GCF_000276665.1 Chinchilla lanigera | reverse complement strand
AAATTAACACAATAAACAACATCCCAGAAGGGTAAGGGCATGTCCTTTTCACCCCAAGAGGCAAACTGCTGAGTCTCTTAGCCAAACCTCTAGATTCCCCAAGTTGACACAATGTATCAACCATAACACACCTCTTCTGGGCTTTCTCTTGTTTTTATTCCATTTTTTCTAATGCTGGAGATGGAACCTGGAGTGCTCTACCCACTGAGCTATATTCTCAGCACATTTTCATTTAACTAATTCTCCCCTCAACCACATGAGCATGTAAAATGTGAGTATTTTAGTACACTTTTTCTTTTTTTGGGGGGGCGGGGGGAATCAAACTCAGGACCTTGCACTTTCTAGGCAGGCGCTGTCCCACAAGCTATATCCTCAGCAACATTGTTTTATTGATGACTAAAAAACCAATTTTTACAAGGCATTGGTATACACTTATACCAATGCCCCTGCAAAAACAGAGCCAAGTTCATATATGGATAGACAATCAGTGCTCTGTGCTCAGTGATTAAATGTCTCAGAGGTAGACCTTCACAAATTAGAACAAGGATAATCTGACAAATACTGTTAATCCAAAAACAATTCAGTGCTGATTTACTTACCTGCCTAAAGAAGTTATCTGGAATCTTCAAAGTATTCTGCAAGGAAAATGATTTACCAAGTAAGAGATTAAAGCAAATTTTTCTTAATGAGACTAAGTTGTGTACAGACTGCGAAATCTAGGACTGTTTCCTGCATGGTTTATCTCCTCAGTCATTGCCCAAAGGACTCTGAGAAGCTGTAGGAATATGCAGGCGCGGACACGAGGCCCAGCTTCCTCTCCAACGTTGTGGAAAGGGACTGTACATCCCGGGGCAGAGCCCTATGCTCCCCTATGCCACCTGGACAGAGCCCGGGGAGAGTGACCTCCCGGGGTGTCCACGTTGGTCAGAGCAATTCACGCAACTTACAGATGACTAAGCTGAGAAGCAATTTCATCTAGTGGATAGTGACTTTTCCAGGATACATTACAGTAGATCATTAAATCCAATAAATGCAAACTGGTCATTACACCAGAAATGTAATTTTCAAGCCAGGGCTGATGGCATATGCCCGTCATCTAGCCAGAACTCTGGGAGGCTGAGGCAGAAGGACCACAGTTCAAGACTAGCCTGAGAAATTTAGCTGGACCTGTCTTTAAAAAAAACAAAAAACCACCAAGATAAAAACAAGGTCTTGTAATGTAGGTCGGCACAAATGCCCTTGGTTCAGTTCAGTACCACAGGGTACCTCTCAGCAAACATCTAAAATGCTCCAAATTATTATTTTATTTATTTATTTATTTATTATTTATTTTAGACAGGGTCTCGCTATGTAGTTCAGACTGGCCTCTAACTCCATGTAGCCCAAGCTGCCCTCAAACTTGCAAGCCTCCTGCCTCAGCCTCCTGGGTGCAGGGATCATAGGCATGCGTCCCCTCGCACGGCCTTAAAGTGTTACTTTTTAATCGCGAATGCTGCTCACTAATACACGTGTGTGCAAATCCATTCAGGGACATGTGCCCTCCAGGAAGCAATTCGCTTACAATCTCAGCATCCTGAAGGAGGAGGACGCGATTCTTCAGCAGCCCACATCCGGCTCAGGCTCCACTCAAGCCTAATTGGTATGGACAGCGCTGAATGATCTGTTCTAAATACTAGCCTCAGGAAATGCTGGTTGCTAATACCTACAAAAGACGAACCAGGCAAGTAAAAACACTCACCAACACGAAGAAACGTGAGATACCCTTTGTCTAAGAGATGGCCAAGCCCGAAGCAGCCATATTTATACCTTATGGAGAGTCCGGAAGTGAAGGAATGTCTAACGCGCCTACGCAGGGACATGCGCAGTTAGGAAATTGGAAATTCGCTAAGGCTCCTGGGATATACGAAGTTGAGCCCCACCCCTACCTGGATTCGAGGCCTCTCGCGATAGTAGGGCTTGCGAGCGGGACCTAGCTGGGGGATGTAAGATTGTCTCACTCAGGCTGCAGAAGGTTCTCAGATTAATTGCTCAAAAGGGCTTTGGCGTAAGTTTCAAAAACAGGAAAAGAGCCATAGAAAAGCAAATTGTCTGAAAAAGGATTATATCTGCTCTCTCACATGCGAAAGGGAAGGTTCTGGGTTTAAAAATAAAAGTGACATTGGCCCAGATCAGTAGTTCTGTAAGTGTGATCAGCAAACCTCAGGCTCCCTGAAAATTCTTTGGGAGTCAAAAAATTAAAAACGATTTCTGTTTCTTTTTTCTTTTTTT
>NW_004955452.1:7597276-7599784 GCF_000276665.1 Chinchilla lanigera | reverse complement strand
AAAAATAAAAAATAAAAAAATAAAACTACAGAAGGGCAGAGAGGAAAGGGATTTTTTAAAAAAATTAAGACTTGCTATGTACATGTACGAACTCCCCATTTCTTTCTTTTTTTTAAGGGGGAAAGGTTTATTTAGCTCACATTTTGTAGAGATTTCAGTCCATATTTGGCTGGCTGCAAGGCAGGGTAGCTTGGAAAAGGGGGATTGGATCACAGAAGAAAACAAATTTATGGCAAGCAGAAGACAGCAAAAGCAAACAAGAATCTACCCATAATTTTTTGTTTTGTTTTGTTTTTGAGTCAGGCTCTAACTATGTATTTCAGGTTGGCCTTTTTTTTTTTTCCTCCGGTACCGGTAACCAAACTCACAACCTTGTGCTTGCTAGGCAGGCGCTTTTGCCGCTGAGCTAAATCCCCAGCCCATTGGCCTTGAACTCACTGTGTAGCCCAGGCTGGTTTCAAGCTCGCAGTGATCCTCCTGCCTCAGCCTCCTGTGTGCTGGGATTACAGGTGTGTGCCACCACATCTAGCTCCCCATAATTAATGTAATCATTAAGTACTGCAAATATGTACTAATAAGAAGGGCTGAGAATGTAGCTCAGTGTGAAGGCCGTGGGTTCAATCTCTAGTACTGTACTGGTGTAAAAAAGCAACAATGGATAAAAAGTGCTTGCTGTTGCCTTAGTACAATTCAAGGATCCATCGTCAAACTGTACTGGTAGTCACTATATTCCTCATCACAAAATCCATTTTTTAAAAATTCAGTTTTAGCTAAGAATGTTTATCACGACAAAGCAAAAATACTTTCATTAATACCCTTCCCAGCACTGAGGATTAAATCCAGTGGTACTCTGCTAGTGAGTTATAGTCTCAGCTCTTTTTTAATTGTGAGATATGAGTTCACTAATTGTGAGATACGAGTTCACTAAATACGAGTTCAGGCTGGCCTCAAATCTGTGTTCTTTCTTCTTGAGCCTCCAGGAGTAGCTGGGATGACAGATGTGGGACACTGTGCCTAGCTACTTGTCAGTGCTGGAGTATCTGTCTCTTTAATATTGTATCTTTTAATATTGTATCTATCTCTTTAATAAGGAAAGTACTTACATAATAAGTACTTACATAATAGTAATAGTACTTACATAGTAAGTACTTACATAATAAGTACTACAAAAAAACACTTCTTGAATACAAAAGTACAGTGGTTGACTCGAGAAAAAACATCTGCATGATTGTGTTGTGAGCTAAAATACTACATTTTTCTGGGTGTGGTGGGGGTGGCACACACCTGTAATCCCAACACTCTGGAGGCTGAGGCAGGAGGATTGCTGTGAGTTCAAGGTCAGCCTGGGCTACATAGTGAGATCCTGTCTCAAAACAATACAAAACCAACCAAACAAAAAACCCAAAATATGTAACAGATATTGGGAAATGGGAAGAAAATGTTCAAATGAGAAGGGGAACAAGGGAGGAGGAGGGGAGAGGAAGGAAGGGACAAGAAAAAAAGAATAGAAGGAAAAAATGGAAACAAAGTTTTTGTAAATAAGGAGGGGAAGCAGGGTTGAAGGGAGGGGAACAGGGAAAAGGAAGAAGGAAGATCTATTCATGTACAGGTACAAATTCCCTATGATGAATGTTATCATTATGTATATCTAAAATGTACCAATAGAAAAATCTTTCAAAAAGTAGATTTCTCACATTTCAGTATAGTGTCAATGGATATTATCCACAGAAACAAAATTTTTTGGAGCTCTGATTAATTTTCTATTTTTATTTTTTAAATTTTGAAATAGTTTCAACACTACCCAGGCTGACTTTGAACTCCTACTAGGCTCAAGGGATCCTCCTGCCTCAGTCTCCAAGTGCTGGGACTATGGGCACACAACACTGACTCTGGCTTTAATTTTGTGTGTATAAGCTAAGGATTGTACCTATTGCCAGGTGTGGTGGTGCACACCTGTAATCCCAGCACTCGGGAGGCTGAAGCAGGAGGATCATTGTGAGGTTGAGACCAGCCTAGGCTACAAAGCGAGCTCAAGGCCAGCCTGAACTGCATAGCGAGACCCTGTCTCAAAAAAGACAAAAAAAAAAAAGGATTATACCTACGGCCTTGTACATGCTATGCATGAACTCTGCTACTTAACTGCACTGTAACCTGGCAAAATTTTTATAACTGTATAAGGGAAATAAACTGGGTGTGTGGGCCACACCTGTAATCCCGGCACCCTGGGAGGCAGGAGAACTACAAGTCTGAACCTTGGCAATTTAGTTAGACCATATCTCAAGATAATTATAAAGAAAAAGCCTGGAGATCTGGCTTAGTGTGAAAGTCCTGGGAATGTTTAGTTTACATCTCTATCACTTCTTTTGTCTCCATTTGTCTGTCATTTAGCCAACTGCCTGGACTGCACAGGAACTTAAGTTATTTGATGTTATAATCAATTATGTGAAGGGAGTGCAGAGAAAGGAGATAGGCTGACAGGTTACAACAAAGAGGGTTAAGGGAAGGTTT
>NW_004955452.1:7585451-7596546 GCF_000276665.1 Chinchilla lanigera | reverse complement strand
AACTTTCTGCTTCTGGAGCAGTTATCTAAATCCATTAATTGTTTCAACAAACACTGAAAAATGTACATTCTTCTTTTTTTTTTTTTTTTTTTTTGGTGCCAAAAATCAAACTCAGGACCTTGTGCTTGCCAGGCAGGTGCTGTGCCACTGAGCTATATCCCCAGCCCAATGTAGACTTTCAAAACAGCCTTCTGGAGATCACTTAAGCCTCTAAGAGAAAGAGCATTTTGAGAGTATAAGAAGTCCAATGACATGAGTAGTTCTGACTCAAGGTTTCTTCTAGCCGTCAGTAAAGGATATATGGTAAATAAGGTCAGTCTCTCAAGTGACAGGGAGAAAGTGAGCTACTGCCACCTGGATTGAAACTGGGCTGCTTACCTGAAAGGAGGACAGGAAGCACCAAGCATCCCTTTATGAGGTATGCCTGAGGTCTAACTATATGTCGTCCATGCAAGTAAATCCTTGCAGGGTCAATTGATCAGGCTTCAAGTGCTTGTCCTCCAGTATATGCAAGGGATGATTTCCTAATTTGCTTTGACTTTGGGAAAACAACTTCACCTTAGCTCCTTCATGAATACGACGAGTATAGTACTACTTACCTAACAGGCGGAGGGTGAGCTCAAGAGGACAAAGAGCCCAGTGCAGAGCCTGGTACACAGGGGACCCACAGTTGACTCTTTTCTTTGGCCTGTGCTTAGTCTATGTCTGTGCGCAGACCCAAACCTTACTGACAGTCACCTCTGGCAGCATGCACATGTCCTTACTGTACATGCTTTTAGGGTCACTAGCGATATTTGTGTATCATTTTTAAAACTGTTTTTAATCTTCTGGACCAAGTAGAACATAAAAATAAGTACCTCACACCAAAATTGTTTGGTATTTTGAACTTCTAAAATACTTTAATAATTAATTTTAGTGGGAAGACTGATATACAATGCAATTATTAATTGTACAAGGAGATTCTGTACACCAGGGAAGCATCTTGAAGTATAATATACCAGGCTTTTATTTCTTCTTTACATTATGATTTGTGAGCTTCCAACTTAAACAGAAAAGGAACACAAAATCAACTTTTATATACATAAAAACAAAACGAAACAAATGAATGAACTTCACCCTCCCCCAATACTTTGTTTCAAAAGAACACAGATGAGATGAAAGATGAACCAGAATCCTTGATGGCACAGAGAAGGCAGACAAGTAGCTCAGAAAATCAAATTCTGTTTCAAGCTTGGCACATTAAAGGAATGAAAGACAGAGAAAAAGGGGTTTGAAAAAAAAACCACACACACATACAAAAAAAAAAAAAGAAAAAGGAGTTTGAAAATGTCATCTCAAGACAGAGAGAATATTGAGCTGGGCATGGTGGCGCATGCCCGTAATCCCAGCACACGGGAGGCTGAGGCAGGAGGATTGTTGCAAGTTTGAGACCAGCCTGGGCTACAAAGTGAGCTCAAGGCAACCTGAACTGTGCAGCGAGACCCTGTCTCAAAAAGACAAAAAAAAAAAAAAAAAGTGGAAATAAGTCAGTCTTCATACCATCAACATAGAAGTCAAGTTAGTGGTTAACGTGGCCACCTTACATGCAAACCTCTAATGGAGGAAGTAAGAGTCCTTCGATCTTTCCCAGCTACCTAACTGCTAACAAGCTCCAAGCACATGGTCCAGTATTGCTTCCAACTAGACAGTAATTAAGAAATCCAGCCCCCTCCACCAAAAAATTGCCTTTAAGGTCACTTTAGTTTTTTTCTTTTTTTTTGACCTGATGTTCTGATTCTTTAGCAAGTCTGATATGGACATGAAAAGAGAGCAATCTGCTGAAAGATTACATACTGAACAAATGACAGGCACTACAGAATAATTCAGAAGAAATTTATGAAACAGCCACAGTTTTCTGTACATTAAAGCGAAGAAAAAAATGCCACATTCATCAGTTAAATTGAAGCTATTTTTTTCCCCACTTATGGTGTGGACAGGAATTAAGAGGCAAATAGTGAGGCTGTTTGGTCTTCAATGAAAATTCAAGGAAAGTGATCAAGCCTGTTTTAGGAAACTGTACTAATATATATTACAGATACAAAATGGGGCATGGCTGACCAATGCCCAGGCACTAACCACACGGGGACAGTGTGGAAAAGGAAAGGTGAGGAGGAAGCTGTGGGGGGCAGTGCCGGGGTGAAGAGGGACTGTGCGGCAGAAGAGGGCCCACGCAGGGCACAAGGCGGAGTCACAACTGCGTCTCTATCAGCACTTCTCCCTACGCCCTGCAGAGAGCTCTTCACACCCCTTAGGACCCGGCTACGATTCTGGCTGGAAATGTGAGGCCCCCGCACACAAGTCCTCCCACAGAATGCCCACAACTCTGCCCACCGGGGAGAGAACATTTGCTGGTCGAAGTGATTTATAGTATTATTTGGTACAATAAAAATAAAACAGCTTATACAATTTAAGCCACAGGTCAGTTTTCTGCCAAGTTGATGTTAATATTAAGGCCTTTTTCTTGTTTTTGTGCATAGAAAACATACACGGTTTTTCATTTGATCAACCTGTACTTGAGCTGCAGCTCAGACTGTCTAGTAGACAGAAAAAACATAAATTCCCAGTGATCTTTTTCAAGATCACTTTAAAATAAAAATCAGGATGACAAGGGCCAAAAAGGAGGAAAATGTCAGATCCCGAGTGTCTCTGAGGCTTGAGTGCAGAAGAGGGCTCCATGGCCGCGCCACGAGGTTTGGTGCAATGCTTTCGCGGGACAGGCCAGTGCAGTAGGAAGGCTTCCCCTGGAAGGGGCGCCCTTGCCCAAAGGTGGGGCCTCTGCAAGGTTTTCCCTACCACCAACTGGATTTGATAGCGGGAGGGACTTAGCGCCTACACAAGCAGTCTCAGAGTCACAGGAGGGCGGGTAAGGCTAATGGTGCAAACTGTGCCTCGGCACAGGTGGTCACTGCGGGGCAGGGGTGTGGTGCAGCCAGTAAAACTCACTGCCGGCAGGTGGTCCAGAACTTTGGTGGCTGTGAGAGAAAAGTCCCCAAGTAGCTGCAATGAAAAGTTCAAAAGCACTGACAGAGCCCTCAGTTCTGCCCCGTGAGCAGCACATGAGAATCCATTCCAGTGAAAGGCTACATTCGAAGTGCTGTTTACTCCAGAACCAGAACCCAGAGGGCAGAATTCTGGCTGTGCTGGGAAGTGCTGAAGTTCCCTCCGATGTCACTCTGGAGACAGGCTGCAAAGCAGCACTGTTTTCTTTTTTTTGGGGGGGGGATGTCACTTAGTTCCTCTCTCAAACTTCAGGATCATGGACGATGGTAGCTAAAACAGATGATCAAAAAAAGACAAAGTTACCAGATAACAGATTGCTATGCCTCTTCTCCACTCCAATTTTATTTTTATTATTCTTTTCTCATTGTGAGACATTTTTATTCTGCAGTATTAAACATGATTAAATTCAGTGCAAGAAAATACCACATATATTGGGTGAAAGGTGAGTTAACTATTTCTTTTCTTTTTTTTGGTCTTTTTGAGACAGGGTCTCGCTATACAGTTCAGGCTGGCCTTGAGCTCACTTTGTAGCCCAGGCTGGTCTCAAACTCGCAACAAACCTCCTGCCTCAGCCTCCTGAGTGCTGGGATTACAGGCGTGCGCCACCATGTCCAGCCCTTTTTATTTTTTGAGACAGTGATTCACTAAATTGCCCAGCAGGACCCAAACTAGTGATCATCCCGCTTCAGACTCTCATGGACCACCTCACCATGCCTGGCTTTGGCTTGTTTCATGAAGATAAATAATTAAAATGAAGTTTATACACCAAGTTGGTAGGAACAATTGTGCTAGAAAGGACTAAAACTATATGATGTAAGATGTTCTCTAATTCAGCACAGGCTCTTCGCTCTTAGACTGTGAAGGTGAGATCAGGGAGGAGCACTCCACAGCTTTGAAGATATTCATTCCTTCCTGTAAATCCTGGTTCTGCAACCTACTGGCAAGCCAAGTTATTTATGCTTTGTACCTCCATTTCCTCATGGATAAAAATGGGAATATTAATCCGTTTTGTAAGTTTACTGTATATATTTAATACCAAGGACTGATAAAAATATTGTGTTTAAATTAAAAAATTATAGTAAAAGATACACTGACATTAATCCCCCTCAAAATCCTCTCCTGTGCTTCAAACACGCTCATCCTACTGTTCTTGCCCCTCCCTTCCTTTTCTGGAGACAGTGTCTCCCTAATCGTCAGGCTATTCCAGGCTGCTCTTGAATTCTTGGCGATCCTCTTGTCTCAGCCTCAGCGCTGGGATTACAGGCATGTGCCACCACACCTGGCTCTTGTCACTTTCTGAAGCAGTTCTGGAAGCCCTTTTTCATGAGTGGCTGCTGCTGCTGAGCGCAGTTCAATTGAAAGGCAGGCTTTTAAAAACATTACAGTATCCTCATCCACCCTGTTCACCAGAGCTGGCTCCTCTTCAAAGTCAAAATGACCATGAAAGGTAAATATTTTTAATCAATTCAGGATATCCAGATAGAAATGACAGCACAACTAAAGATAATTAGGAAAGATGACTTGCAGAGCTGCTTCAGAAAGTAGCAAGAATGACAGGATAAACGTGTTATAAGGGAGGAGGAGTATTTCAAGGGGGATTGAGGGCAATGTCTTTTATTTATTTATTCATTCATTTATTCATTTATTTTTGTTTTTTTTTTGTTTTTTTGTTTTTTTGTTTTTTCTCCGGTACTGGGAACCGAACTCACGACCTTGCGCTTGCTAGGCAGGCGCTTTGCCGCTGAGCTAAATCTCCAGCCCCTTATTTTTGTTTTTTGAGACAAAGTTTCAAGCTGCCTTGAATTCATTATATAGCCCAGGGTGGCCTCAAATTTGCAGTGACCCTCCTGCCTCAGCCTCTGAGTGCTGGGATCACAGGCATGTGCCACCACATCCGAACTCTTATTTATTAATTTATTTTTTGAGATAGGATCTTACTATGTCATTCAGGCTGGGCTTGAACTCCCAGCGACCCTCCCCCCTCTGCCTTCTGAGTGCTGGGATTATAGATGCCAGGCTAATGTGTCTTTTATCGTACTACACTTTAAAAAATTTCAGCATTCACTATATTTTTAAAAATATCTCATATATAAAATGTCAAACTCAGAGTAGACATTTATTGCTGCCTCTTACTTCTCCTTCTTTTCCCTGAATGTACTGCAGTCATCACTTTCTTCTAATGATGTCATCAGAGCTCTCCCTATCTGCACAACCCTCATATATATGTTTGGAGAATTTTTACTTAGCTGTTAGTATTTGAGCCTTTTGCGATCTTACCGTGTGAAATGTTTGCTGTCTTCATGAACTTCCATCTCTGAGCTTTTAAATTCATTTAGTTCTTTTCTTATGGCAGCCTGTAGGGTAAAGATAAAAACATGTCAACATCTTCTGCCTGCTACAAGTAGTACAGCGGGACTTGCTTTTTTTTTTTTTTTGTCTTTTTGAGACAGGGTCTTGTTATGCAGTTCAGGCTGCCTTGAGCTCACTTGTAGCCTAGGCTGGTCTTGAAGTTGCAATGATCCTCCTGCCTCAGCCTCCTGAGTGCTGGGATTACAGGTGTGCGTCACCATGCCCGGCGGGACTTGCTGTCTAATCTCTATTGTACTTTACTTTGTGAGTCACTGCAACCCCAGTCAGGCAACCAGAGGGAGGGAAGAAGTGAGGTCAGCATGCTGAGTGCTGCTCTGGGCCTAATTCACATCACTTTCCTGATACTATTCTTCTCATGATAAACCTAAAATTCAAGCTAAATCAGAAGACGCAAAATAAAAGATATTATAGCTTTGATAGTTTTCATAGCAAGTAAAAATGTTTCTCCCATTACAGAAGCAAATTATGCATAACTATTAAAATTTATCACCTGAACTCTGTCCAAACATTGGCACCATTAAAAATGGTTTTCCCTTTCCTCAGCTGCCACCAAGGTGCTCGGTTCTTCTGAGGGAGGGAAGGCTGTAGTGGGGTGAGGCCCTTACTTCATTGGCGACTAGCATCATGCCCAGAAGCCCACCATGCCCACGGCCTCTGTCTCCAGGCTCACCTCCATCTATTCTGCCCTTATCTTGCACAACAACAAGGTGACCGTCAAGGAGGATAAGGTCAATGCCCTCATTAAAGTGGCTGGTGTCAATGTTGAATCTTTTTGCCTGGCTTGTTTGCAAAGGCCCTGGCCAATGTCAACATAGGGAGCCTCGCGTGCAACGCAGGGGTGTGTGGACCTGTTCCCACAGGTGCTGCACTTGCAGGAGGCCCTGCCCGCTCCACTGCAGCTGTGCCAGCTGAGGAGAAGAAAGTGGAAGCAAAGGAGGAAGAATCTGAGGATGATGACGACATGCAATTTGGTCTTTCTGATTAAACCTCATTTTGTAACATGGTCAATAAATACTGAACAGCTGCCAAAACACCCTAGTGTTTTATGCTGGGTGTGGTGGCACATGCCTGTCATCCTTGCACTAGGAAGGCAGGAGAATTGTCAAAAGAGCTTTAGCCTCGCCTAGGTTACATAATGAGTTGAAGGCTACCCTGGACTACATACTGAGACCCTGTCTCAAAACAACAACAAGAACAACAAACAACAGAGAGGCACTACAGCTCAGTAGTTAGAGTATATGCCTAACATATGAGGCCTTGGTTTTGATTCCCAGCCCTCAAAACAAACACAAAAACTGAGCTGGGCATGATGGTAGAGGCAAGAAGACTGCAAGTTCAAGCCCACCCTGGGTAACTTAGAAACTTAGTGAGACACTGTTTCAAAATAAAGACAAAGCCAGGGGTGGTGGAGCATGCCTGTAATCCCAGCACTTGGGAGGTTGAGGCAGGAGGATCATTGCCAGCCTGGGCTACAAGGTAAGTTCAGCCTGAACTGCATAGTGAGACCCTGTCTCAAAAGACAGAAAACAAAAACAAAAACAAAATAATTGGGCATGGTGGTGTATGTATATAATCTCAACACTCAAGAGACTGAGGCAGCAGGATCACCACAAGTTTGAGCCATGCCTGGGCTACACATTGAGTCCAAGACCATCCTGAACTATAAAGTGAAATCCTATCTCAAAACCAACCAACTAGGGCAGGGGATTTAGCTCAGCGGCACAGCACCTGCCTGGCAAGTGTGAGGTCATGAGTTTGATTCCCAGTACTGGGGGAAAAAAAACCAAACACAAAAACCTCAAAAAACCCAACCAACCAATCAACTGAACAACCAAACAACAACAAAATCTCCCCCAAACCTCACCCCAAACCCTAAACCCAAAAATGTTTTATTAGCTTCTAAGTTTTTTTTGGAATTTTTGAGATGGGATCTTACTGTGTAGTTCAGGCCACTCTTAAACACACTATGTAGCCCAGGCTGGCCTCAAACTCACAGTGATCCTCCTGCCTCAGTCTCCCGAGTGCTGGGATTCTGGGTGTGCACCATCACTCCTGGCCTCCTTCTAGTTTTTTTACTCTTCAAGATTGCAGGGATTGGGGTGGGGGATTTAGCTCAGCGGCACAGCGCCTGCCTGGCAAGCATGAGGTCGTGAGTTCAATTCCTGGTACTGGAGGGGGGTGGGAGACTGCAGGGATCTTTACTTTCAGTGTTGGTGCAGAGTTATTAATATAAAGTCTGGTTGTATATCACGGCATTTTACATCTTGACTTGAAATTTAACATTATAGCAAAACTAGAAGTTTTGTTTCTGGTTACCTTGTCTACTCAGGATCTAGCATTGTTCAAAGAAAGGAGAGAGGGAGAGGGAAAGAGGGAAAAGGAGGATAAAGAGGAGAAGGAAGAGGAGATAGAACTCCAGAGAGAACATGTGAGCATTTTATTTTGTTTGTTTGTTTTTTGTCTTTGTTTTTTCTCCAGTACCGGGAACCGAACTCACGACCTTGTGCTTGCCAGGCAGGCGCTTTTGCCGCTGAGCTAAATCCCCAGCCCCTGAGCATTTTATTTTAATTTTTTTTTTTTGTGTGTGTGTCTTTTTGAGACAGAGTCTCGCTATGCAGCTCAGGCTGGCCTTGAACTCACTTTGTAGCCCAGGCTGGTCTCGAACTCACAACAATCCTCCTGTCTCAGCCTCCCGAGTGCTGGGGTTGCAGGGATGTGCCATCACGCCCGGCTCAGTGAGCATTTTAATCAATTTTTTCTGGTACCGGCAATCAAACTCAGGACCTTGCACTTGCCAGGCAGGCGCTTATGCCACTGAGCTATATCCCCAGCCCCATGTGAGCATTTTATAGTAACCTTGTCAGCCGGGGTCAGTTTGGTCCAAGGTTTGTCAGCTCGCCGATCATAATCTTGAGCATCTGTTACCTCCACATATTCATTAAATCTCAGAATCTTCCTGGCAAGGAGTTCAGCCACAGTTGGCCTTTGACTAAGCTGAAAGAAAGAAGCCTCTTAGTTTACTGTGCCAGGAATTGGCATCAATCATTCACTGAAATTACTTTTAATCTTCACTGAACATGGCAATCATCTGGGTCTTCAACCACAATTATTTCTGGATCCCATTCCCAGAGACTTCTGGGTATGAAGAGACTTTGTATTCTCCTATCCTTTTTTTTTTCTTCAGCACTTCACTGCACAGGTAAGACTGAGAACTACTGCTATAATCCAGTGCATCTCAAATTTTACTATGCAGATAAATCACCTGGAGATCTGGTTAAAATTTAGATTCTGACCAGCTGGGTGTGGTGGTGCACACCTGTCATCCCAGCACTGGGGAGGCTGAGGTAGGAGGATTGCCATAAATTTAAGGCTAAAAAAAAAAAAAAAAAAAGCTAGCCTGGGCAACAAAGTGAGTTCAAGGCCAGCCTGAACTGCACAGCAAAACCCTGTCTCAAAAAGACAAAAAAAAAAAAAAAAAAAAATTAGATTCTGGTCTGGGCTCAGAGAGAGGTAGTGAGTGAGCTTAGCATGCTTGAGGCTCTGAGTTCAATATTCAGCAATAAAAATGAATGAATGCCACCACACCTGGCTTGTGCCACCACGCCTGGCTAGGTAGTAACATTTGCCAATTTTATTTCAACATCAGTAATGCCCAAGATAAGTAGCAAATTATGATAAGGTTGTATAATCAGGTAAACCACTCAATATGAAAGTATTAAGTCTGGGCATGGCTTCTAATTATCAAGGATGATCACTTCATTCCTACAAAATGAAGAAGTAGGATAAATCAAGAAAAGAATATCTAGATCTCTTGCCCTTTTGGGGATTCTTGTTTTAGGAAATATTAGAAAACTATGAAAAAAAAATCAAAAACACCTCAGCCCAAATTAGAATCTATAGGACACAATTCAAAACTTTTGGTGATAAAGAAAAGACAAAGGGATTAATCCTAGTGCTAACACTGGTCAAGTACAGAAAAGGTTCTATCCTAACTGATCTGGAACCAAGAAGGAAAATCAATGTTTTTCATGTTTAAGTATTGCTCAGGGTTGGCTGGGGATTTAGCTCAGCGGCAAAAAGCGCCTGCCTGGCAAGCGCAAGGTCGTGAGTTCGGTTCCTGGTACCGGAGAAAAACCAAAGTGAGCTCAAGGCCAGGCTGAACTGCATAGTGAGACCTTGTCTTTAAAAGACAAAAAAAAAAAAAAAAAAAAAAAAAAAAGTATTGCTCAGGGTTATTTCAATTTGTTCACAATTAGAAAACCGCAAGTTTGCTTTGCAAAATTGAATGCAACATACTGCTCCTGTCGTTGTCTCAACAAGTTTTACAGGGTTGGGGTACAGCTCAGTGGAACAGTGCTTGCCTACCTTGTGTGAGGCACTAAGTCTGATCCCTAGTATGGGGTTTTGGGGGTCTTAAACCAAATCAAACCAATCCAAATCAAACCAACCCCTAAAATTCCAAAGCAAATAACACCAAATTTTGTTTTTTGGTTTTTGAGACAGGGTCTCACTATGTAGTTAGGTTAGTTTTGAACTCACGATAATCTTTCTGCTTTAACCTCCCAAGTGCTGGGATTAAAGGCTTGCGCCACCATGTGGGCAAAAAACACCAAGTCTCAGTCTACATCATAATTCTAGGTCTATGAAATAAAAGGTCAAAATTTATCAAACACCTTCTTATGTCAGGTCTTTTAAAAATATTAAAAATGAATCCAGGTATGGTGATGCACGACTGTAATCCTGGCACTCAGGAGGCTGAAGCAGGAGGATCACCACAGGTTTGAAGCTAGCCTTGGCTACATAGTGAGTTCAAGGTCAGCCTAGGCATAGCGAGACCCTGTCTCAAAAAAAAACCACCCCCACCCCTCCAAATAACAAGAAAAAGCTCTTGATAACGTATAATTTTCTACATAGATTATGTATTTTCATAGCAATTGATAGCACCATAAATCAAGTTCACTTATTTCCAATCAAATACATCATCCAAAGGCAAGACATATACTAGGTAGATAGACTGAAATAAAAAACCAGGAAGCGGTACCTTTCTAGTGAGCCGACGTTTAATCTCTCGTTTTTCTGCCTGCCGATCAGCTTCATTTTTAGCTATTTGACAGAAATAAAGACTATTACTTCACAATGACAACTTGAATATTAAACATTTAAATAATTACAGCACTGATATTTCTTATAGTCCAAATCAGAATAAAGTACCTTTGGAAATGACTAATCAAGCCAATTTTTTGGTCAGCTGATATATTCAAATACTTAAGAGCAAAAGCCAGCAAAATACGGCACCATATCTGTCTAGCTGCCCATATTTATACTGCCTATGAGCTAAGAAGGGTCATAAAAATTTTAAACAGTTTTCCTTACTTTTTTTGTTTTTCTCCGGTACCGGGAATCGAACTCATGACCTTGCACTTGCCAGGCAGGTGCTGTGCCGCTGAGCTAAATCCCCAGCCCCTAAACAGTTTTATTTTTCTTATTTTTTTACCCTGCACCTACACAGTTTTATAACTACCTACAATAGTCTTTACATTTGCTTCCTGGCTTACAAAACTGAAAATATTTACTATGAGCCCTTTAAGAAAAAAAGTTTGCGGCCGGGGATATAGCTCAGTGGCACAAGCACCTGCCTGGCAAGCGCAAGGTCCTAAGTTTGATTCCCCGTACCAAAAAAAAAAAA
>NW_004955452.1:7577450-7585031 GCF_000276665.1 Chinchilla lanigera | reverse complement strand
CAAACAAATAGTGCTTAGAGAGTAAGCAATGGATTGGTTAGACTCATCATGTGCACAAACTACCTGAGGGAAGCCTAAAGCTCTTTAGTGAGGAAGTTTTTTTTTTTGTCTTTTGAGACAGGGTCTCAGTATGCAGTTCAGGCTGACCTTGAGCTCACTTTGTAGCCCAGGCTGGCCTCAAACTTGGAACGATCCTCCTGCCTCAGCCTCCTGAGTGCTGGGATTATAGGCGTGCGCCACCATGCCTGACTTAGTGAGGAGGTTTTTAAGGCCAAATATCACACTAAATTTTGGAAAAACAAATCAAATCTGTACTAGAACACTATTCTAGGAAATTAATTACATATGTACACAGACAACAAATTATTTTTTGTTTGTTTTTCTTCCAGTACCAGGAATTGAACTCATGCCCTTGTGTTTGCCAGGCAGGCGCTGTGCCGCTGAGCTAAATCCCCAGCCGCTCAGATAACAAATTAAATACAGGGTTGAATGTGGTGGCTATAGAGGTAAGAAAGTTTTAAGAGCCCATGTGGTGGCGGATACCCTTAATCTCAGCCCTTGGGAGTAAGAGAGAATAGCAGCAGGAAAACTGTGATACTGGGACTTACACTGGTACACAAAGACACACCAATGTGCGTTACACAAAATGCACACTGTTAAATGTTCTGAAATGCCCAAGGCAGTCCCAGAATACTATGAGAAATTAAAACAAAAATTTCCGGAATATCAGTGTACACTAAACAATACCCTGATAACATCTTCCACAGGAAGCCTGGGGGAATTCTGTTCCCTCAGAGGAAGTATATTCTTTCCCGCTGGAACACTCTCCCCTTGGTCCTTACAGCAAATTTTACTTTTTTCTTTTACGTAAACAAAATTTATACAAAGAAAGTCTGTAAACTTGACTTCCCTAGCGGAACTCACGTTGCAGTATGTTGCGTTGTTCCAGTTCTTCCGGAGTGGGTCTTTGACTCAGTCGCCTAGAGGAGATAAATAAGGGTATTTATGTTAAACTGCCCAACTGGGCTGGGCATGTTGGGAAACACCCATGGGCACTCGGGAGGCTCAGTCAGGAGGATGCCTCAAGTTCCAGGCTAGCCTGGGCTACACAGCTCAAGGTCAGCCTGAACATATAGCAAGATCCTGTCTCAAAAAATCAACAAAACAAAACACTGCTCAATCATGCTTACAAGGATTTGTGGGCCACAGTTTGCCTTAATTGCTAAAAAATTTCAAATACATTTTGTTTGCTTTTCTGATTATTACTGATTACTTGAAATAGGGTCTTGCTATGTAGTTCAGGCTGGTCATGAACTCACTGTGTAGTCCAGTCTGGCTTCCAACTTGTAGCAATCCTCCTCCCAACTGTTGAGATTACCGGTATGCACCACCACGCAGTTCACTTCTCTGATTTTTCTTTTTGGTACCGGGAATCAAACTCAGGACCTTGCACTTACCAGGCAGGTGCTGTGCCACTGAACCATATCCCTGGACCTATTTCTCTCATTGTTTATGCAACACTTTTCACACTGAAAGTTCTAATACGCATATCACATATAGAAAGCCAGGACTCTAGGTCTAGTTCTGCTTTAATGAGCTATTGCCACAAAAAAGATCAGACTTGCCGAGTGTGGCAGCACACACCTATAATCCCAGCACTCAGGAAGCCAAGGCAGGAAGATCATGAGTTCAAAATCAGTCCAGGTCAGTCAGGTGTGGTGGCACATGCCTATAATCCCAGTGTTTGGGAGACTGAGGCAGGAGGATTGCTGTGAGCTCAAGGCCAACCTGGACTATAGGAAGGCCCTCTTATTAGAAAGTCAAAACCAAAACAATAATAAGATAGGGGGCTGGGGATTTAACTCAGTGGCACAGCATCTGCCTGGCAAGTGCAAGGTTGTGAGTTCGATTCCGATACCGGAAAAAAAACAAAAACAAAAACAAACAAACAAAAGGCTAACCTGGGCATATAGAGTGAATTCCAAGCCTGCCTGGGGCACATAGTAAGACCTTGTCTCAAAAAAAAAAAAACCGTACTGAAAATAAATACACATTTACACCCTCCAGCGGGGCCAAGGAAGGTGCTGGGGATGAGGCTGGAGGTGGTTAAAGTATGTTATATGCACATTATCTGCCAGAATGAAACTCACTAATCTGTATAGCCAACAGGCACTAATCAAAAAACGTGGAAAAATGTCACCAATTCTCACATCACAGTAAAAAACCCCCCACACACAAAAAATAAAAATGGGCTAGAGGGGCACATACTTATAATCCCAGCCCTTGGGAGCCTAAGGCAGGAACATTTTGAGTTCTAGGTCAGCCTGCGCTGTTTATGGAGACTATGTCTCAAAACCAAACAAATCAAAACACCCAAAAAACCAAAAAACAAAAGGAGCCAGTTATAGAGCCTGGCACATGCCTGTAATCCCAATACTCAGGAGGCTGAGGCAAGAGGGTTGCTGTGAGTTTGAGGTGAGCCTGGACTACATAAGTGAGGTCAAGCCCAGCCTGCACTACATAGCAAGACCCTGTCTCAAAAACAAAACACCAAAAAACCAACCAAAAGGGCTGGGGATACTGCTCAGGCCCAGAGTGCTCACCTAGGATGTGTAAGACTGGGTTCAATCCCCACTACTATAGTAACAAAAACTAGATATTAATGGGATGTTTCATGAAATCGAATATAGATGATATACTAGATAAAAATATGGGCTGGACTATAGTTCGGGGGAATTGCGCCTGCCTGGCAAGCATGAGGTCCTAAGTTTAATTCCTGGTATAAAAAAAAAAGATAAAAAATACGGTATTGATGTTATATTTCCTGAATTCAGTAAGTATGATGCAGATATGTAAGAGAATATCCTTCCTACAAGTTCACATGCTGAAGTATTTATGAGTAAAGAATTACATTTACAATTTATTTTCAAAATCGTTTTAGAAAGTCTAAAAAAGAAAAAAGGAAAAAAGAAAAAGGAATGTGCACATATACAGAGAAAATGAACACAATAACCACTAAAGCAAATATGGAAATTTTAACACTTCTAGGTAAAAAGTATATATATTTTCAACTTTTCTGTACATTTAAAATTTTTTAAACAGGGCCAGGGATATAGCTCAGTGGCATAGCCTGGCAAGTGCAAGGCCCTCAGTTTGAGTACTGGTACTAAAAAACAAAAACAAAACAAATTTTAATGTTATCCTTTATTTCTCTAAATATATTACATGTATCTATTGTGCTGGGGATATAGCTCAGTGGCACAGTGCCTTCCTGGCAAGCAGGAAGTTGTGAGTTCAATTCCCAGTACCAAAAACAAAACAAAAGAAATGAATGAATGAGTAAATACCTATGTAATTACAGATACTAAATCTCTGTGCCTTAAATGTGAAGGGCCAGACCTACCATCTTCCCTTAAGAAAACCTTTTTAGTATCACAGCCACAAGTATATCTATCAAGCTGACTTCTAGATTGGTGACTTCTGAGTTATGGACACTGTCAGAGGAAGGAGAGGCCTCTCCTTCCTTCCTTCTAATTGCCCTTAATTTCAGCAGCAGTCAGACCACAAAGGTCATACAGATTGGCAGTGTGTTTAAATAAAGAAGTCACAGATAATGGTTTCCAGTATCTACTGGAAGACAAGGGGGCAAACTTGTCTAGATGCTGCATACACAATATAACCAGTTTAAAACAGGAAAGAAAAATATATTTTATTTTTTTTTTTTTTTGGTTTTTCTCCGGTACCGGGAACCGAACTCACGACCTTGCGCTTGCCAGGCAGGCGCTTTGCCGCTGGGCTAAATCCCCAGCGCCAAGAAAAATATATTTTAATTAATGGACGTCTTCATTAAGTTACTTTGCAGAGACCCACCCAAGTGTTCTACCTTCTTATCCTTTCTCTGCTGGAAGGAACATCTGTGCTAGGCAAACTCTGTATATATACCCGGACTCTTACAGGTATGTACTTAATATGTAGGAAGCCGCACTGTATTTAGTTTCTCTACAATTTTGGTTCCAGTTGACTTGAAAAATATACTAATATTTTGAAAGGAAGCTGTTACATGGAACATGTGAAATATATATAATAAATACTATGGGTGTGTTAATTGAGTTGGCTCTTAATGCTTTAGCCAGTGGATAAAAAGTAGTAAGAGTTACTACCCTGACTTCTTTAGCAACTGTTGCAAAATCTAATGTCTTATCTGTGGTTCAAAGACTGAAGTGTTAATTAATTCCTTAATTTTCAAATTTATAGAGGATATTCAACTATTTCTAATTTGTATTTTTAAAAATTACACTGAAAAATAAAAGGGATAAATGCATGCTCTGTCACAAAGTATGCATCTAACACCCACCATGATCAAGCCAGCATAATATACCCAGCATAATCAAGCCAAATCCAATAAGCCAAGGCATACCGGATCAATGTGTTTCCAATTTGGTGCCGGATTTCGTTCCACTCCTCCTTGCTTTTACAAGGCCAAGAATTGAAGTTCAACTCTGGATCACTGGGCCTGTGGCTCAACTTCATTGCCAGTGTGTCTTTCCTCTTCACTTTGTTGGCCAGGGCACCTTAGTATGAGGAGAAGAAAAAAATGTAGAAGCTTGAAGCCAAAGGCTCAACCTCATGTGGAGCAGGGCAGGAGTCCGATCGAACAACTCCCAGCTTCCCAGTGGGCTTTAAATGACCCAACCAAACACAGAAGAGGCAGTCAGGTTAAAGACATCTAAAAATAATTTCAGTCATTTGCCTACTTTACAACCATGGACAAAAGATTCCTTCTCACTTCTACCAGCCTTGTAGTTTTTCTCACTAGTAACAACTGTTAGAGAAGAGAAAATATAAGCAAAAGACAGTTCACTGAGTCAAAACATAAAAGCTTTCACCCTTGTCAGGTGTAGTGGTACATGCCTATAATCCCAGCACTTGGGAGGCTGAGGCAGGAGGATCACCACGAGTTTGAGGCCAGCCTGAACAACAGAATATTTGTGTGTGTGTGTAGTACTGGGAATCGAACGCAGGACCTCACACTTCCCAGGCAGGCATTGTGCCAGTGAGCTACATCCCGGGTCCCAGCATGAACAACATAGCAAGACTCCGTCTCAAAAAAAAATGGGGGTGGGAGGGAAGAAGCTTTCATAGTAAAATATCTTGCATTTAACTTACTGATTGGGGCATCTACATTGCTGAGGTTGGTCTGGTTTGTTTTTTTTTTTTGGTACTGGGAATGAAATGCGCTTGCCAGTCAGGTACTATGCCACTGAGCTATATCCCTAGCAAGGCTGGCCTTTATCTGTGTAAAGGTTAAGTGATCATAGGGTTAAGTGATCTTCTGGCTACAGCTTCCTGAAGAGCTGGGACTAAAGGCACATGCCACTGTGCCTGCTACTCTATCTTTCATTGATTTTGGTTGCTGTTTTTTTGTTTTTACTTTTTGACGGGGTCTCCCTATGTAGTTCAGGCTGGCCTTGAACTCACTATGTAGGCCAGGGTGACCTCTAATTTGCAATCTTTCTGCCCCAGCCTTCCAAGTACTGGGATTTAACCTATCTGCGCCTTTTTTTTTTTTTTTGGGTACTGGGAATTGAATTCAGGATCTCATGCTTGCCAGGCAGGTGCTGTTCCACTGAGCCAAATCCCTGGCCCAACCTGTTTTTTCACATTTGGGAATGAGGAGCCCATTATTTACAACAATTTGTGAATATGAATGCATTTTTTTTCCCTTTGTCTTATAATAGGGAATTTTTTTCCTTTGTCCTATTCTTTTGTCATTATATGGAAGGAATGCATACTTTTTATCTTTTTACCTTAACACATTTGCCAGTTTTTCTCTACTCTATATATTTCTTTCTTTTTTAGACAGGGTCTTGCCATATACAGTAGTTCAGGCTGTCCTTGAACTCACTATGTAGCCTGGACTGGCCTAGTGGCAATCTTCCTGTTTCAGCCTCCTGAGTGGTGGGATTACAGGTGTGCCCCGCCACACCTGGAAATACTGTCTAATATTTTAAGGGAAGCTCCTTCCCTTCCCAACTGAATCTAGAGCCTTGGGCAAGCTAAGAACAAGATCTACCACTACTGAGCTATACCACTAACCCCTGGGTGAATAGTTTTGAAACAAAAGGATACAAATAAAAACCCAAATGACTCAACATGCTTGGCACCCTCTTCTGGTTTGTTTTAACAGAGGGATGGCAGCAGGGACAAGACGTCCTTCCTAGTGGCATAAGAACAATGAACCAGATTATTGACCCCAGGGAAGAAGGTGTCTGTTTCCATTCATTCTACGCTTGTTAAGACCAGGAAATAATTTTTCCTGTAGAAGAATTTTCTCTTGCTTTTCCTTCCCTTTCTTACTTTGATGGCTCTCGTCTTCGTCCTCTTCGTCTCGGTACTGAATGGGCCCCTCGGAATCGGAGTCACTCTCCTTTTCTTCCTGTTCCTCCCGCAGACACTGCGGTAGCTGAGGAATGTCTGAGGTAGATGTCACGTCTTCCACAAACACCACTGGGCAGGTTTGCTCCTCTTCTTCATCGTCTGGACTAACAAGTTAACGTAATTATGTTTCAGAAACTAGAGGGTAACTGATATGAAAGACAAAGGATCGGAATATCTATGGCAAGGTCCATTAACAAAATAACTTACAAATCCTTCCCATAACTAAATATCTTGTTAAGAAACTCTTAAGTAACTATTAATCTAAAGAGCTATGGGTACAGGGGCTGGGGATTTAGCTCAGTGGCACAGTGCCTGCCTTGCAAGTGCAAGATCGTGAGTTTGATTCCCGGTACCGGAAAAAAACAAAAAACAAAAATCAAACAAAAAAAGAGCTCTGGGTACACATCCCAGTCCTACCACCAGTTATCAAGTGCTTTCCAGAATCTAATTTCATTCTCACCATCCTACAAAGATGCCATTTCCCTTTACAGATGAAATAACTAAAAATAGAGGCTCGGGGGCTGGGGATGTAGCTCATCAGCACAGCACCTGCCTGGCTAGTGCAAGGTCATGAGTTCAATTCCTGGTGCCAAAACAAAACAAAACACAGCCCTAAAGCCCCACAGGCTCAGCAGTGTATATTACTATACTATATATTACTAGAAGTGATACAGTTGGGGTTTGAACTTAGAACTCTTACTACTAGGGCATGGCCCTTAAGTACTTACACTGCTATTCTTCTACCACATAAAACTTGTGGCTTTTACCACATTCTCTGGTGTGAGAAACCAAAAGTGTAAATAAGGAGCAAAATGTACAATAGGTATTGTGAAATAGGAAGAAAATTTCAAATGGGGAGGGGAACAAGGGAGTAGGGAGGGGAAAGGAAAGAAGGGAAAAGTAAAAACAAAAAAAAAAGAAAAGGGGCTGGGGATTTAGCTCAGTGGCACAGTGCCTGCCTGGCAAGCGCAAGGTCGTGAGTTCAATTCCCAGTACTGGGGGAAAAAAAAAAAAAAACCCAAAAAAAGAGAAAAGAAGGAAACAATGGAAACAAAGCTTCTGTAAATGAGGAGAGGAGGGGTTGAAGGGAGTGTAGGGGAATGGGAAAAAAAGTTATATATCATGTACAGGTACAAAACATGA
>NW_004955452.1:7554789-7577090 GCF_000276665.1 Chinchilla lanigera | reverse complement strand
AAGATTAAAACTGGACCCATATCTTCTATCACGCACTAAAATAAATTCTAAATAGATCAAAGATCTAAACATTAAAACAAATACATTAAATCTGCTGGAAGACAGAATAGGTAAAACTCTTGAAGAAATTGGTGTAGGCAAAGACTTCATGAATAAAACCCTGATCACACAGGAACTATCACAAAGAGCCAACAGCCGGGATCTCATCTTATTAAAAAAGCTTCTGCACAGGGACAGAAGCCACCAATGGAGTGCGGAGACGAGAAAAACTTTCTCAGCTGTTCTTCAAACAAAGGACTACAACTGAGAGCATATGAAAGAACTCAAAAATATCAGAACTCCCAAATTTAAAGACTCAATCCAGAAATGGGCTTCTGCGATGAATACACAATTCTCAGATGAAGAAATACAAACAGCAAGTAAATATAGGAAAAAATGTTCAACATCACTGGTCGTTCGAGAGATGCAAATTAAAATAACACTGAGATTCCATCCACCCTGGAAAGGAGGGCTGTTACCAAGAAATCAACCAATAAAAAATGCTGGCAGGGCTGTGGAGAAAAAGGAACCCTTCTCCACTGTTTGTGAAGTGTAGACTGGTACAACCACTGTGGACATCAATGTGGAGATTCCTCAAAAAGCTAGGATTAGAGATCCCGTTTGACTCAGCTATTCTCCTGCTGGGTATCTTCCCAAAAGAATTACTGGTTTGTTTGGGGTTTTTTTGGGGGGGGTGGGGATCAGGAATTAAACTCAGGACCTTACACTTGCCAGGCAGATGCTTGTGCTACTGACCTATATCCCCAGCCCCTTCCCAGAAGAATTAAAAACAGCATGCCACAGCAATATATGTGCACTCATGTTTTACAGCAGCACAATTTGTAATAGCTAGATCTTGGAAATGACCCAAATGCCCATCAGCCAAGGAATGGATAAAAAAGATGTGGTCTTTTTATGCAGTGAAGTACTACTCAGCCATACAAAAGGATAAGCTAGAGTCTTTTATAGGTAAGTGGATGCAACTTGAGACCATACTCGTAAGTGAAATAAACCAGACGCACATGAGCAAACATCATATTGTCTCGCTAGTGTGAGAAGCTGACAGAGTAAATAAGATCCAAATGTACAATAGATATTGTAAAATGAGAAGAAACTGTTCAAAAGGAAAGAGAAACTGGGGTAAGGGAAAAGAGAAAAGAAGGAAGGGAAAAGCGAAAAAAAAAAGAATATATATATGTATACACACACACACATATATACATGTATGTATATATATAAAAGATAAGACAGTTATACTACTAATTTCTCTTAGTTCACTGAGAAGAAAGGTTTGTGCTAATATTGTTTGGACAATTAAAGTCTATATCCTGTACTCTGAATAACTAAGCTAAAGATAACAATACGCAATGTGTTAACCATAGTTACCCTCCTATTATCCTGTTTTGAAATTTTCGGGGTTTTTTTCTCTTTAAAACAAAAAAAGTAATCATCAGGATTTTTTTTAAAAGTCTGATTCTATAACTGATCCTTTTGGCAGAATACTCTTTTACTTTAAATTTATTCACATTTTCTTTTTATAAGTAATTTTTTTCTGGGCTACCTAAAGTAAAGACAGAAAAATAAGAGGCAAGCTTTAAAGGCACTCACACTTTCAGCATTTCAATAGTGATGGGAAGTGACCTGGTCCGACCCAGGGTACCGCTGTCCTCGTAAAAGCTGTCACTATTCTCAAAGAGCAATGAATGAGCTCTGTGAGAGCCCTCCAAGGGAGGAGTCACAGGAAGGGGGCTGGTCAGGGCCTGCTGAATTCGAACATGTAGAGGGAGCAGGGGTAGCCTTGCGGGTATGTGGGGCTCCCCAAAGCTCTGGTCCAGAATCCTCTTAGGGACTTCCTTTTTCTGGTCTTCCTGCTGGGGAACCTCCTGGGGCAGATCTAAGGAAGGCAGAAACTCAACTTGTGGCACAACTTGCAAAGTCTTAGCAGGGAACGGAGGGGACCGTGGAGGTTCGGGAGGTCTGTGAGTAGGCAGCGGTGGGGATGGGGAAGGAGGTGGGATCGTCGTCGGCAGTAGTTCACAGCCCACAGAGCACATGCCCTTCTCTCTTTGATCACTTGGTGTTTTTGTGGTGAAGGCGGCAGCAGATTCCGAGGTGGGTACCAGGGTTGTTGGAATGCCTCTCTTCGGTGGTAAGGGTGGGGATGGTTTTGATAATGTACCACTGTTTATTGCTTGGGACAGTTCAGCTAGAAAAAAAGAGAATGACACATCCATTTAACACAGCTTTACAATGCTTTGAGGGCAAGCCCAGGCCTAAAATTAGAGCTCAGTTTTGATCTTTTAGGTAGATTATATACTTTTCTTTTGGTACCAAAAATCGAACTCAGGACTTTGCACTTGCCAGGCAGGCGCTGTGTCAATGATCTATATCCCTGGCCCTTACTTTCATGACTTTGCCATTTCTTACCTCTCTCATTCCTGAAACAAAATATGTATTTATGCAAGTAGAACACCAATGAACGTATGTATAGCAAAGCTCTGATGAGTACCATACTTCTAGATACAACTTTTTAACGATGTTGGTATAAAGTTAATATAAACAGAGACAGAAAAAGAGTTGATAAAAAGTTATGGGTAACAATACTCCATTAGGAAATTTAAATATTCAGATAGAAACTAAAACAGCACTACTGGGCATTCCTGTCATATTCTGATAATGATAATTAGATATCTCAGCTCTATTATAGAACTACCAGTAAAGACATTTTAAATTCTTTTAATAGTTGTTTTTTTTTTAATGGTACTGGGAATTGAACTCAGGCCCTTGCACTTGCCAGGAAGGTGCTTATGCCGCTGAGCTATATCCCTGCCCTGCCTTTTAAGACAGGGTATTCTGCTATGTCATTCAGGCTGGTTGTGAGCTCACTATGTAGCTCAGGCTGGCCTCGAACTTGTAGTGCTCATCATGCCTCAGCGTCCTGAGTGCTAGGATTACAGGCAGGCACCACCATGCCTGACAAGGTATCTTAAATTCTTTTTTATTTTGTCAGTTTGAGAAAGGATTTCACTATGCAGTTCAGGTTGGCTTGAACTCTCTTTGTAGCCTAGAGTGGCCTCAAATTTGCAGTGATCCTCCTGCCTCAGCCTCCTAAGTGTTGGGGTTACAGGTGTGTACTACCACACCTGGCTGACAATTCTAATCACCTAGCCAAATTATTTTAGTTCCTTCAAGTATTCTTAAATGGGTTTCATAAGGTTCCCTGCAATAAAACATTATTTGCCATAAATACTATTCCATTGGGGCCACTCAAAGTAAAAGATTTAACTAAAATTTTTTTTCTCAGTACTGCAGTACCCTACCACTAAGACACACTTCTAGTCCTATTTTTTGTTTTTGTTACTACTTAGGATCAAACCCAGGGCCTTGCTCATGCTAGTCAAGCATTCTAAAACTAAGCTACATCCCCAGCCCATAAGTAAATTTCAATAAGAACATTCTAGAAAAACACTGGATATAAGATAAAAAAGATTTTTATGAATTTCAGAATGAATGACTTTTTTTTTTTTTTTTTGGTACCAAGAATCAAACTCACGACCTCATGCTTGCCAGGCAGGTGCTGTGCTGCTGAGCTAAATCCCCAGCACTGAAAGAGATATTTTTGAGTTGACTAAATTCTTACTACTTCTCTGAACTTATCCTTGAAGGCTGGAGATGTAGTTCAACAGTAGAGTGTTTGCCTAGGACAGGAAAGGGCTTGAGTTCAATCCCTAGTACAGTAAAAAACAAACAATTTGCCCCTGACAAGACCTTATTTGAGTATTTAAACTTTTGATCTAGTTCTTCAGAAAGATGCCAGCGGGTTCCTGGGATGGATTACAAATTTTCTGCAGCTGTGCAGCTGTGCATGGCAGTCCTTCCTTATTCTTAACACTCCATTTTATGCCTATGAGAAGACTGTAGCATTTCTCAAGCAGTGCTTTCCAAATGTTCATATTTCAAACACAAATACAATGAAAAAAAAAAAGTTCTTCAGGGGCCAGGGATGTAGCTCGGTAGTGTAGCACCTGCCTGGTAAGCACAGGCCCTGATTTCAATTCCCCGTATCCTCCGCAAGTCTTCAGCACTTAGGAGGCTGAGGCACGAGGGTCACAAATTTGAGGACAGCCTAGGCTACAAGGTAAGACTTTATCTCAAAAAAACAAAAAAATTGTTGACTAAATTCAGGTTATCATTTTTGGCAGTACTGGGGATTGAACCCAGGGCCTCTAGCATGCTATCCAAGCACTCCACCACTGAGCTATATCCCCAGCCAGGCTATCATTTTTAAAGATGTCCAGATAAGGATTGATATTAAGTAAATAATTTATGACCATAATCCGTTTGTGAAAGAAATGGCATTTTATTTTATTTTTTTTGTAGGGGACCGGAAATCAAACTCAGGACCTAGTGCTTGCCGGGCAGGTGCTGGGCAGGTGCTGCGCAGCTGAGCTATATCCCCAGCCCCAAGAAATGGCATTTTAGCACCAAAGAATTAGGAATGGTCATAATTGACGAGTAAGGTATAATTCTTTAAATCAGTCTACGTAACTTTAATAAAATCTCTGTGAACTAATTTTTCTCTTGCTAAGAACTTGCCAGGGGCTGACACCGACTCAGTCATAAGGCTACTGCTTTGGTCTGGTCACTCACTGAAGGCCAGGAACGGCTTCTGCATTTTACCCTGGGGAGTCACACACACACTGTGTTATATGTTGCCTTGACCCGAAAGGGAGCAACATCACTGGTCTACAGGAGTCTTAACTAGCGGGCCCTGGAAGAGCACCACAGCTGTTATGTGGGGACCTAGCGAACACAGGTTCTTCCCGCTACCCGGGACGTACTGGAAGCCGAAACTCTACAGGCAAGGCTGGCAAGACATGTTTTAATAAACACCCTCTGGGTGATGCTGATGAACACCAGTCCAGACAACAGTTTGAGAACAGCAGAGGAGAAGACAGAGGTCTGGACCTGAGAGGTGAGTTTCTGCCTCTCACTTACTGCAACTCTGAATGAGTCACAACATCTTCATGTTCTAATTGCTCTACGTCCCAGATAAAATCGGTCTCCTACAGCACAAGGTAGTTTTGAAAAAAGCAGTATATGAAGGCTCCTCAAGTTCCTTAGAGGTAAGGCAGTGTGACTTTATCTACCCAAAGTGATCGTAACAATAACAACGTTCATCCTGTTTTTATCAAGCTACTCGAACCTGTCATACAATATATTCTAAGCTTGTTTTTCCAGGTTCTAATCACTCTACCCAACTTGGTCATATAGTATTAAGTATTTCAAGAACACACTTTTTCCATCCATTTAATCAATAACAAGAATGTTAAGCAGTGGCAAACCTACTGTTTTTTTTGTTTGTTTGAACCAGGAGTCAAACTCAGGACCTCGTGCTTGCCAGGCAAGCACTGTGCTGCTGAGCTATCTCCCCAGCCCTGCACACCTAGTATTTTTTTTGAAAACTATATTTTTATTAGCTCTGAAGCACTGATTTAGGTTCCCTCCTGCCTTCCCTTCCTTGAAGATTCTTCTAAGAAAATGTACACTCACTCATTCACTTACTTATTTATTTAATTTAGAGACAGGGTCTCACTGTGTAGCCTGTGCTGGCCTGGAACTCACTGTCATCCTCCTGCCTCAGTCCACTAAGTGCTGGGATCACAGGCGTGTGCCACCATGCCTGGCTGCAAGCGTGCATTTAGGTAAAGGAAAATGGACCTAAGCAAGACTTTAAGTAAATGTAAACAATTTACTAAGCCCATAAAATGTACTGATTACCTCCTCTGCTTTCTTTATCACCACTCATTTTAATACAAGAGTAACATTCTTAACCCTCCCAAGATAAAAATGATTTTATCAGGACAATTTAAATAATATATTTTGCAGTTCCCATGAAGATACTATACCAGCTACTGAATCACAAGTTACACAGGCATCCATAAAATGATCTTCTTAAGTACTAGACTTACTTATACGTTGCTTACAGAAGGAACTGGTAGTTCAAAGTAGATTATAAACAAAACAAACTTTTTAGTTGGAATGTTTGTCTTGCCTATTATACCTTGTGGCATTTTTCTAATTTTTTTAGTAAGTATCACAGATAATTCCATGTATGTTGAACCTGTTATGGTCTTTACTTCCCCAGTTTTCCAAGTATGTACAGCATTTTATTTTTTTTATTTTTTTATTTTTTTGATAGGGTCTCCCTATGTAGTACAGGCTGTCCTCAAACTCTTGGTAATCCTCTTGCTTCAGCCTCCTGAATGCTGGGATTATAGATAGATATGCACAACCATGCCTGCTATGCCTCACTTTAACACCTCTTCTCTATATTGAGGACATTAGAAGGGAAAAGATATGGAACTCTTTCATAGATCAAATCAATACTGCATAATCCCGGCACTCGGGAGGCTGAGGCAGGAAGACTGGTACAAGTTTGAGGCCAGCCTAAACTACATAGCAAGACCTTGTCCCAAAGAAACAAAGAAACAAACCAGCCAGAAACAAACCACAAAATCAATACTGTGGCAGTTATCCAATAAAATAACCACCCAAAATAAAAGAAAAAAGAAAAATCATGAGACTCTGAACATTCACTTACCAATAACAGGGTTGCTATTTCTGTGAGCTGGCTTAGGGGGAGGGATAGGGGGCTGTTTGGCAGGGATGGTGTGAGTAAGGTTTGGGGAAGCAGTAGTGTTGGTGCTGATAGGAGCAGCAGGCAGAGTCCTGGGTGCTGGGGAAGGAGCGATGACGGAGTTCACAGTCTTTGTTAGGTTTGTGGCAGCAGTGGTGGCAGCTCGTGCTATGGTGGGAGAGGATGCAGAAGTGGAGATGGGCCTTGTTGTGCTGCCAGAAGAAGTGACATCCTTTGCATGCCCCTCACTTGCTTCGTGAGAAGAGGACAAGCGTCTTTTTGGGGGTAACAGAGGCTGTTTGGGTACATTCTCAGGAAGAGACTCTGCTTCAGAATTAGGCTGCCTTCCAGTTGAGTCTGGGTAATAAAAGACCTGATCTGGAAAGGAAGAGAGAGTAACATGAGAAATACGGATTTGTGGTCCATTTCATCAATTATTTCATTTCTAGGTTAGCTTACAGGCTGTAGTAATGTTAGTGTGCTTCCCACCCTCAACATACTTAACAAACACCAATCAGAAGCTCATGATGCGGGGCTGGGGTTTTAGCTCAGCAGCACAGCGTCTGCCTGGCAAGCGTGAGGTCGTGAGTTTGATTCCCGGTACAGGAAAGCAAACAAACAAACAAACAAACAATAACAGAAGCTCATGATGGTAGTAATCCTTTACACAGAGCCAGGCTACTTGTGGAAGGACATCAAAATTTCTTGATAAACAAAGACAAACATGTAGCCTGAAAAAGTCCCAGAAGAATCAGACACTTTTTTCCTTAAGAACTCCAAATTTAAGTATTTCATGAATGTAAGAATAAGAGGAGGAAAATTCCACTAAAAGTTGCAGGTAGTTAGGTAATTTCTAAAGGAAAATGAAGTTTCCCTTGGGTTGTTTTTTTTTTTTTTTTTGGTTTTACTCCGGTACCGGGAATCGAACTCACGACCTTGCGCTTGCCAGGCAGGCGCTGTGTCACTGGGCTAAATCCCCAGCCCCCTCCCCTTGGGTTTTATTGTTCCTTGTTCTCTGGCAAACCTCTGAGTTAAAGAGAATGATTGTGCGGTGTGGTGGTGCACACCTGTAATCCCAGCATTCAGAAGGCTGAGGCAGGATTGCAGTGAGTAGGCCAGCCTGGGCTACATAGAGAGCCTGTCTCAAAAACAAAACAAAACAAAACTAAACCCATTAAAAACACCCCCCCAAAACCTACAAACTCAAACAAATAAAGCAAAAACAAAACCAGGGAGTGGGTACAGGGAGAGGATGAAAGGATGAATATGACTGGTCCGTGCTTCTCTAACTCAAGAATCCAGTTTCCTACCTAGTTGCTTCTTTGAGTCTTCTTCTGGAATAGAATTCCTAACATTTGCTGTTCTTACTGGCTCTTCCTCTACTATGACTGGACTAGAAGATCGGGCATTCCCAATGGGGGTGGTATGGCCATTCTTCAATACAGCATGATTCAACTTTCCTGGGTCCTCACCACCTACAGGGAGAAAGAGGAAACTGCTAAGTGAAGGAACCAGCATAATCAGACAGGGAGAAGAGCTGGTGATTCTAGCCACTCTTATCCTCGTCTTCCTCTTCCTGTGTTAGCTTATCTTTAGACCTAGGTCACCTGGAACTTTCTAGTAATAATGAAAATAATTTCTTTTTCTAATAAACATCTTACTGCCTATTATATGCCAATTACCTTGCTATAAAAATAAGACAGAATCATTATGGACTAAAAAAAAGTGTCAAGATACACACACACACACATATTTTTTTTTGAGACAGGGTCTTGCTATATAGTTCAGGCTGGCCTTGAACTCACTATGTAGTTCAGGCTAGCCTTGAACTCATGGCAATCCTTCTGTCTCAGCCTTCTGAGGGCTGGGATTACAGGAGTGTGCCACTACGCCTGGTACATTTGGTCCAGCAGGACAACAGATGCAATGTAAGTAATGATTATGGGTAGGACTGGACAGATAAGCAAGAGCTAGGCTATGAAGGATATCAAATAGCATGTAAAGGAACCTGGACTAAATCTTGTATGAAACAAGGAAACATAAAAGTAGAAGAGTTGGGCGTGGTGATGCATGCCTGTAATCCCAGCACTCGGGAGGCTGAGGCAGAAGGATCATTGCGAGTTCGAGACCAAGCTGGGCTACAAAGTGAGCTCAAGGCCAACCTGAACTGCATAGCGAGACCCTGTCTCAAAAAGACAAAAAAAAGGAAGTAGAAGAAGACATGATCCAATCCATCTTATAGAAGGTCAGCTCTGAAAGCTGAGAGGAGAATGGATTATGGACAGGAAGTGATTCGAACAAGACAAACAATAATGAACTATTGTTCAAATATATATGAGAAGCTGGGGATGGTGGTACACGCCTGTAATCCCAGCACTTGGGAGGCTAAGGTAGGAGTACTGCTGTGAATTTAGTGCCAGCCTGAACTACACAGTGAGACCCTATCTCAAAACCCAAAGCAACCAAGCCACGCCCAACCCAACCAAAAACTAAAACCAAAACCAAAGAAATAGCAGAGGGTGATTGAGGGCAGGCATGAAGAACATGGGCGGAACTGATAAACAGATCGGAGGTAAACATTATGAGGTAAACAGGATGAGTTTTCCTCGAATTAGACTACAGAAGGCTAGGAAGACCTGTCATGAATACCTATTGCCATGAAAATGGTCAGATTCTTTCATGGAGCAAAACTGGACAAACATCCCCAGCTCCTGCAGAGGGTTCCTAGACTCGTTAGGAAGAGACAACTGAAAACACTAAGGTTAGAGACTAAAAACTCTGTCTCAATCCTAGTGCCATGGGAATAGGCAGAAGTTTTTCTCTTGTCCTTTGCTTTCCGCAGGGACTACTTAAGGTAGTTACCATCTCCTGGGGTTCTAGGGAGGTTCATCCATTGAGTTCTCATAGACCAATCCCTTTTACTTGAATTACCACCTCCTACGAGGAGGCTACACAGTGTCATTCCTCAGATGGTCTCAATCAGGGTTAGAGTTTGAGCTGAAAGTAGTGAAGAGTCTAAGGCAAATAAGTAACAAGTGAGTAATGTACATCTAAATCTAAAGAGGGAGCCAATCGTGGTGGCACATTCCTGTAATCTCAGCACTTGGGAGGCTGAGGCAGAAGGATCATTGTGAGTTTGAGGCCAAGGCCAGCTTGAACTGCATACTGAGATCCCATCTCAAAAAGACAAAACAACAACAACAACAAAATTAAAGACGGGGCAGGGGTTATAGCTCAGCGGCATGGCACCTGCCTGGCAAGCACGAGGCCCTGAGTTTGATTCCCGGTTCAAAAATGCTAAAGTAATGTGGCAACTACTTTGTATTATTATTATTATTATTATTATTTGTCTTTTTGAGACAGTCTCACTATGCAGTTCAGGCTGGTCTTGAGCTCATTTTGTAGCCCAGGCTGGCCTTGAACTTGCAATGATCCTCCTGCCTCAGCCTCCTGAGTGCTAGGATTACAGGCGTGCGCCATCACACTTGGCCTACTTTCTATTATTAAGAAAAGAAGGAAGGGTCAGGGTGTAATTCAACTGTAACTGAGCATGAGCAAGGCTCTGGGTCCATCCCCAGTACCATTAAATTGATATTTATGTTAAACCCCTTCATGAAAGTCACACATTAAGAAAAAAAAGCCACAAATTAGATAAAGTCATGACAGTATTAAGCCAGTGATGAGTGTTACAATATTAAAACATAATCTTTGTGACAAACAAGATGAGGGCAGCAATACGGGCACAGAGACAACTTTGATTCTATAAAAAGGAAGTACTACCTACTGTTGGAGCTGGAACAAAACTGAGGACGTATTCCTGAGAAACAAGGGTGTTTGCCCTGAGACCCTTCACTCTCACTTAATTGCAGTTAAAGACACAGCCAGACAACTGGAAGAGAGGGAGCTTTTTAAAAAGCCCGTCTCTATCCCAACTACCGCAGTAACAAAGCAAAGAAAGAAACTTCCCATATTTAGACCCACTCAAAGGTCCAGTGCATGGACAGGCACACGGTAGTCATTTACAACTCACCCTGCTCAGGGTCTTCCAACAAAACTCCTCTTTTAACCAGCTCTTCTCTTGGTTTTCGCATAGATATTTTTCGCTCTAAAACTAACATTAAATTAGAAAACAGCATTCAGAAATGTGGCAGTTGCAAGTTAAACATTACTCTTAGCACTGTAGGTACACAGGTAAAAGAATAAAGTGGTTCACATTTGTTCTATTCTTAAGTTCTTTTTTTTCTTTTTTGAGATGGGGTCCTGTTATGTCGTTTGAGCTGGCCCCGAGCTTGAGGCGATCCTCCTGTCTCAGGCTCCTGAGTGCTGGGATTGTTCCATTCTTAGGAAAAACTGGGAAACTATCTTCAACTTTAAAAACTTAATTTCTGGGACAGAGAGCATAAGTCAGTGGTACAGCAACTGACCAACACTTGTGAGGCCCTGGGTTCCCCCCCAGCACTATAAACAAGAACAAAAACCTGCCTCAATTTCTTTCTTATCCTGTGCTACTGGGAAAAAACATTTTAAAAAATAAATATTTTTAGATAATTGCTGCTTAACTGAAATTTCAACAGTTATGGAACTTATGGATAAACTCTGTATTGATGGAAAATGGACCAAGCAGAAAAGTAGAAGCACCTTACCTACAACAGTACAGGAATTCCACTTACCACTACAGAGATTTGTTTTGTTTTTGCAGTACTGAGGATTTAATCTAAGGGCTTACATATGTTATGAAAGTGCTCTACCACTGCGGTACATCCTTAGAGACTTTATTTTATTTTACTTTACTAATTTATTCTGTTTTACTTTAACGTACTTTTGAACTCTACATTACTTTTTTGACATAGGGTGTTACTAAGTTGCCCTGGCAGGTTCTGAACTTTCAATTCTCCTACCTCGGCTTCTAGACTTGCTGGGATTCTAGGTGGGTGCCACCCTACCTGGTTACTGAACAGATTTTAATCCTATGAAAATATACGCTTGGGAATGAGGCTATAGAACATAAGGTTCAGAGAATAACCATTTGGGTGTTTAAATCTGAAAGATGGCTGGGCGTGGTGGTGCAAGCCTGTAATTGCAGTACTTGGGAGGCTGAGGCAGTTTGAGGTCAGCTTGTACTACATAGTGAGTTAAAAGCCAGCCTAGACTATCTAGCGAGACCCTGTCTAAAAAAAAGACAAGAAAACAGCAGAAGGATCACTGTGAGTTCTAGGCCAGCCTGGACTACATAGTGAGTTCTAAGCCAGCCTGAAATACACAGCAAGACTCTCTCAAAAAACCAAAATAACAAACAAACACCAAGAAACTAACTTGGTACATGTATTTAAGTCTTAATGTCTTACCTTCTGATGTCTCTTTAAATTTATCACTACTTTTTTTTTTCCTCCATTTCCAGGGTTTGAAGATCTTGCCAAAGCCTGAGAACTTGCTCTTTCTCTTGGTGGGAGGCGTTGTGTCACCTGCTTCCACGCTGTCCATGACCATGCCTGGGTCTGCAATGGGGTGGCCTGCTTCTTCTGTTATTTGTAGAAGAGAGAGGTAAGAGAACAGCTCATTTTATTACTTCAGCATCATCTCTAAACTCTCCCTTCCCCTTTCTTCCTGTGGTAGGTGGAAAGGATCAGAGCAATGATGAACAACCATGCAGACAGACTCCTAACATCACAGAGACATCAAATATCAAAACCCATAATGGATGAATTACTAAAGGAACCAAACCAAGCTGATACCATTTTAGGACAAAATTTCAGTGAAATGATCAGAACCAGGTCAAAATCTTTCAAAGGCACACACACACAAAATGTGAATGTCTTCCCAATACCACCACTGAAGCAGGGAATTCCACTCTGTTAAACATTACCCCTTCTCTGCCCTGTGGACGAGTGTAATTGTTCAGGGAGGAGTACAACAACTAACATATCTGTTTATCAGATTTTTCTCCTTTCACAAAAAGGACTCTAGGTAGTTTTGGAGCATTGGAAGGTGCTAGGGCTGGGGGCGGGGCATTAGACAGAGGTGCTTTAAAATGAAGGGACACTTTTTAAGTGAGAAGAGGTGAGATTCTAGTCTGTCTATCATAGTATTGCTTTAGTAACAACCTTGTTATTAAGAAGATTTTATTATATTATTATTATTTACTAGCCGTTGAACCTAAGGAAGGCTAAGATATATTACCAGCCCTTTTTTATTATTTCATTTATCGATAGGGTCTCACTAAATTGCCCAGGCTGGCCTCAAATTTATAATCCTCCTGCCTCAGTCTGCCTAGTAGCTGGGATTTCAGGGATACAACACCATGCCTGGCTTGATAGGAAGAATCTGACATGAAATATAATTGACATGATACCTGTGCAGGACTGAAATGAGATAGGCCATGAGCCCCTCACAATGGTAACACATGCAAGATTTAGTTAGTAAGCATTAGCAGCAGGGAAAGGAGCAGCCAGGGTAGGGAAAAGAGGGGAAAAAAAGCAGGAAGGCAACAATAACAAGAAAAAAAAAAGCAGGAAGGCAACACAATACAGCTTTGCACTCCACCTACTGTCCCAGGGCTCTCTGGAGAAGTCTAGAGGGGAAGAAAAAAAGAGTTATGTGGAGCAACTGTCTTGGAATTAAAGTGGAACCTCTACTTTATAGAAATGCATCAAGGAACACACGTTGTATTTCACACTGGAAACAAGTGGCACCTTTTGGGTGAGCAGGAGGTATAATAAATGCACTAAAAATTATCCTCTTAGTACTATAGCTATTTTGCATAAAAGAAAACAAACAATAAGAATGCTTGTTTATTTATTTATTTATATTCACTTTTTGTCTTTTTGAGATAGGGTCTCGCTATGCAGTTTAGGCTGGCCTTAAACTTACTCTGTAGCCCAGGCTGGCCTCGAACTTGCAACGATCCTCCTGCTACAGCCTCCCCAGTGCTGTGATTACAGGTGTATGCACCATGCTTGGCTAAGAATGCTGTTTTAGAAATAGTTGCCAAATTGAATCTTACTTCAGTTGATAAGTGGAAGTCTAGGGACATGTACAGATAGTCAGGTTTTTTGTGGTTTTTTTTGATAGTCAGATTTATAGAATTCTACTATCAGACTAATGGCATTGAAGCCTGCTGATGTGTTACTTGGCTGGGTGCAGAAGACTTAGGCAAAATAAGGTCCTGGTTGAAGTGCAACAAATGGAGATGACACAGGACAGTGACTCTTCTTGCAAGATTTAATCAAGGGCATCCTACATCTCAGTGACTTTAACTTTCTTATAGGAAATCTGATGGTAACCCAGAGTCATATTTTTAAAAACTTAGAGCTGGGGGTGGTGGCATATGCCTATAATCCCAGCATTCAGGAGGCCAAGGCAGGAGGATTGCTGCAAATTTGAGGTCAGCCTGGACTACACAGTGAGACCCTGTCTTAAAAACAAAACCAAAACTTAGTCACCAAACACAGAAGAACTTCCAAGCTGATCTTCCCTCAGTGGCATCCTAGACTGGACCCCATGAGCAGCAGTAGGGTGAACCCATGGTATTGTCTTTAATTAAGAGTTGGTGTTTTACTTATTTTATTTATTTATTTATTTATTTGTCTGTCTGTCTGTCTGTCTGTCTGTCTGTCCGTCTGTCTGTCTGTCTGTCTTTTTGAGGCAGGGTCTTGCTATGCAGTTCAGGATGGCCTTGAGCTCACTTTGTAGCCCAGGCTGGTCTCAGACTTGCAATGATCCTCCTGCCTCAGCCTCCCAAGTACTGGGATTACATGCGTGCGCCACCATGCCTGGCCAAGAGTTGGTGTTTTAATTAAGACATCATCTGGTCAATTCTAAAACATCACTGAAAATGGAACATGTTTCAGAGCACTTGTAATATAATACTTAATATATGTTAATGATAAGGCTTTCAAAAACCTACGTACCCTCAGAAATTAGAGCTAAGTAATGTAAGTTTTTCATTCTCAAATAGCCTTAGGTGGAGAGGTTATGAGGCACTAAACTAAATCTGCTAACCCATTCACTGAGTGCTCAACACACACACACACACAGGTAAATTATTTGTTTAAAAACAGGAAAATTCTTTCAAATTTTTTTTAAAAAAATTACAGCATAACAATATGGAAGAGGTTATATTTGTGCAATCTAATACTTTTACAAAGAAAAAAATGTCCAAAATGTTTTACAAATATACTTAGTAACATATTCACAGAGAAGTTACTGTCATACACATTGATCACATTCACTGTAGGGAATTTGTACCTGCACATGATAGATCTTGATCCTTTTTTTCCCATTCCCCTCTCTTCAACCTTTTAGCCTTCTTTATATAAAGAAAGTCACCGAATTTGGAAAGCAAAGAGATAGGTTCTTCTTTGTTTCTCCATGCAAATATGCCTAATTTTCATGTTCATAAAATTTTTAGAGGAAGATATGCCTCTCAGCCATACCAGCCCTGCCTGAGTTATTCTCTCCAATTCATTCACTCATTATATATATATATATATATATATATATATGGTTTTTTTGTTTTTTTTTTTTGACAGGGTTTTGCTGCATAGTTCAGGCTGGCCTTGAATTTGTAGCAATCTTCCTGCCTCAGCTTCCCAAGTGCTGGCATTACAGATGTGCGCCACCATGTCCAGTTTATTCATATTTTTTATATTTTCCCTGATTCCTCCTCTACAAACAATATTATTTCAGTGATTTTCAAATCTGTCCAAATATTTAGAATCAACCCAGCTGCCTTTTTTTTTGGTCTTTTTGAGACAGGGTCTCAATATGCAGCTCAGGCTGGCCTTGAGCTCTCTTTGTAGCCCAGGCTGGCCTCGAACTCGCAACGATCCTCTTGCCTCAGCCTCCTGAGGGCTGGGATTACAGACATGCGCCGCCATGCCCGGCCCCTAGCTGTGTTTTAAAAAATCTTTCCAGATGATTCTTATTGTAAGCCAGGTTTATTAACCCAATCCCAGTTTATTATCTGGAAACATCATGCACTTTAAAAAAGACAGGGGCAAGCAGGAGAATCGCCCTCCGTTTGTGGCCATTCTAGGCTATAGTGAGTTCAGGGCCGGACATGGTGGTGCACACTTATAATCCCAGCACTGGGGAGGCTGTGGCAGGAGGACCACCATAAATTTGAGGCCAGCCTGGGCTGTAGAGTGAGACCCTGTCTCAAAAAAACGTGAACCAAAAACTAAAAACCAAACGAACAGACAGCAACAAAATTAAAATTAAAGAGACAGAGGCAGAGTTGGGGCATGGTGGCACATGCCTACAATCCCCATCACTAATTCAAGGCAGCCTGAGCAATTTGGTGATTTAGTGAGGTCCTGTCTCAAAATAAAAAATAGAGCTGGGTGTGGTAGTGTACGCTTATAATCCCAGCACTTGAGAGGGAGGTTGAGGCAGAAGGACTGCCACAAATTCAAGTCCAGCCTAGGCTACACAGTGTGTTCAAGGCCACACTGAACTATAATAACAAAACCCTATGTCAAAAAAAAAAGGTAAAGAAAATAAAATAAAAAGGATTGGAGATGTAGCTCAGTGTGAAAGCCTTGAGTTCAACTCCAGTACTTCAAACAAACCAAACAAACACCCTGTAGTGCAGGCATTTTTTAGCTGTAACATGATTCTTTGTTGAGGAAAAATAAACTAGACAAGCATCACTTTTTTTTTTTGTCTTTTTGAGACAGGGTTTCATTATGCAGTTCAGGCTGGCCTAGAACTCACTCTGTAGGCCAAGATGGCCTTGAATTCACCACTATCCTCCTGCATCAGCCTCCAGAGTGCTGGGATTACAGGTGTGAGCCATCAAGTCCAGCGAAGCATGACATTATTAGAGTTTCCTATTCAGTAAGACATTCCTATGGAGGTACTGTGAGGTCTTCCCTGTTTCCTAGTCTCAGTTCAAATTAAAAACAATAAAGAGAAGGCCTGGGATATAGCTCAGTGCACAGCACCTGCCTGGCAAGCATAAGGTCCTAAGTTTGATTCCTGGTACCCAAAAAACAAAATAAAAAAGAGCCTTCAGTTATTTCTTTCCAGATTTATCTTATGTTCCATGTATAAAGAAGAATACTGAGGGGCGAGCATGGTGGTACATGCCTGTAATCGAAGTAGGAGGATTGCCGTGAGTTCTAGGCCAGGCTGAACTACGTAGTGAGACCCTAGCTTAAAAAACAAAACAAAAAAGCTGCACAGCTGTTGGGTGTAGCATTTTAAATATGCCAATTAGGTCAAGTTGGCTAACTCTGTTATACAAATCATTCATATCCTTTCCAATATGTTGTTTGCTTGCTCCATCAATTTACTGGGAAAGGAACGTTACTAACCTATCTATTGAAAGGAGATTTATTTCCTCACTTTCTTTCTCCCCTTTTCCTTTCTCTCTGTCTGTTTCTTTCTTCTTCCTGGTATGAGGGATTAAACCCAGCACCTCATGCATGCTTGACAAGCACTCTACCATTGAGCTATATACCTATCCCTTCTTTTTCTTTGTAGTTCTATTAATTTTTGCTTCATATACTTTAATCATTTTTTGGGGGGAGGGATACTGGGAATCGAACTCAGGACCTTGTGCTTGCTAGACAGGCACTTGTGCCACTGGGTTATATCCCCAGCTGCTTCATACCTGACATTAGGCATATACAAATTTAGGGTTATTATGTTTTCCTATTGAATGGATCCTTTTATATCATTATGAAATTACCTCTATCGTGCCAGAAACATTTTTACTTTGATTTGCTTTTCTACCCAGTTTGACAATGGTTTATTAACTGGAGAGTTTAGTCCACTTATATTTCATGTTTTTTACTGGTATAGTTTGGTTTAAGTCTATCATTTTGCATTTGTCTTTTTTTTTGAATCTGGGTCTCTCCGTTGTTCAGGTTGGCCTTGAACATGTTATGTAGCTCAGGGTTGCCTTCAACTTGCAGCAATCCCCCTACCTCAGCCTCCCAAAGTGATGGGTATACAGGTGTGTACCACCACACCCCGCAAAAGTTAGGTTCCTTATTGAGGTCTCTTTATAAGCTAATTTGTCAGCCAGTTATGATTACTTCAAATTTTACTAGGTACTTTTATCAATTCATTGCTCATTTAAGAGGAATTAATTTGTACTTAAACCAGATATAGCAATGCTTAAGATTATTACTGTACATTATTTTTGTATTATAGATTTTTTTTTCCAGTACTGTGATTGAACCCAGGCTGGCTGGACTACATCCCCAACCCTTTTTTCAATTTTATTTTATTTTAATTTTTGAGATAGGGTCTCACTATGTAGTTCAGGTTGGACTTGTACTCACTTGTAGCGCAGGGTGGCTTCAAATTCACAGTGATCCTCCTGCCTCAGCCTCCTGAGTGCTGGGATTACAGGCCTGTGCCTCCATGCCTGGCTCAATTTTATTTTGAGATGGGGTCTCCTCAGTCTTGTCTCCTCAGTCTCCTCCTGTTCAGCCTCCCGAGTAGCTGGGATTACAAACATATAGCACTACTCTTTTTAAAAATCCATATCCTGTGTATTTAGTCTTTCTTCACTAACTGCTGTGCTCAATACTTTAGATCTTGCTTCAAGCTGAGATAGCTCTGTCATGGTGCTGATAAGGGATGTGGAAGATAGATAGGTCCAAAGTCACACCCCCAGGCCCTTCTGTGGAGACTATGCTAGGATTGCTGTGGAAACTCAACTTTTAGTTGAACTTCAAGATCAACACTTACAATTGCTTAAAGTGTTTATAAAAATTTCCAACCACTCTTTGCTTAAGCACCTGCTAAAAGAAATTCTAAATCAAGGGAGGGTTCTTATGGATGAAAGACCTAAGAAAAAGAAGTTTGCAAAAGAGGATATGGGCCAAACATGTTAGCGCTGGTCTGCAATCGCAGTACTATGGAAGGCTGAGGCAGGAGGAGAGCAAGTTCAAGCCCAGCCTGGGCAACTTCGTCACTTAGTGAGACCTGTGTCAAAATAAAGAAGAGCTGGGATGTTGCTCAGGCCTTGAGTTCAAACAAATTAAAAAGAAAAAAAAAAAGTGGATACAGGTCAGAGGATGTGGCTCAGTGGTGGAATGTTTGCCTAGCATGCATAGGTCCTGGGTTCAATCCCCAGCACTGAACAACAACAACAGAAGATACTGATTATAATCATTTCTAGTGAAAAGGGTAAATTATCTTCCCTTTCTCCCTTAAATCCATTATGATGACACCAGAAGAACACAAGAACTTGATTCCATCAAATGTTCCACATATGAACAGTGAAATCTTCCAAGTAATGGCATGGTAATGTGGGGCCAACCAGTCAAGGCTTCTGTACCTAATTAGTTCAACAGTATTTTCAAGAAGGGAAGGTAGCAGATCAAGAGCACAGGACTAATGGTAAAACTCATTAGAAAGATCACTTACCAGTATGCCTAAATGCAACTCTGAAAAGGCTATGAACCAGGAATTGGCTTCCTATTACTAAATTTCATTTGGGCACATATTTTCTTATTATCTAACTAGCCCCCAACACACATACTGGGATTGAGCAGAAGGCCTTTGCACTGAACAAGCCAGCTATCTATCCATCCATCCATCTATCCATCCATCCATCCATCCATCCATCCATCCATCCATCCATTCAACGCAGTACTGTACTGAGGATCGAACCCAGGCTCTTGCACTAAGCTACATCCCCAGCCTTTTAAAACTGAGACAGGGGCTGGGCGTGGTGGCGCATGCCTGTAATCCCAGCACTCAGGAGGCTGAGACAGGAGGATCGTTGCAAGTTTGAAGCCAGCCTGAACTGCACAGCAAGACCCTGTCTCAAAAAGATACACACACACACACATACACACACACAAAATCGAGACAGGGTCTCATTAAGTCACTAACTGGTGATTGTCCTGCTTCATCCTCCCAGAGTGCTACGCTTACAGGAATGCTCTAACATGGACACTTTCCTCCTCAAATGGCCTTGAGTTAGCAGTGAACTTCCCGCTTTAGCCTCCTGAGTGCTCTGATTACAGAGGTGTGCCACCACACGTGGCCCCACTATTTTTTTAATTTTGAGACAGGGTCTTGCTAAACTGCCCAGGCAGGACTTTTTTTTTTTTTTTTGGTACAGGTAATTGAACTCAGGACCTTGCACTTGCCAGGCAAGTGCTGTGCCACTGAGTTATATCCCCAGCACCCCCGGGCAGGACTTGAATTTTCTATCCTCCTGCCTTAGCTTTCCAAAGTGCTGGGGTTGTAGGCATGTACTACTTCACTGGCTTTAAGTAGGTATTTTTATAACCACAGTATTGACTAGGATCATGTGTTTCTATTTTTTAATTTTCAGAGAAAGGAAAGTGCTATGTAGTTCAGGCTGGCTTTGAACTCACTGTATAGCCCAGGGTGGCCTCAAACTCATCGCAATCCTAGTGCTGGGATTACAGGTGTGTGCCACCACACCCAGCTCAAAATTTTCCAGAATCAAAACTAGGACCTCACATAGACTAAACACATTCTCTACCACTGAAGTATACCTCTAGCCAGGTTTGTTTCTTATATTGTGTATTATACAGGATTCTAGCCTTCTCTCTTTTCATACAACACTATACAGGATTCTAGAGTTGCTCCAACTACCAGACTTTTTGCTGGTCAACACTATTTTTCTAGCCAGGCATGGTGGCATACGCCTGTAATCCCAGCACCCTGGAGGCTAATGTAGGAGGATCACCACAAATTTGAGGCCAGCCTGGGCTACACAGTGAGTTCAAAGCCAGCCTGAACTAAACAGGAAGACGCTGTCTCTAAAACAAAACAAAACAAAACAAAACAAAACAAAACAAAACAAAACAAAACAAAACAAACATTGCTTTTCTGTTTTTGGTCCTGGGGATTGAATCCTGATTCAATCCTGACTTGTTTATGTCAGGAAGTACTCTACCAGTGAGCTATATTCTCTGTCTTCCTGGTTAGCATTTAATTCATGTTTTTAAGTTCAAGGTTAGTTGTCCCACATGAATTAAGGGCTGACTGACCGATTGAGACAGGGTCTCGTTACGCAGTTCAGGCTGGCCTTGAACTCACAATGATCCTTCTGCTTCAACCTCCCAAGTGCTCAGATCCCTGCCCTTTTATTAAATTTTTAAAAGATTCTAAATTTAAAGTATATAAAGTCCTATTTCTGCCCACATTTTTGTATAATTAAAATATATTTTTTTAATGTACAGTTTAAAAAGATACACACTTCAGTATCAAACCAGATGTGTCAAATATCTTTATAACCTAAGGATTTTGTGTTATTTCATAACCACCTAGCTAGAAACAGATCTCACTATAAGCAGCATTCTCACAGCATCAGAACTTCGTAAAGTGAGAACACTAATTTACCGCACTTATACTACTGTATTTACATATCTTGCTCTCTAAAAGAGGACTATTATTGGGTTTAAAGGATTGTTTCAGAAAAATGCAACAAAATTACAGCACCTAAACCCGTGAACAAAGCAGGCTCTATGTCTAGAAAAGGGCCACAAGTTCTGGAAGTTTTGTACGACCTGACCCTTGGGGATTACAAAGAATTAGGAAAGGCACTCAAGAGCAGATAGTCAGGGAGAAGAGTCTCTGCACTTGCAAGTACAGTTAAATCAGAGATTCTGGTTCTGAAAAAAATACAGCCTCTGATCATGAGTGCATCAAGAAGTGATTCTGGTTGGCTGGGGACACTGATCCCTGGTACAGCACAAGGCTAGGGAGTGCATGGCTAGGTAGCATGCGAGCCAGAGAAGGAAAAGAGAAAGGGAGGGGAGAAGGCAGGAGAGGCAAAGAGGAAGGGAGGGTGCCATTATACCACTGACAAACTGATGTACTTTTTTTTTGAGACAGCATCTCCCTATGTTGTTCAGGTTGGCCTTGAACTCATTATGTAGCCCAGGCTGACCCTGAATTTGCAGTGATCCTCCTGCTTCAGCCTCCCAAGCATGTGCTACCATGCCTGGCAGAAAAAGTTTTAACTTCCCAAAGTTTACCTGGGAGTAGAAAGAAGGAATGTATGATGATAGCAGTAAGATATCTAGAATACCTACTAGGCAGAGAGAAAAGTCAATAAATTTTGTTTGGTTATTTCAAGTTCAGTCACAACAGATAATCTTTTAAGGAATCCATAACAGAATCATACACTGTCACTTCTCCCTGAAGCCAACATTACATTACTTTCTCAGATTTATTGTTATACATATATATTTAGGAGAAACGTCTAGTGACTATATTCTGCTTCTCTCCCATTCTCCTTAAGTACTTTATTTTTAATTACCCCATCGATCATTACCATCACCATCACCATCATCATCAAGATGGGGGTCTCACCATTCTGCTTAGGCTGGTTTTGAACTCCTAGGCTCAAGCAATCCTCTTGCCTTAGGCTCCTGAGTAGCTGGGACTACAGGCACATGCCACCATGCCTGGCTTTTATTCTTGTATTTTCAAGTAGCTACATTAAATTTTATACATCTCACAACTGCCTTAGCGTTTTGCCTCTGTATGATATATTATCACCTTCCCCTAAGTTATTCTCATTATTATGAGAGTGAGAAACTGTCTACAAACTTCAGAGCAAAATGAATCAAATGGTGATAGAAATGAAGGTAAGAAAGACAAAAATATAAGAGCTGGG
>NW_004955452.1:7532532-7554124 GCF_000276665.1 Chinchilla lanigera | reverse complement strand
TTCAGGCTGTTCTTGAACTCACTTGTAGCCCAGGCTGGCCTTAAACTCTCAAGGATCCTCCCGCCTCAGCCTCCCAAGTGCTTGGATTACAGGCGTGTGCTACCACGCCTGGCTCGACATTCAGCTTTTATGTTGGACAAGAACTACAAAATATTATTTGAAAAGTTTGTTTTGTTGACAGGGTCTCCCTATGCAGTTCAGGCTGGTCTTGAACTCACTATGTAGCCCAGGTTGGTCTCAAATCTTGCCTCGGAATGCTGGGATTATAGGTGTGCACCACCAAACCCAGCTATTTGAAAGTTTTATTCGGGCACTTTATAGGTTTCTCTGATAGACATATTTTGTTTAAGAGGTTTTTTTTCCCCTTTTAAACTGATGAGTTAATTGCTTATTTCTTCAAATGGTCATTGAAGCATAAATTCCTACTCTGTATTCAAATACTCATCAGTTGTTTAGAGCTCCTACAATAAAAATTGGTTAGATACTGATACAACATCTCATGCATTTGCATGCAAATCCTCATGCACAAGTTATTTATTTGAAAATACACTGGGCGCACAGATATAGCTCAGCAGTAAGAGTGCCTGCCTAGCAAGCACAAGGTTCTGAGTTCAATTGCCGGTACAAAAACAAAAAACAAAACACAAAACAAAACAAAACAAACACTTTAGTTATAAGTCAGAGTCAACTAACTTTTAAAAAAATTTTTCTTTTAAAGAAAGAGACAAGGCTGGGGATGTAGCTCAGAGGCACAGCGCCTGCCTGGCAAGCGCAAGGTCATGAGTTCGATTCCTGGTTTGAAAAAAAAAAAAAAAAGAGACAAAATCCCCAAATTTCCAAAACAATATGATAGGAGAGTAACAATGATCAACACATTGCATATTGTTATCTTTAAGTAGGAGTCAATTAACTTGAAGAATACTTTATGAATGCTAAATTTACAAATATTTTTAATTCTTTATGTTTTTGATTTTCAACTTTTTGTTTTGTTTTTGGAGACAGGGTCCTGAGATGCAGTTCAGGCTGGCCCTGAACTTGTGGAGATTCTCCTACCTCAGCCTCCCAAGAGCTGGGATTATACCTGATCAATATATTTGATTCTTAAAAGTATAAAAAAGGCCAGCCATGGCGGTATCCACCTATAATGCCAATGCTCAGGAGGCAGAGGCAGGAGGGTTGCTGTGAGTTCGAGCCCAATCTGGGCTACACAGTGAGTCCAGGCCAGCCTGAACTACACAATGAGACTCTGTCTCAAAAAAAAAGGTAAACAATACCATGAAATTTTTTTCATAAAATATATAGATACTAGATGGATATTCTTCATAAATACCACCTATCACTAAGTTGTACCCATGTAATAATTTAATGCTTTTTAAAACCTTTTCATATCTACCTCATAGATAAATGTCTAGCATTATTTGAGTTCTTACTATACTTGTTAATAAAGAACTAATCTTTGGAGTAGAAACCACCAGAGAATTTAGTAGTCCAAAAGTAAGTTATTTACTAAATGCAGGAGAGTTGCTGAGTCTAGGAACAATGAAGAAAATGTCACCGTCAGGGAGTGCAGGCGTAGGGAGAGGGCAGATGAGGTATATATTTGTTTTTAGTTTCATTTCTTAAACTGGGCAGTGGTCCCAGAGGGTTCTTTACATTTTTTTTTTGTACCTTTGTACATTTATGACATTTCATTTTTTAAAAGTGGTTTTAAATTGCTAAAGAGCCAGCCCTTGTAATCAAAGTAAAGTAAGTTATGTACTGATTATAGTCCTAAAACTCTGTTGCTGAATAACTCACTTTGTGATCCATGTGCCTCAGCTTCAGGACACACGAAAAATACTTCTGTAGATATTTCACCTGGAAAGTTCCCCAGTGAAAACAACACCTTTAGAAACTAAATCACAGGGCTGGCAAGTATGAGGTCCTGAGTTCAATTCCCGATACAAACAAACAAAAAAAAGAAACTAAATCACATCAAATTATAGGTCATATTTAGGTCACCTGTATTCCCACACTTTCATATTTTTCCTAAAAGTCACAAACATTTATTTCTGAGAAAGAAAAAAAGTAGCATAAGACAGAAAATGTTTTCTGTTGCTTTATAAATGAACATAAAGTTATAAATCTTTTTAAAAATAGTATAATGTCCAAAAATAATTTACAGGTGTTCCCTTACCTTGTTTATATTAAGCAACTCTTTAGCAAACATCCACTTAAAATATTTTCCCAACTTACAATCATTTTATATGTAAAATCATACAAATTTGGACAATAAGCTTACAGCAACAAAATCACTTACATCATAAGCTTTAAACTCTGAACGATCCTCAAAATTATCAACCTGATGTCTAACTATTCCCTGAGATAACACTTCCACTATAAAGCAATGACTTCCAAAACGTTTGTATATCAAGACGCTGTCTTATGAGAAAGTGACATACCAGCACAATGGAAGAAACCTGAGATTTATGTGGAAAATGTGTAACTAAGTCTAAAAAATTAACTCAATTCTTAAAAATGGTCCTGTTTTTTGGAAGTCAGAAGTTCTAATTCTGTACCACGTATTTAGCAATTAAGTCCTCTAAAACACCTGAAATATCCCTCTGAATTCTAAATACAGAGTTCCAGTAGTATTTATTCCTACAAGGGGAAGAAACTAACAGATGGGTAGCTTCATAGCAATATAATATGAAAAATTCCACAGGGATCAAGTAAAAGAAAACAGTGGTATATTAATATATCCGAGGGATAATAACTCACATCTTTTTCTTGGTGCACAGAGCTAGCTAGCCAAGTATTCTACCACTGAGCTACACCAGATGCAGCTTATATATTTTCATTCATTCTTCACAAATTTATATAAATGTTTAAAATTACGAACATCAAAATTCTTGCACTTAAATTCCTATGAACTACTCAAGTTCACCAGTAAATCTGCCTGTGTCTGTCAAGATTTTGTGTTTCTCTGCCTTATTACTCACCAACTGTATCTGGATTTACCGGTCTGGAGACATCAGCTTGCCCCATGATTATATTGTCTGATGTATCTCACGACAACAAACTGTCCCGGACAAAAGCAAACTTCTCTTAAAGGATAAATCCACAAAAGGAGGAGAGCTGAAATCCTTGCTCACTGTCACCGCCAAATGTCAGGAAATAGCATGAGGTCAGCTAATTTGCTAAGAGTTTTTGTTTTCCTGTATCCTGGCCTGGGCACTTGCGGTTCTTACAAACATGTCTTCATGCTGGCTCTCTTCACACAGGAATGCCTGTCATTCCAGAGTGCACACTGTGCGGAGCTGAAGTGCGGAAGGGGAGGAGACTGCCAACCACATTCTAGCTGCTGAGCGGCACAGCCCAAAAGCCCACACCCTCCTTCCTGACTTTGAACTTGGCTGGAACTCTCCAGGGTCAGAGCTACAGTAGAAAGGGAGTTTGTGGGTGGTGGTAAACGCCTGTAGTGCTCGCACTCTGGGAGGCTGAGGTAAGAGGGTCTAAGTTTGAGCCTAGCCTGGGCAACTGAGTGTGATCAAAAATTTTAAAAATATCTGGAATGTAGTTGAGTACTGCAAAAACAAACAACAAACAAACAAACAGATAAAAAACAAATACACAAGAATTTTGTGTATTAGGGATTGAACTTATAGGCCCTTCATACTAAGATACACACACAGTCTTTTAAGTGTGTGTGTGTTGTAATTTTAAGACAGGCTCTTACTAATTCACTAAGCTATCTCAGCTTCTCAGAGTAGTGAGGTAAAATCTTGGGTCTTACATGTCACCAAGCCTATAATTATCAGGGATTTAATACTATTCCTTCAATAAAAGATAGCTACAAAAAAAAAAAAAGCTTTTGCTTTAAAAATTTCTTGGGCCAGGGATATAGCTCAGCGGCATAAGGGCCTGCCTGGCAAGTGCAAGGTCCTGAGTTCAATTCCCGGTACAAAAAAAAAATGTCTTTTTTCAAGTAATAGAGGTTGAACCCAGAACCTCATACATGCTAGGAAAGCACTCTACCACTGAACTATATTCTTGGCTTTAGTGTAAACTTTTGCTCTCCAAACTGAAACTTCAGAAATATTTCTAGTACCTAGAATTTCCCTTAGACTTTCCATGGTACATTCTATTTCTCTCTTTTATCTTATTACTACTATCAGTTTTTGAAAGGGAAAGAAATAGCAATGGTACAAGTAAGAAAATGACAATGCTAAGGGATCTATAAGAGCAAAAAATGTAGGAACATCCAGGCAACATTTAAATTAATTAATTAATTGATTGAGACAGGGCCTCTATAGAGTTCAGGCCAGCCTAAAAGAAGACCATGATGAGGCAGACACGGGGGGGTGCACACCTGTAATCCCAGTACTAAGGAGGCTGAGACAGGGAGGATCACTATTCACTTGAGGCCAGCCTTGACTAATAGTGAGTGCAAAGCCAGATTGAACTACATAGCAAGATCCTGTCTCCATAAATACATACATAAATAAAAAAATTGCACTTTAGTGAATTAACTTATAGTGAGAATGTGTATCTTCCCTTGAAAACCACAATTTCCAAGTGTATGTAATTTACTAGGTGAGACTTTAGTTATTAAAATAACCAACATTTTATAATTTTACTTTTTAAAAAAAGACTTTAATTTCAAGAGTCTAGCCAAGCATGGCAGCACATCTGCAATCCCAGCATTCTGGGAGGCCGAAGCAGGAAGATTGCAAATTCAAGCCCAGCTTGGGCAAACTAGCAATTTAGTAAGATCTTGTCTCAAAATAAAAAATGAAAGAGGGCTGGGGACACATCTCAATGTAAAGGCACCGGGTTCAATCCCCAGTACTCTCTAAAATAACCAACCAACCAACCAACCAACTGACCAACTGGAGTCTTTTGCATTGGGTGAAAGGGTAGTAGTGAATGGAGTTCAGAACATAACACCATTATCAAGTATAAGCTGTGAAACTAATTTCTTCCATGTACAAATATTTTCACTAATTATTTTAATTATTTTCTTTCCTTAAAATATATATACACATTAGCCAGCCCCGCAACTGTAATCCCAGCAGAAGATCGCAAGTTCCAGCCGAGCTTGAGCAATTTAACAAGATCTCAGAATGAAAAAAGGGCTGAGGATGTAGCTCAGTGCATAAACCCTGGGTTCAATCACCTATATGGGGGGGGGGAGATACACACATATTAAATAATCTTAGAAAAAAGTTTCTAAAGATGACCAACAAAAATTATTAGCAGATCACATAAATCCATACTTTAGTAAAAGACTCTTTTAACTTCTGGATATATAATTGCAGGAGAAAACAGATTCTTTCCCCACACTCAGTTCTGGGGATTAAACTTAAGTACTGCTCAACAAGCACTTTACTACTGAGCTGCACACTTCATCTGTTTACTTTCCTTTATCCCATCCCTCTATTCTAATCCAGTCTGGCTGGCTCTGGATAGTTATATGCAACAAATAAGGCCCTGCAATTAATAACTGTGCCTCACATTCTATGTGGAAATTAGAAAGCCTTCCTAGCCATTTGTAAACTCTACGCTACTTCTTCTATCTGTGTAAATTGTAAGCTTACATTAGAATTTCTTTCCCAAATCTATCTGGGGAAGTCCTACTCATTCTTTAAGAACTGGCTCAAACATTCCAGTCATGGTGGCACATGCCTGTGATTGTAGCACTCTGAGAGGCTGAGGCAGGAGGACTGAAATTTCAAGCCCAGCCTGGAAAATTTAGCAACTTAGAGGAACCCTATTTCAAAATAAAAATTAAAAAAGGGCTAGGCATATAGCTCAGTGCAGACCTGTGCACAAACCTCAGTACTGCAAAAAAAGAGAACTGGCTTCAATATTGCTTTCTCAGCCAGGTATGGTGGCACATGCCTGTAATGCCAGCACTCAGGAGGCTGAGGCAGGAGGATCACTGTGAGTTCGATACCAGCCTGGGCTACAGAGTGAGCCCAAGGCAAGCCTGAACTGCATGGCGAGACCCTGTCTCAAAAAGACAAAAGAAAAAAAAATACATTTTTATATATATATTTTCCCCTTAAGGTACTTAGAGACCAAGTAGACAGGTTCTGCAACAAAGTATGTTTTTGTTCTTATGCAGTATTGGGGATTGAGCCCAGGACTTTAGGCATGCTAGGCCAGGCAAGTGCTCTTCACTGAGCCACGTCCTCAGCCTGACAATAGAGCACAATGAGCACACAGGTACCGCGCAAACACATGCTGGTGGCTGTAAGGGAGTCCAGAGGCAGCCACAGAAGGGATGACACAAAGTGGAAAAGGCCCAAGGACCAAGAGTATTGCAAAGGTAAAGAACTGATGACGACTCTGGTCTTGCTGGGCGCACAGCCCTGAACTGCAATGACCTTCATATTTTTTCTACTAGGTTACAAACTCATGTGCAGGGCTCATGATGTATTTATCCCTAAACTCTCAATGACTGGAGCAACTTAGGTTACAATGTACACGCAACAAATATTAACCTTGAGTACTAGGAAGAAAGACAGCCTGTGAGCCTTGCTCACAGAATCTAGTCACAAATGACAAAGTGAGGAGTGTCAACAATGGAGGCCAAGGAGTGTGGCGACCATGGGCTGTTTGCAAATAACCCTAAGAGCTGCTGTGAGACTCTCACTTCCATGGGGAAAATGGCATGTTCATGATGATTTTTGAGAACTTACTGCTTTGCAAACAGTAGTAATAAAGGACATGAAGTTGTACAAATGTTCATTCACATAAACCCTCATACAATCTGTATGGGCTTAAGCTTCTGAGCAGAAAGCATCTGTACTTTATGCAAACTAGCCTGAAGGTCAGGCTGAAAAAGACAAAGACAGTGCCACTGGAGTCACCAGATACTCATGTCCCTTACCCCAAATAATATTGGTTTCTTTCTGTGGCTGGCTCAGTGGATACAAAGAAGAAACAAAACTGCCTCCTAGTCTACACCAAATACTGTAACTCTTCCTTGCTTTCTGCCTACTTCAAAAAAAAAAAAAAAAAAATTATTCCCAGTCAACCTTTGGGCTGGGAATATAGCTCAGTGGCATAAGTGCTTGCCTGGCAAGCCTGAGGTCATGAGTTCAATTCCTGGTACATAAAAAAAAGAAAATTCTCTGCCTACTTCAGAAGGTTGTGTGGTTTTCCAATGGAAGAAAACAAGGGAGGCAGAGACACATATAACTGTAAATTTTGAGCATTCTCATTTATTGATTGAGATTACTTATTAAGTTACTGGGTAACTTACTTCATACAAGCCTCGGTTAGCACATATGTGAGATAATTACTCAGCTGTGAAGATTATGCAAAGACAAATCTCTAAGGACTCTGATTATTGGAGATGCTTAATATACTGGCTCCTCTCTCTCTCCATTTATTTTGTTTATTTAAATGCCCCTCATCTCTCAAATAGTTTAAACATAAGCACTACAGTTCCTCAAAAACGGGGAGGTTCTATTTTTATGTTACAGCAGCCAAATGTTTCTTTTGTCCTCAAGAATGGCAGTCATGCCACGAGTGGTGACACACACCGGCAATCCCAGCACTGGGAAGGTGAGGCAGGAAGATCACAAGCTCAAGCCCAGCCTGGCACCCTGTAAGACCGTGTCTCAAAATAAAAAATAAAAAGGGCTGGGGATGTGGTTCAGGGTGAAGGCCACGGGTTTAATCCCAATACCAAGGAAAGAATACAATGGAAGAGAAGGGGAGGGGAATCAATCTCTTCCCCACCCTAGGGAATGGGGGACAAACTCTACCACTGAGCTATCCCCATGGCCTAAGGTGGGGAGTTTCTTAGCACAGTAAAGTCAGCAAGAAAGATTGGGGTTGAAGAACATGAGAATTAGCTGAATGCAGATAAGACAATGTGGGGGAAAAAACTGAGCAAAATGATTCACAGTTTATGGGGCTCCTTACTTCCTATTACCTTTTATTCTGTTCCTTATTTATAATTTGGGTTTCTCATATAAGAGAAACCATGTGATATTTAAGCTTGTGTGTCTGATTTATGTCACTAAACATTATGGTCTCAAGATGTATCCATTTCCTATAAATGACTCAAGTTTATCCTTCTTTATGGCCAAGAAGTACTCCCTTGTGTATAAAGATCACATTTTGTTTATCCATTCATCTGATAGACACATAGGCTGCTTCGAAGATTTAGTTATTATACCATTCATATTCTGCTTATGAAAAAATATTTCAAGAAATATTTTATTATGCATGGAATAGTGGCCATAATGTCCTTTCTATAACTAAGGATTATAAATTGGGTGAGCAGAAGGGCCTTGGGAGAAAATGACATATAAGCAAAGACTTGAAGTAAACAACACATTCCTCAGTTAACTTCCTCTGTCATTTTCCTAACACTACAATCTCTTTAGTTCTAATGGCAACAAAATAGAAAAGCAACATTTCCAATCATACTAAAAATAAAATAGATTATATTACAATACATTTTAATCACTGTACTATTCAGTTCTTAAGTATCTATGTATAATTTTCAATACTGTGGCCTCAAAAAAAAAATACTGTGGCCTCTGGTCAAAGGTGATTATTTACATTTATATTAAGTAAAATTACATACAATTTACAAAATGTTTTTCAGCTCTACTGGCCACATTTCGGGTGCTCAATAGCTATACATGGCTTCCACATTGGAGAATGAATACTTCTGCCATTACAAAAAGTTCTCTTGGGCATGCTGAAAGTAAAGGATTTTGAAAGCACACTCAGGCTGGGTATGGTAGTGCACACCTGAAATCCCAGTACTCAGGAGGCTGAGGCAAGAGGATCACTGAGTTCAAGACCAGGCTGGGCTATGAAGGGAGTTCAAGACCAGCCTGAACTCCATAGCAAAACCTTGTCTCAAACAAAGACACACACACACACACAAATAGCACACTCAAAAGTTTACCAGTAATAACAAGGGTGTCTCAAAAACCTAAACTTAACATTTCATCAGCAAAGAAGGTCTATTTTTTCTTTTTTCTTTTTTCTTTTTTCTTTTTTTTTGAGACAGGATCTCTCTATGTAGTTCAGGCTGGCCTTGACCTCACAAAGATCTTCCTGCCTCAGACTCCCAAGTACTGGGATTACAGGCGTGTGCCACCACACCTGGCGTAGTGTCTATTTTTCATCACACTATTTGACAGTTTATTCTAAAGGAATCTTGATTCTTTTTTTTTTTTTTTTTTTTTGTACTGGGAATCATCTAAAGGAATCTTGACTGTTAAAAATTTTTTTTGTTAGGTTGGTGCAGCGGCCCACACCTGCAATCCTAGCATTCAGAAAGCTGAGGCAGAAGGATCTCATGTTTGAGTGAGCCTGAACAATTGACAACTTAGTGAGACAGCAAGTGTCAAAAGAGAAAAGAAGGGCTGGGGAATGTTGCTTTGTATGAAGATCCTGCATACAAGCACTAGTATCACAGCAGGGGAAAACAAAGCCTATCGGGAATTATATTCATTTGTAGCTGTTGAAAATTAACAACCTCCATCTTACTGGCCATCCATTAATATATTTTCCAACCCAAGTATTACTTTTTCATGGGCAGAATATAGATTTTTCTTGAAGCTATAGTAATATAGATTAAGAAGCCTTAAAGAAAAACATGCTTTACAAAAATCACATAATTTTCATAAAAATTAAGTCCTACCTGACCTCTATTAAGGACCCAAGAAGTATCAATGATGTGTAGAAACTAACCAGACAGAAATCAAGGAGTGCCCATTGAAGGGTTTTGAAATGTGCTGAATGTCTCCTAGCAAAGTGGCATTCACTGCTGATGACTCACAGAGACGACTCTCAGCCACTGCCACCTAAGTCTTCCTGTCTCTCTTTCATAACTCTTCCTACCTGAGCTGGTTCTCAAATTCCCTTTAATAGAGTGAAGGAGAAAGAAATATGAAGATTACCAATACCCAGTCACAGATAAGTGGAAACACAGTAACGTCCAGCAAGAACTAACACATTAGTGAATATCACGCAGACATTTCTAATGAAGTGCCTTAAACAATATTCTTTTTGGGCACATGTGCAGAAAAATATAGCCTTCATCCTCTACTAAATAAAAGGTCTGACTAATGAACACCTGGTGACACTATGAGTCAGTAGTCATTCCTGAAAAAGAACTAAGGATGACTATATACGTGATGTTTCTATCAAACTTGCTCTAGGCAGCAATTCAAAACACTTGATTTGTTGTTTTCCATGTATGAAATATCCTGTTCCTTTACACCATTCCCTTCCCTCAGAATCCACAAATTTCCACAATCACAGGGAATGAAGTTCTGGGGAGAGGGCTCTATTTAATATGCATTTATTTTTTAGCTTTTTGGAGATAAGGTCTCGCTGTGTAGTTCAGGCTGGGCTTGAAGTCACTATGCAACCTAGGTTGGCCTCAAACTCACAGTGTTTTTCCTGCCTTAGCCTAAGTGCTGGGATTACAGGTGTACACCATCATGCCCAGTGATATTTTTAAAGTCAAAGAGAAAAACCGTGTTTTTGATTCAACCTACTTTAAGTTCTACATCTTAAAAAAAATAAAATGAAACAGAACAAAAGAGTTAAACACATTTATGCTTCAGGAGAACAATGTAGTGGGGTCAGAGGAAAATATGGGCAACTTGGACCACTGCAACTCCCCAATCCTGCTCTGACTTTTCTGAAAAGCTTTACTAGTGCTGTTGAATCTGTAAAATTAAACAGATTAATTTTTTTCAGATTAATTATTAAAATAAATAAAACCTTCTAAGATATAATTTTGATGACTGTTACTTCAAAGTAAAGTTAGTTTTTTTTTTTTTTAATTAAAAACACATGACACAGGACTCAATTAGCTGTTAAATAAATATCATACCCATACTCACTTTGTTCTCTGGCCTAAGCATCAACAGCCTTCAAAATATTACCTTTCCTAAAATTCAAGGAGCTGAGAGCCAGTTTGTTGTGCTGATTTAGAGAATGAAAGAAAAAAAGCAAAATGGTAACAGGCTAAAATAATTGTGGGATTTGTACACTTGGGAGTAAAAAGTCTTCTGTAGGTGGACCTAATGGTATAAAACTGTCATCTCAGTTATTGGGGACGATGAGGCAAGAGGATCACAATCTAAAAGCCAGCCTAAACGTAAAACCTAAAGCTATAAAAATACTGAAAAAATAAATACAGGAAAATAAATCTTTGTAGCTTTTGGGTTGAGCAAAGCTTTCTTGGGGAGAACACAAAAACCATTAAAGGAAAATTGATTACATTGGATTTTACTTTTTTTTTCTTTTTTTTTCCAGTACCAGGAATTGAATTCACGACCTTACGACCTTGCCAGGCAGGCACTGTGCCGCTGAGCTAAATCCCCAGCCCCTACACTGGATTTTAATAAATTGAAAACTTCTGTAACAAAATAAAAGACAAGCTATAGGCTGGGAAAAAATATTTATAAGGGTTTAATATTCAGAAATAAATTCAGATGGAAACCAATTTATACATTTAGTGAACCTGTCACACTTGCTATGATTCTGCAGTAGTCAAAAGTAATGAAACGTGGTGAGAGGCGCAGGAGATGGGCCCAGAACACCAGCATTCTTCCCTTTCTAGGCTTTCTTTAAGATGACTAATAAAGACCTTGCCCCCCATTAGTTTATGCTCTTGGGAAGTAATATGATGGAGGATATTTCATACACACTTATAATAATGCTATATTAAATTTCTAATAGGCCACGTGTGGTGGTGCATGCCTGTCATCCCAGCACTTGGGGAGCTGACGCAGGAGGACTGCTGGGAGTTCGAGGCCAGCATAGGCTACAAAGTGAGTTCAAGGCCAGCCTGAACTGCATAGTAAAAACGCGGTCTCAAAAAGGAAAAAAAAAAAAAAAAAACCTAATAAAAACAGGAAAAATGAAACTGACATAATTTCTTCACTTCTTGTTTTTGTTTTTTTCAGACAGGGTCTTGCTATGTACTTTAGACTGACGTTGAACTCCCTATGTAGCCCAGGCTAGCCTCAAACTCTCAGTAATCCTCCTGCCTCAGCCTCCTAAGTGCTGGGACTACAGGAGTGCACCACCATGCCCAGCTGTGACATCATTTCTGACCTCATTTCATCTCAAAGGAATTTATCTCCTACACTTTAAGGATCTCAAAACTAATTAAGTTCATATTTTGTCCTTCATTCTTTAAGATGGGGAGAGAGGGAGTGTGTTATTGACATTTTGAATTTAAAGTGGTAATAATGTAACATCAAAGAAGTTATTCTCGTAAACTTTGATGTGTATTAGACTTGAGCATGGTTCCTTAACAAATGGTCTTAAACAGCTAGCATGCGCACACGCGCGCACATACACACACACACACACACACACAAACCCTTCATAATAAACTCAGACAGAGTAAGAAGAAAGTAACTGAATTTATTTATTTGGGAAGTGACACATTTTACTTATTATCTTAACAAATGGCTTCTCATATTATCTAAATGATGCAATTTTAATCAAAAGGAGATATTGCCTTATGAGCCTATTCCCAGGATATGATGTACAGTAAGTCCCCGACTTATGAACAAGTCCTGTTCTTGGAGAATGTTTGTAAATCAGACTCTTTCCTAATCCAACGAAGTGAGTCTTACACGAGCACACCTGGGAAGGTCTGTAACATGAATGTTCATCAGTCAGGAACTTACTGTATATGGATACAGTCTTTGCAATTAGCTTTAAGTTCAGAACTCACACTAATAATTGATACCTCATTAACTATTTTTCCAAACACATACCCCAAAATATTTCCTAACAAGTATGTTCCTATCCACAAAGGGAGGGTATGCAGAAACTTAATGAAACCAGTCAGTTGACTTTGAGAAGGCAATTAATACCAGAACCTCCTCCATGACAAAACTTTGTAGACATAACTCCAGAGTCAGAACTTTGTAACGAATGATATGTCAAGGTTTCAGTTCCTTTTCCTCCAACACACTGTGAAGAGACTGGATATTAGGCCATAAACAGAAGGGAGAAGAAGAAGAAAGTGAAAGCAGTCTAATTTTTTTTTTTTTTTGAGACCGGGTCTCATTATGTAGTTCAGGCTGGCCTTGAACTCACTATGCAGCTTTGGCTGACCTTGAATTCAAGGTGATCCTCCTGCTTCAGCCTCCCAAGTGCTGGGATTCATGTAGTTATTACCTTTTGCTTTTAAAGGCAATGTACATCAATATAGGTTAACAAGTAATGTTCATCTTATTATGTCCAGGTCCCTTTGAAACTAGATGAGAGAGGACCTAAATAAAGGAGAATAAGGGTAAAAGCTGTTTGATTCCTTTATCATCACTTCCCCTACTCCATGACCTTGATGTCTGTACCACACCAACTCTTGGTTATTTATTTATTGTGAGACAGGGTCTTGTTTTGTAGTTCAGGCTGGCCTTGAACTTAGTATGCAGCCCAGGCTGGCCTTGAACTTGTAGCAATCCTCCTGCCTCAGCCTTCTGAGTACTGGGATCATAGGTGTATACTATCACACTCAGCTTCCACATCAACTCTTAAAGAATTTTAGAAGTCTTTTGCTGAAAGCAATAAAACAAATGGCCTTTGGATTAGGAGAGACATAAAAAGTAATCAGTGACAGGGATATGGTACCAAAAAGGAAGGGAATTGACTGCACAGGCCGTAGTCAGTGCTGAATGTAGCAACCTGTGACCTAGCTTTTATTTACCCTTTACCATCCAAATAGTGACTGATGGGAAAATACCCTGTGGGCCCTAATATTTAAATGGAGTAATAGTCCTCAACAATAAGGCCAAGAAACCCAGGCTACAGTAAGGGCTACCGGCAACAAGGCTATGCCTTTAAAGCTTCTAACTGGCTATTTAGTATTTAGTCTTCCACTCCTTTTTTGGCGGGGAGGGGTTGCTAAGGATGGAACCCAGGGCCTCCAAAAGCCTACCTAAGTGCTCCACAGCTGAGCTATATCCACAGCTGGTTCTCCTTTCTTTTTGCCTTTTTTCTGAGACAGGGTTTCACTATGCATTTCAGGCTGGCCTTGAACTCACTTTGTAGCCCGGGTGGGCTTCCAACTCCCAGCAATCCTCCTGCCTCAGTCCCCCAAGTGCTGGGATTACAGGTGTGTGCCACCATGCCTGGCTGGTCTTCCTTTCTTAATCATGACCAGAGAGCTAACTGTTACCAAACATTAGAAAAAAAAAACCCTAACATGAAAAAGATCAAAACGAATAGAGAAAAACTTTAGGGGGAAAAAAAAGCCCAAAAAAGGTATATAGAAACTTTAAGAAATTAGTCAAATAAAAAAGGAAATCTGTTGAAACAATGAAAGGATATTATAAACAGAACCATTCAGACAATTAAAAAGATCTCCTGGTGCTCAGGTTGTATTCAGAGGTGGAGTGCTTGTCTATGAAGGGTAAGGTCTGGGGTTCCATTCCCAGCACCACGTGAGTTCAGTATAGTGCAAAATCCCCTTTAAAAAACAACAGAAAGAAGGAGGAAGAGGGGGAGGAGCTGCTGCACTTATGACCTGCAATCAAGAAGAGGAACACATGTGATTCAGGAAATCAAAGAGCCAATAGAGGACAGAAGAGTGGCCAGAAGAATGAAGAGGGAATATCCCAGGATGGCAGCTGTGTAACACATACACAGTGTCATCTGACCAGTCAAGAGACTGTCATCATCACCCAGGTCTTTGCTGCCACTTATCTTCTTAATAGATGGGGATTTCCCTATGTTGCCTATGCTGGCCTCAAACTCCTGTGCTCAACAGATCCTCCAGACTCAGTCTCCAAATAGCTGGGACTACAAGTGCATGCCATCATGCCCAGCTTTGTTTATCATGTTTTAAAAGCTAAGAACAGGTGATTACAGTGTTGCATGCCTTTATCCCAGCTATTAGGGAAGCTGAGGCAGAAGTATCACAAGTTGAAAGCCATCCTGGGCAACTTCTTCAGAACCTGTCTCAAAACAAAAAATAACGAATAACAATGGCTGGCGTATAGCTCCATGCAAAGGCAGGCCTGGGTTCAATCTCTGTACACGTGTGTACACACACACACACACACACACACACACACACACACACACACACACAATATGCCCAGGTGAGCTTAGCCTTCGACTTGCATTCCTGGCTGCCTAATGAGATCACCTGACCCCACGAAAGAGTTCTTTAACCCATTTCTGAAAGCTGTAGGTAAGTCATAGACAACACAGGAGAAACCACAGCGGTGCACATTCTCTCTGAGAATATTTTTGCTAAATGTCCCACATCTGGTTTACACTGGAAGCGCCACACAATACAATTTCCAAGACTAGGTCTTGACTTTGCCCATGACTTTCATAAAAAGCACTCTGTGAACCTCAGAAAACTGAGGCAATTAAGGGCCAATGATCCTTAGGGATCTCTAAGATCATGTCAGGAGTCTGAGAGGTAAAACTGAGTATGTGAAAATACTAAAAACTTACAGTCACTCGTTGCTTAACAGGGGATATGTTTTGAGAAATGAGTCATTAGGCAATTTCTTTTTTTTTTTTTTGGTTTTGGTTTTTCTCCGGGACCGGGAACCGAACTCACGACCTTGCGCTTGCCAGGCAGGCGCTTTTGCCGCTGAGCTAAATCCCCAGCCCCCATTAGGCAATTTCTTTGCTGTGTGAACACAGGGTGCACTTCTATAAACTAAAATGGCTACAACATCACCAGGTGATATAGTCTTATTGGGCCACCACTGAAGATCTGGTCTGTTGTCGACTGAAGAGTCGGAATGTGGTACCTGACTACATTTGCCTTTTTTACTGCCTGAGACTTCCACTGATGGTGTAAAAGCAATGATAAACAAAACTGCTGATATCTTAATACAAACCAAGGCAGTAGCACCAAACTAGAGCAGGAGGATGCTTCCCCACTACACAATTACAGTTAAGACTAAAGCCAACTTTAACTTAAGGATGCCCTTGATGAAGCCACAAAAATTAGTTTTGATGAATTTTAATCCTTCAGCACACTATCATTATTATTATTAATGTGAGGAAATAGCAAGCATAAAAAGCAAATTTATATACTTAAACGAGATGGTTATCTTGTATGACTGAGCCAGTTGTCTTTAGGAAATACCATTTTTATTTGAAAGAATGAGGAATCATGCTATCCAAGCATAGATATCTGATATTTGCTAAAATGTAAGCCTGTCGCTAACAAAGAAAACTGACAGTATTTACAAGTAATTCTTTTTTTAGGGGGAAAGTTAAGGCAGGAACTCACTATATAGTGCAGGCAGGCCTTGAACTCGCTCATGTAGTCAATGCTGGCCTCAAACTCACAGTGAGCCTCCTGGCTCAGCCTACCAAGTGTGGGATTACAGGTGAGTGCCACCATACATGGCTGGTCTCATAACTTTTGATTCTCCTGTCTCAGCCTCCTCAATAGAAGGATTACAGAGATATGCTATCACACTTGGGTAACTGTTAGTTCTCTTAATCTTCACAAAAATTTCACTCCCTCTGAAGATAACAATAAGTAATACAACAACCATTGTTAATTTCCTATCATGTTGTTTTGAAATTATGTATCATTTTTATAGTTTTAGTGTTGTTTTGTTTTTGTCTTTGTCTTTGTTGTTTTCTCTTTAAAATAAAAAAAAATCTCATTTCATCTTATAGGAACTCTGTATTGTTAGAAATAAGCTCTTTTTTTTTTTTTTTTTTGCCCTGGTACCCGGAATCGAACTCACAACCTCACGCTTGCCAAGCAGGTGCTTTGCCACTGAGCTAAATCCCCAGCCCATAAGATCATTTTATATTCAGAATTTTTTCTTTGTCAATTAGCATTGTGTATACAGAGAACTGCATGTGCTAGGTCAGACCCGTAATCCCATTACTCTAGGAGGCTGAGGCAGGAGAACTATGCATTCAAGACAGCAAGTTTGAGGCTAACCTGGTCTATATAGCAAGATCCTATCTCAGAAAAACTGAACAAGCTAGGCCTGGTGGCACACACTTGTTACCCCAGCACTCTCAAGGCTGATGCAGGAGGACTGCCGTGAGTTCAAGGCGAGCCTACAGTACATAGCGAGACCCTGTCTCAAAAACAAAAGAAAACAAAAACACTGGAGAGAAAAAAAAAAGCATACTTGTGGACTGGGGTAGCAGCTCAGTGGTAGAGTGCTTACTTCAGTATGCGTGAGGTCCTAGGTTCAATCCCTGACATTGCAAAAACAAAAAAAACCCACCAAGTCCAATTTGGCTAGGGATTCACGTCAGTGGTAGAACGCTTGTGTGTGTGTGAGGCTCTGGGTTCAATTCCCACCACCACCCCTCCCCTATCTCCAAAGCACATCTCACTTTATGTTCCAACCGACTACAAGCCAACTCTAACTTCCACAGCAACACATTTTGATACTCTTTAGAAAATTTAAGTTATACTTTAATTTAGTTACCATAATAAATTTGATATACTAGATTATATTAAAATTTTGGTTATACAAGTTGAATATTCCTTATCCAAAATGTAGGGTGAAAGCTGAGCACAGGCACGCCTGTAATCCCAGGGGAGGCTGAGGAAGGAACTGCTGGGCATTCAAGGCCACTTGGGCTACATAGTGAGCTCCAGGACAGCCAGAACTACATAGTGAGATCCTGTCTCAAAAAACAAAAACAAACAAACATGCAGGTTGAGAATCCCTTATAAAAAGTACTTGGACTGCAAGTATTTTGGTTTTTTTCCTATTTTGGAATATTTGCAAATGAACAATAAGGTATCTTGTGGTTAAGATCCAAGTTTAACTGAGTGTGGTGGCACACGTGTGTCATCCCAGGACTCAGGAGGCAGGGGCAGGAGGACTGTTGTGAGTCTAGGCCAGCCTGAACTGTGTAGTGAAACCCTGTCACACACAAAAAAGGAAAATCCAAGCCTACTGTAATCGCAGTACTTGGGAGGCTGAGGCAGGAGTACTACCATGAGTTTGAGGTCAGTCTGGGCTACATAATGAACTCAAGGACTATATCTTAACTACATAGGGAGACCTTGTTCCAAAAAATAAAACAAAATAAAACAAAAGATTCAATTCTAAACATGTAAATTCGTGTTTCAAATATACCTTATGAACATAGTTAGAGGGTATTTTATATAATATTTTTAGTGTGCATGTACTTGCACTGTAACCTATTTCATGAGGACAGCTGGGATTTTCCACCTGCTTTTTTTTGGTCTTTTTGAGACAGGGTCTTACTATGCAGTTCAAGCTGGCCTTGAGCTCACTTTGTAGCCCAAGCTGGCCTCGGACTCCCAGCAGTCTTCCTGCCTCAGCCTCCTGGGTGCTGAGATTACAGGCGTGCCCACCACGCCCAGCTCCACTTGTACTGTTATACTGAAACTCAAAAAGTTTCAGGTATTGGTGCATTTCAGATTTCAGATTAGCCACTGAATGTACAGTAAGGTAATGAGAGTAACCTGTGAATGTAGAGTAAGGTAATGAGGTGAGTCAGAAAGAAAATTTAAATTGCTAGTAAAAATCTTTGGGGTTACCATATATTCTCTAGAATTTATTACCAGACAGCTAACATAAACTCAGTTTACCAAGTCTTCATAAACAGTCTGCTCAAGAATTAATTTAAAGCCAGGCGTGTTGGCACACACCTGTAATTCCAGCACTTGGGAGGCTCAGGCAGGAGGATCATTGCCAGTTTGAGGCCAGCATGGGCTACAAAGTGAGCTCAAGGCCAGCCTGAACTGCATAGTGAGACCTTGTCTCAAAAAGAAAAAAGAAAAAAAATTTGAAAATGAAACTATAAATTTATTAACAAAGTGTTGACTGCCATCTAGTGTTCAAACTCAAGTTTTCATTGATGAATTAGATATAAAACTTCAAATTACTCTGAGAGGAGGGATCCTAGCTCACTATGATGGTGCATAGCAGATATCATAGCACTCTGGTGAACTGAGGTAGGAGAAACAAAAGTTCAAGTCCAGCCTGAGCAATTTAGCAAGACCACATCTTAAAATTTAAAATGTTCTGGGATGTAGCTCACTATGAAGGCTCTGGAGTTCAATCGCCAGTACCACCCTCACCAAAAGTCTAATGAAATTATCTAGGGTCATGAAAAACAGAGAAATTCTTACCTTGCACGGTTTTCAACAGAAATCTACTTAAAATAAGACAAAAACTATTCATCTGAGCTATCTAATTACTAGTATCAGTAGCCCAAAAAAGCTTAACCTCAGTTATCAATGGCAACAGGCAAGAGTAGAAAATAAACTTGGTAACATTTTAAGAATACTTTCTCAAATTGTAATGGCATAAAAGAGATTAAAACTTTTACCCATAGGCTGAAGAAACAGAAAATGCTTCAATTATAAGCTTCTTTCAGCATGCTGAGATTAAACAAGTAAAACTGCCTCTAATTTTATTTTTACTTATTTATAATTTTTTGGTGATGCATATTTTTGTTTTGCTTTTGAGACAGGGTCTTGGTATGTAGTTTAGGCTTGCCTTGAACTCACTACATAGCCCATGCTAGCCTTAAACTCACAACTATCCTCCTGCCGCAGCCTCCCTAGGCTGGGATTACAGGCATGCGCCATTCTGCCTGGCAATGCACGTTTTTAAATGGCAAGCACTTCCCAACTAATTTTCCTACCTTACAATACGGTTTTAAAAAACTGATATCCATAGGGCCGGGGATATAGCTCAGCGGCACAAGCGCCTGCCTGGCAAGCGCAAGGTCCCGAGTTTGATTTCCAGTACCAAAAAAAAAACCAAAAACCTGGTATCCAAGCCAGGGATATAGCTCAGTGGCACAAGTGCCTGCCTGGCAAGCACAAGTTCCTGAGTTTGATTCCTGTTATCAAAAACAAAAAACCAAAAAAACCTGGTATCGTAGGATAGATCTCTCACTTTGAAATGACACTCAAAAGGAAAACAAACCTCAATATACAACTGACTTTTTAGTCAAAAAGGCAGATATTAAACCATTGTGTAAGTAGATGTAGATTCCCTTACTCCTATGGTTAGACAGACACATAGGCAAAATATCTCTGTTATTACAAATAACTTCTTTGACCAAGTACTAACGAAACTCTACAAAGCACACTGGTTTCTTAAACATCAGAATCAAATTTCCATGCAGAAAGAAGTATATAACCTGGATAGGTGGTGCATGCCTGTAATCCCAGCACTTGAGAGGCTGAGATAGGAGGATCACTTTAGTTCAAAGCCAGCCAGAGCTACACAGTAAGTTTAAGACCAGCCTAAACTGCATAGTGAAAACCTGTCTCAAAAAGACAAAAAAAAAAACGGGCCAAGGAGATAGCTCAGTGGCACAGAGCCTGCCTGGCAAGTGTGAGGTTGTAAGTTCCATTCCTGGTACCAAAAAAAAAAAAAAAAAAAAAAGAAGTATATATAACTTAAAGGATCAGGACAGAAAACTTTAAATTTCCATTTTAATTTGTCAAATGATTCTTGGTTTTATTGGGTTGACTACTATTTCAGAGTAGCAGCTCTTAAATCATCCTCCCTCAGGATCCCCATCCTTTCAGGAGGTCCATAAGATTAGGATGATTTTTGTAATAATACTACAATGTTATGTGACTTTTCACTCTCATTACTTCCCAACTGTACAGAGCCTGTCATAACATACAAACTGAATGTAGAAGCCGATGTGCTGATATAGCTGTCTTCACGTAAACCAGACATTAGAGGTTTGCAAAAATAGGAAATAATGTCACTCTTCTTGCTCAATTTTTTTTTTTTTATTTTAGGAGTTATCAAAAAAATAGAAAAATAAAAAAAGGAGTTATCTTTCCTTCAAAATGTTGTTTTATATAACCTATAATGGGTTTATGAATATTATTTTAAATGAATTAATAGTTCTTACATTTCTTAGGTTTAATTTATAATACAGTGAATATAAACAGATAAAAGTCTCACGAACAAAAGCACACTGTGACCTTTTATTATGTTGGAATATAAATGGTTTGTGAGAGCAAAATGTTTGAGAGTCACCCTTATATAGAGTAACACACTGAACATGAATTAATTTACTCTCAAAGGTTTAATGGATTTAAAGAATAAAGCACAAATAACATTTACTAAGAAAAATGGAGGTGATACTCACCAAATGGATCTTCCATGCCACTATTAACCAGTTTAGGGAGGTAGGGTACTGTTTCTAAAATGAGAAAAAGGTAAATGAAATAATTAAAACATAAAATCTATCACTTCTTGTTTTTAAACGATAAGCCTAGCTGGGCATGTAATCCTAGCACTCGGGAGGAAGGCGGAGGCAGGAGGATCTCCATGAGTTCAAGGACAGCCTGGGCTACAGAGTGAGTTCAAGAGTAAACTGAACCCCAGATGGCTCACTTGATTTTTGACAACCCTTAGGCTGTAATTACTTGTTAGATCCTTCTTATGTATCTCTGTCTTCCTGAGAAACCACTTTGAAGATACCACCATGTATTATAGCAGCCATTGATATTTTCCTACTAATCTATCCATAACTCTGCAATGTTTGTATTGTTCCTATCCTATTTCATAAATGGATGCATGTCTATTATTATGTATTTCCTACAACAACCATTGAGAAAAGTTAATGATTATTC
>NW_004955452.1:7527824-7532432 GCF_000276665.1 Chinchilla lanigera | reverse complement strand
TCCTACCTCTTTTGTCTGTAACTCACTATTATTTGTCTATTTGTTTTCCTGAGAAACTATCTTGTAGATAACAATATGTAAAACAATAACCATTGATAATTTCCTTCCACTCTGTAATTTGGTAAGCCCCCCTATTATTGTTATCCTTCTTTTACTCTTTAAAATAAAAAAAAAAAGAGTAAACTGAAATACAAAGCGAAATCCTGTCTCAAACAAAACAAAATAAAACAAAACAAAAGCCCAATTCAGTAACACCAATTAAAAGTTTAAAACTGGAGCACTACACAAATATGTAACTTCTTAAACAAGAACATTTCCAACTGAGTGCTTTCTAAAAAGGGTCGAGATACACAGAATACTAACATAAAACATTTAGGACATTTTCATTTTAAAAATTTATCATTATTTCTTCAAATAATTTCCATTTTGAATCCTTAAATTTGTTAGTGTAAGGAAAAGCTTTTACATAAAACAAAAACAAACTCACAAACATTTAAGAAAGGATATAAAGGGCACTTTTGAAGGAGGGAATTTGTTTTGCCTATGCAAAGTAGAAGTTATTTTAGATATGATGGCTCAGTAAATTTAAGCACTCTCAAGTATGAAAACAAAACAAAGCAAAAAAATGTTTTGAAAGAAATTTAAGTATAGATATTCAGTCTCTCAAGCCCAATCAAAACAGTTAAGCCTGCCCAACGCAGCTTACTACTTCTCTTGTGATTTGGATCTAAAGGACATTTCCCACGTCCTACTGGCATTCCCCAGTCTGATTACTAAACTCCAGCTTTGTACCATGAGTGCCTGGAGAAAACTGGAAGTAAGGTGGGGTTTTGGAGTTAAATCACTAACGACTAGATGGCAGCAAGGACGCCCTGGCTTGTTTTAGGTGTAATACAGGTTTTCCCTGACATAAGTGTCGGTCCAACTCCTAAACTTTCATCACTGCTGAACAGTGCTGGTCTATCTGTGGAGGGGAAATCACTAATAAGCGGTTTGATTAAATATATCAGGTACTGTTGAAAATTAAAAAACATTAACTATAATGACAATGGATACTGGTAATCCTAGTGTTCTGGAAGGCTGACATAGGAAGATCCCAAATACAAGCCTAGGCTGGATAATTTAGCAACTTTGCAAGACCCTATCTCAAAATTAAAATGAATGAACGAACGAATGAGTAAGGATTTAACTCAGTGCGCTGAGTTCAGGCTCCTGTGGGAGGGGAAGACTACAATGGGACTGAAAGTGGGAGACTCAACTAATGCTCTAGAAAAAGATAAAAGGATAAAAGTGATTAACAGTCCACTGAAAATCAAATCGGAAAGACCCAAGGCATCCTCCATAACATACACAGAGGCTTAGAGGACTGAAAAAGCTTTAGATCAGAATCATCGGTGTAACCCAGATTCAAAAGTTAATTCATAGTCAAGGGAGACGTGTTACACTAAAGTCATAGCCCCGAATCGGAAAGAATGAGACTCTAACAACTAGGACAATGACTTTTAAGCTGGGTGCGGTGGCACATTCCTGGAACACCAACACTCAGGAGGCTGGGGCAGAAAAATTCTGTATCTCAACCTTTTTCTTGAGGTACAGAATTTAACACCTTGGCTAGAACCCCAGGATAGCTAGGGATGTATGTAGCTCAGTTGTGGAATGCCTGCCAACCATGAGCAAGGCCAAGGTAGTAAAACCTCAGGATCGGTATAAATTTATGAGGATGGTTCCTAAAAATTGGAAGGGTGATGGTCTACACTAAATTATAATGCAAAATGATAGTGGTAGAGAGCAGCAAAAGAAGGCATTTAAACGCTCAGAGATGTAGGTATCCTGAAATAGGTATATTACATTTGTTCAGACAATCCATCAAATTATAAATGATGTTCCTTGGAAAGAAAGGGAGATGATATACAGAATGTGTTGGTGAGGAGAACCAGCATCATTAAGAAATTTAATAGTTGTTTTCCTCCATAGGAGAAGCTGTTACAAAACTTAGCTCACTGATAGCAAGGCCATGATTCAAACCTGAAACAAAGTGCTACTGCATGGTAGGTCTGACAGATTCCAAGCTCTTATGTATGGAGAACAAAGAACTGCAAAGAGTACACCCAATGGTGAGGGAAAAGCAGCTACATTTACTGAAGGTCACGAACAAAGAATGATGCCAGGACGAGAGATCAAACACTGCATGCTCTTTGCTTGCCACACACAAGAGCTTGGAATCTATCTGTGGTAACAAAAGGAGATGAGGTCCTGGTACTCAACTATGAGAGGTCAGGTGGCCACAATTATCACACTTATGATGGCAGTCAAAGAGATGAGAGTTACAGATTTATGAGGACCGTTAATAGAACATGACCTTCAATATAGGCAAAACAGATGAGCAGCCAATAAGAGTGCTACTCTAGGCTGGGGATGTAGCTCATTTGGTAGAGTGTGCTTAGCATGTATGAAACCCTGAGTTCAAACCGCAGCACTACCCACCCCAAAGGCATGCTACTGTATCTGTAACATCAAAAGAAACCAAGGTGAAGGCGAGGACGCACCAACAAGAAATCAGGATCCTACGCCCAGTTTCTAGACTTGAGTGAGTTTCAGACTCAATCCACTGACTGAAGAAGGTCAAATACCCACAAAAAGGAAACTGCAACACCAAAGTATAGTAGTTTCTTAAGAAATCCACAGCCCTGAGAAACTTACAGACTACAGATCTCAAAATCTTCTGTGTTCAAAAGGTCTCCATGGCCAGGCATGGTGGCACGTTCCTGAGTGCCAGCTACTCAAAAACTGAGGCAGAAGGATCTCATGTTTGAGGCTAGCCTGGGCAACTTAGTGAAACTCTGTTCCAAAATAAAATAGAAAATGAGCTGGGGGGCCAGGGATACAGCTCAGCGGCACAAGCACCTGCCTGGCAAGCATGAAGGTCTTGAGTTCAATTCCCTACACCAAAAAAAAAAAAAAAAAAAAAAAAAAAAAAGAGCTGGGGATGTATTTTAGTACAATGCCCCTTGGTTTGATTCCCAATACCTAGTGGGGGTAAAAGGTCTCTGTACATAGAGCTTAACTCTGCAGTTCCAGTCTCGAAATTCTTCTAATTTTAATCCATAAATTCTGTAAGTGAAGTCTCATGGGAAAATGGAACATGTGCTGGGGGAGCTTGGAGCCTTGACTCACAGTCCACCTCCCACTACACCTCCGCTGAGGGGCTGGCAGTGCCACAGCCCTCTGGTGGATGATTCCACAGGGACTTCTTACCCCTTTTCAATCCAGGTGGCCTAGGCCAAAAAACTATGTAGTAGCTCTACCTATAGCTGTTCGCCCAGTTTACTGTAAACTGGGGAAAGAACACTAACGTTTTGAGGACAGATTGGCACTGATACCTACAGCCTGGAAGTATCATCACGGGATTATAAGGGCCACGCAATAAACTGAGTCCTGCCAACACCCAGCTCACAGTGTGTCCCTTGGGTCTGTAGGTCTTCCTAGTGGCCTGAATACAGAACTGAGACAAACATGAACACCTGTGCAACTCTTATTCTGCATTCTTGGCCTATGAGATAAGAATTACAAAAGCGAGAGCTCCCCCATGGAAAAAGTGGAAAAAAAGCCTCTAAAACGGCCCAGCCCTACCCAACAATATAACAACACATCTACAAACCCAGCACTCTGGGAGACTAAGGCAAGAGTACAGTGTCACAAGTGTGCATCCTGCCCGGGCAGTTTAGGGAGACCCTTCCTCAAAAAAAAAAAAAAAAAAGAATGACGACCCACCCAATCGATGAAAAACTGAAGTCACCAAGAGTCAGAAAACATTTCCCTTCACACGAGAACATTAAGTATGTCTGTTACAACGCACGACATATTGAATCATGCAGATTCGTACACACACAACCACGTCCATCTGTTATCAAATATGCATGTTATTCCTACATTGTGTCTGTACTCTGGTCATTTGGCGTAAGTCTGTAGCGGGTCTGTTTATACAGACATATTTACCTCTCATCCAAAGGTGCTCGCTTGGGTATGACAAATTATTTAATTTTAATTTATAATATCATTTAGTTTAAGTATTAATGTCAATAATATTATTTATTTATATTTAGCTATACACTAATATTATTATAATTCAATACGTCCGCCATGTGTCATAACAGACATACTAAATATGTCCATCTGACTAAAGATCTTAACTGGGGCTTACTTTTGGAGCATGCCTTATATTACCAGCATTTGAAAAAAATGATGCTAGGGCTTATTTTCCAGTTAGGTTTTATTTGGGGGGGAACATGGTAGAGAAAGACTCAACCAGTTTGTATCAGCCATTGTAAGTCATGGCCTTACCAGCTGACAAACTGGGCACACGAACAAAGGTGACGATGATGCCAGAGTCACACACTACAATGAGCCCGAGCGCATCAGGTCCCACTTACAAGGACGCTCTAGCTAGCCATGCTACTAAAAAACCCAAGCAGCCAGCAACACAGACAAACATTAAGATCCCAATTGACACCATATTTTAAGGAAGCCGACTGATTACTGATAACGAGTTCTTTATATTTGGACTTTTCCAACCTGGAAAGGTGAACAATATATTCTTTTTTTTTTTTT
>NW_004955452.1:7522331-7526441 GCF_000276665.1 Chinchilla lanigera | reverse complement strand
TCAAGGCCAGCCTGAACTGCATAGCAAGACCCCGTCTCAAAACAAAACAAAACAATCACAAACTTCTAGTGTAAGTTTGCCTTTCCTGCCCTCAAGGATGCAGAGAACATCACTACAGGAGAGCTTAGGAAATATATGACCGACAGCAAGGATCACCCCACATTACATTGTGGCATGTCAGGGAAACCACTTCATAGTAAATTACATGCAGGAAAGAGTCCTGGATCATGGGACCTACTGGTGGTATCATCTAAAAACTGCTAACCAAACTGGGCATAGCATACCCTGTAATCTCTCCACTTGGGAGGCTGAGGCAGGAAAATCACTTATGCTCATATATTTGAGATCAGCTTGGGCAACACAGCAAGATGGGGGAGGCAATTTAAAAATTGGACGAAGGACCTGAGTAGTCATTTCTCTAAAGATATACAAATAGCTAACAAGCATATGAAAAGATCCTCAACATCATTAGCCACCAGGGGAATACAAGTGAAAATTACATTAATTAAATGGGTACAAGTGTTGTACAAGTGTTGTCAAGGGTTAGGAGAAACTAGAACCCTCATACACTGCTGGTGGTATGTTAAACAGTATTGCATGTATGGAATGGTGGTATGTTAAATAGTCTTGCATGTATGGAAAAGAGTTTTCAGTTAAACACAGTTACCACGTGATCCAGGATTCCACTTCCATAAATGCCAGTGAGAAATAAAAATATATGTCCATCTAAAAACTTATACACAAATGTTTATGGCAGTACCATTCATAAAAGCTAAAAAGTAAAAACTACCCAAATATCTACCAACTGATGAATACACAAAATGAATACAATGGATTATTATTCAGGAATAAAAAGAAATGAACTACTGATACACCACATGGGTAAATGTTAAAAGCATTTTCCTAAATGAAAGAAGCCAATTACAAAGGACCACACATCCCTTGATTCAATTTTGTGAAACATTTGCATTAGGCAAGTCTATAAAGATAGAACGTAAATGGTGGCCTACAGCTGGAGAGGATAGGGAGATTGAAGAGGGAACAGGGATTTTGGGAGGAGAGGTAGTGAAAATACCATAACATTTATTGGGGTGATGGTTATACAATTTGTGAACATACTAAACACTACCCATACACTTTAAATGGGTAAATCATTCACTTTAAAAAAGCAGTTGATCTGAGCAACACAGTAGTATTCTGTGGTAGCATGGTGCACAGACTAGACCGTCCCGCTTAGTTAAGAAACGACTTATTGGGGCTGGGGATTTAGCTCCGTGGCAAAAGCGCCTGCCTGGCAAGCGCAAGGTCGTGAGTTCGGTTCCTGGTACCAGAGAAAAACCAAAAAAAAAAAAAAAACAAAAAAAAAAAAAAAAAAAAAGAAACGACTTATTGCTCCAAATGCTAGGATGCTGTTGGCAGACAACCTATGGCTATGAGTCCCTTCAGGATTCACCTCAGATGCATGATCCTCCAAATACTACACAATCATTTCAAGCTCCAAGGGTTCTCATGCGGAGAGGATACTCGGGGAACAAGACCCGCAAGCCCCACACTGTCCCTTGTGAGGTGGCAGGCTGCGGTCGCTCTGTGTCGGGGCGTCTGATCCCTGCTCCCACAGGCACTGGCATCATCTCAGCCCCTGTGCCCAAGAAGCTGCTGCTGCTGGCTGCGTTGATGACTGCTACACCTCGGTCAGGGGCTGCACGGCCACTCTGGGCAACTGCGCCAAGGCCACCTTTGATGCCATCTCCAAGACCTGCAGCTCTCTGACCCCCGACCTCTGGAAAGACACTGTGCTCACCAAGTCTCGCTACCAGGAATTCACTGACCACCTTGTGAAAACCCACGCCACAGGCTATGTCCAGAGGACTCAAGCTCTAGCACTAGCTACAACATAGGGTTTATTACACATGAAAAATTAAATGAAATCTGTCAAAATAAATACATAAATAAAAGTATTAGGTAGATACAACATAATCCCAGGAACCTGAATTGCCTTTTTTTTGGAGTCAGGGTCTTGCCATGTCAGTTAGCCTGCCTTGAACTCGCAGGGATCCTCCTACCTCAGCTTTTCAAGTGCTAGTATTATAGGTGTGCACCACAAGGCCCTGCTTGTTGTAATCTTGTTACAAAAGTTAACTCTGAAGGAACATCTCAAGTTTAATAAAGATAAGCAAAAAAATGGAATTTCTTTCTTTTCGAGTATACTGTTCGAACCCCTCTTTGAACAAATATATGAGATTCAGTGGTCAAAGACTGATGGTCTGTGACCGTACTGGCTTCCTCACTAGAATAACAACAGCACAAGGAACCCAAAAAATGTGCCCTTATGTTCCCAGTAATCTTCATCTTCAAGTATCTTTACTTAACAAATGGGAAATTGAGCCCATCACTTTGATTGTCAGAGTATAGTCAAGTAGATTGAATACGATACCACTCTATAAATATTTTAATGCTACTTACAACTTGAAAATGAAGTCATTTTTTTCTACCAAGAAAAATATTGCCTGGAAAAATTCCAATCCTATAAATCACTAATACACATTAAACAAACAAACAAACAAACAAACAAAAAAACGAATCTGAGCTGGGCGTGGCGGCGTACAATTGAAATCCTAGCACTCGGGAGGCTGAGGCAGGAGGATTGTTGTGAGTTCGAGGCCAGCCTGGGCTACAAAGTGAGCTCAAGGCCAGACTGAACTGCATAGCAAGACCCTGTCTCAAAAAGACAAAAAAACCAGCTGGCGTGGTGGCACATGCCTGTAATCCTAGCACTCAGGAGGCTGAGGCAGGAGGATTGTTGTGAGTTCGAGGCCAGCCTGGGCTACAAAGTGAGCTCAAGGCCAGCCTGAACTGCATAGCAAGACCCTGTCTCAAAAAGACAAAAAAACCAGCTGGGCGTGGTGGCACATGCCTGTAATCCTAGCACTCAGGAGGCTGAGGCAGGAGGATTGTTGTGAGTTCGAGGCCAGCCTGGGCTACAAAGTGAGCTCAAGGCCAGACTGAACTGCATAGCAAGACCCTGTCTCAAAAAGACAAAAACAAACAAACAAAAAGAATCTGAGAGGGCTGGGGATGTGTGAGGCCCTGAGTTTGAGTCCTGGTACCAGAAAAAAAAATATCTGAGGATGCTATACGTAAGTATGTATGTATACACGTAGATATGTATGTATGTATGTAATAACTGAGACAGGGTCTCTCTCTATAGCTCAGGCTGACCTTGAACTCACTATAGACTCCAGAATGCCTCTGAACTCACAGTGATCCTCCTGGCTCAGCCTCTCAAGTGCTGGAATTACAGGCATGTGCCACCACGCCTGGGGAATCTGAGAACTTTAGAGATACTCTTTAACAATGAATAATGAACCTAACAGTTAAGGCAGTTAAATTATACCTATTTTTCCAAAGAAAATAACTGAATGTGCTATATTTGGCAGACAGCATTAAATTACAAATGTGTCATGCCATTAATGATCACACCAAGAATATCAACGTTCACAAGATACTTACCATCCATGGAAATATTCACATCATTAAGTATGCATTCTCACTTCTCAGAAAATATTGCCACCTGCTTTTATTTCCTGCGAGCTCCAAAATAAGTGAGAACTGGTTGGGAATGGTCAGTGGAGAACTACAAACATACTACAGTAGAACCATCCATTACATAATCCACTTTTAGACAGAAGGGAAAATCAAACAATCACTGACTTAAAAGTGACTGTGTATTGGAAGGCTGAGACAGGAAGATCACTTGAGCCTAGAAGTTCAAGGCTAGCCAGGACAATACACCAAGACTGACTCTCCAACACATATGGAAGGAAGAAAGGAAGAAAGGGAGGGAGGGAAGGAGGGCATAGAAAAAAGGAGAAAAGGGCAAGCAAGTGCAAAGATACCAACCCTCTCCTCATTAATCTTTTTTTTTTTTTTTGGTGCTGGGAATTGAACTCAGGACCTTGTGCTTGCCAGGCAGGTGCTGTACCACTGAGTTATATCCCTGGCCCTTCATTAATCCTTGTATACTTTTTTTTTTTTTTTTGGTCTTTTTGAAACAGGGTCTCGCTATGCAGTTCAGGCTGGTCTCAGACTGACTTTGTAACCCAAGCTGGT
>NW_004955452.1:7516082-7522101 GCF_000276665.1 Chinchilla lanigera | reverse complement strand
TTTTTTTTTTGGTTTTTCTCCGGTACCGGGAACTGAACTCACGACCTTGCGTTTGCCAGGCAGGCACTTTGCCGCTGAGCTAAATCCCCAGCCCCATTCAGAGCCTTTTAAAATTTTGAGACAGTGTCTCACTAAATTATCCCCACTAGACTCACATTAGAGATCCTCCTGCCTCAGGCTCCCACAGTGCTAGGATTGTAGGTATGCACCAACACCACCCCTGGGATGGTGGGGAGTGTGGCAAGCCTTGGTCTGTGGTTCATCTAATGCTGCCCTTGCTAATGATAACCAGAGTCTTGGTGAAGGCAATACTGTACAGGTGTGAGAACTTTAAAATACATTTGTCCTCTACTCAGCTTCAGCAGCTCTTCAAATGTATCAGTTGTTCAGATTTTATAACTAATTCAGTGAAAGCAATGCAGAAACACACACTACACAGTAATAACTTTAATACTAAAAGGAAAAACGTTTCCTTTGTCTCAATCACCTACTAGTAGCTTACATTCTTCCTTTTACTTTTTCCAAGATGGCCTCAAGCAGTAAACATAGGTATAAATGAGCCCACCTAAGGGGAAACCATGCAGGCTTGGAACTTGCTATAGAGCCCCCGGCTGGACTGGAATTTAGGATTCCCCTCCTTGGTTTTCCGAGTACTGGGATTATAGATGGGTTTTTAGTTGTTTTTGTGTTTTAAGATTAGGAATCTGGGGGTCTTGCTAACTTCCAGGCTCAAGTGATCCTCCCATCTCAGCTTCCCAAGTAGTGGGACTATATACTTGTACCACCAAGCCTAGTTATTTTTTAATTAATTATTAATTAATTTTGTGATGCTGGGGATTGAACCCTGGACTTTTACATTGAGACATGATCTCACTAAAATTGCCTAGACTGGGCTCAAACTTGTGATCCTCCTGCTTCAGTCTCCCACAGTGCTGGGATTACAGATGTGTATCACTACATTCAGCTCCAGTTAGTATTTTTTAAGAAAACAAAACAGTAAAAAATGTGTTGTTCTTGGCATATAGTGGGCATTATTTTTGTTCAGTCAATTAAGTACCTATTAAAAGCTAAATATAGTAGGTGATGTAGCTCAGTGGCAGACCATGTGCTTAGTATACCATAGACCTTTTGTTAATCCCCAGCATAGAAGGGAGGGAGGAAGGAAGAAAGGAAGGCAATGAGGAAGAGAGTGAAGGAAGGAGAGAGAGGGGAGAAGGACAAAGAAAAAAAGGAGCCAATGCCAAGTACCTTATTAGGTACTATACAAATATGAGTAAGGTTTTGATGGTAATTACCCATAAGAGGTCAATACACTAGCAGAAAAGAGGAGATAAACACTACATGCATCAATACCTGCGGAGACTCCCTGGAAGCCATTCTTCACCTGACAGTACAGGCTGTGGTGGAGCTCCGGAGAAGTCTGCAGCAGGATTCCTGCTGCCTGTGCTGACAGTTGGGGAGAGGACACTAACTGGTTGTGGGGTCCCAATGTGATGGGAGGCTGAAGAGAAAATGCTACAAAAAATGGCTTTGGCCCCAGACGGCTCACTTGATTTTTGACAACCCTTAGGCTGTAACTACTTGTTAGATCCTTCTTGCGTATCTCTGTCTTCCTGAGAAACCACTTTGAAGATACCACCATGTATTACAGCAGCCATTGATATTTTCCTACTAATCTATCCATAACTCTGCAATGTTTGTATTGTTCCTATCCTATTTCATAAATGGATGCATGTCTATCATTATGTGTTTCCTACAACAACCATTGAGAAAAGTTAATGAATATTCAATAGGTCACTCGTGTACAGCTCTATTTATTTTCTTTAGAAGCCACTTTGAAGATACCAAAGTATAGTACAACTATTGATAATCTCCTACCTCTTTTGTCTGTAACTCACTATTATTTGTCTATTTGTTTTCCTGAGAAACTATCTTATAGATAACAATATGTAAAACAATAACCATTGATAATTTCCTACCACTTCGTCTGTAATCTGGTAAGCCCCCCCTATTATTATGTTACCCTTCTTTTATTCTTTAAAATAAAAAAAACATTTTTATTAAAAAAAACAAAAACACACTACATGCATAATTATAAAATTCAGATTACAAAGAAAAGAGCTCCTCCTTTCCCTTGTAACCACACGACAGGTGAGGCCAGGATTGTAGATCATGCTAAAGCTCACTACAGTTCTTGTTTTCAGATCAAAACAAACAAACAAACAAGATATCAGCTCTATCATGATTCTAAATTTGGTAAAAATATACAAGGTCTAAAAATGTCATCAAGATTATGAAACTTAAATCTACACTGGTAGAGAAGGAACAACGAAAGAGTTTTTTTTCAATGCACTCCTTGGACTTGACATGAAACCATATCACTAGAGAAATAAACACAATTAAGAAACCAACAACATGAGCCAGGTGTGGTGGTGCATGCCTATAATCCCAGCATTTGAGACACCAAGGCAGGAGAATAGGGGTTCCAAGGCAGCCTGGGCTACAGAGTGAGTTTAGGGCTAGCCTGAACTAAGTAGTAAGACTTGGTCTCAAAAAACCCAAAACAACAACAACAACAAAACCCCCCAAAACTAACAACATATCATCTGTTCTTGAGTTACTGTCAATTATTAGAGAGATGCTTCTACCTTAATATAAAAAAATAAATACCAAAGGCTGGGAACAGTGGTGCATGTCTGTAATCCCAGCATCAGGGAGGCTGAGGCAGGAGGATCACAAATTCTAGCTTAGGCTGGGCAATTTAGATCTTGTCTCAAAATAAAATTAATAAAGGGCTAGGGATGTAGCTCAGTGAAAAGGCCCTGGGTTCAGTCCCCAGTAGCAATAAATAAATGAAGGAATGACTCACTTGAAATGTTAGTAAGAATTGCCTCCTCAGTATTCTATAGCCATTACGAGGAGGAGGCCAAGGAGAGAAAACAAATAGACCGAGAAAAAGCAGCTGCTTTGCTGCAGCACTAAGAGAAACAGACCCCAAGTCTGAACTCGACACCCTAGGGCCCCAAGAAGAACTTGACAACTGCATTCATCTGCTACCACTGTTAAAAGCCAGGCCACCTCAAGAGGAACAGCCCTAAGAGGCCCGATGGGCCATGCCCTGAATGCAAAGGCGACCACCGGAGATTGGTCTGCCCTCTGAAGTGGAGCTCTCAGAGCTCAGACCCATCCTACCAGTTAGTCCAACAAGAATGAGAGGGTCCGGGGCATACTCTGCCTTCTCCCTCTGGCCAGACCGTCATCTCCATGGAGGAGCCCTGGGTAATCATGACTGTGGAGGAACATGAAAACAGCCTGTTGCTAGACAAAGGTGCAAGTCTCTCGGTCCTTTTTTTTTCCTACCTTTTCTTTTTCTTTTTTTTTTTTTGGGGGGGGTGGTTTCTCCGGTACTGGGAACCGAACTCACGACCTTGAGCTTGCCAGGCAGGTGCTTTTGCCGCTGAGCTAAATCCCCAGCCCCTCTCGGTCCTTCTTTTCAATCCTGGCCTTCCTTCCAGCAGTCACACCTCAGTGACAGGAGTCACTGGTGAGGAGGTAATATGCAATTTTTGACAACGCTTAGGCTGTAATTACTTGTTAGATCCTTCTTGTGTATCTTTGTCTTCCTGAGAAACCACTTTGAAGATACCACCATGTATTACAGCAGCCACTGATATTTTCCTACTAATCTATCCATAACTCTGCAATGTTTGTATTGTTCCTATCCTATTTCCTAAATGGATGCATGTCTATCGTTATGTGTTTCCTACAACAATCACTGAGAAAAATTAATGATTATTCAACAGGTCACTCATGTATAGCTCTATTTATTTTCTTTAGAAGCCACTTTGAAGATACCAAAGTATATAGTACAACAACTCTTGATAATCTCCTACCTCTTTTGTCTGTAACTCACTATTATTTGTCTATTTGTTTTTCTGAGAAACTATCTTGTAGATAACAATATGTAAAACAGTAACCATTGATAATTTCCTACCACTTTGTCAGTAATCCCCATTATTATGTTACCCTTCTTTTACTCTTTAAAATAAAAAAAGGAATGAATAAAATAACCTATGCATATCTTTGTTATCTGTTATCAGTTAATCTGTAACACCCCACCCCCACCCTCACCTTTTGCCTTGACAAGGTCTAGTGCAGTGATGGTGAACCTTTTAGATCTTTCAACGGTACAAAGAGCCTGCTGTGGCACACATGCCATAGGTTTGCCACCACTGATATAGTGCAAGTGCTCTACCACTGAGCTACACATCCAGAATCTATCCAGGGAAAGACTTAGAAAAGTTCTACAGTACCCTAAGAAATTTCCTCGATACTTCTAAACTACTTTTATTAATACCTAAACATAGAAGTTTATAGCTACAAATAAAACCTGTTCATAAAGAACCTGTTTTTGCTTACCACAAAGAAAATGACACTATATAGAGATTTACAATCATATTCTTCTCTGTAGTTTTATAAGTGTCTTTTTTTTGGGAGGGGGAAGTCTGTTCAAAAAAGTAAAACAAAGCCAGGCATGGTAGTACACGGCTGTAATCCCAGTACTCAGGAGTTTGAGGCCAGCCTGGGCTACATAGCAAGACCCTGTTGGAAAAAAAAAAAAAAAGTAAAACATGACAAATTTATTTTTAAGTACAAATAATCAACACCTAAAATATTTAAGGGTAAAATAAAATAAAATATTTAAGGGTAAAGGGTAAAGTATAAAATACAATTTATTCTCCCTTAGTCTTATTTAGTTTTTTTTAAACTATTATTATTTTTTGAGTCTCTATAGTTCAGGCTGGCCTTGAACTCACACTATGTAGCCCAGACTGTCCTTGAACTCACCGCGATCCTCCTGCCTCAGCCTTCCAAGTGCTGGATTTCAGGCATGTGCAACCATACCCCGTGTCATTTTCCCTTCAAGGTCGAAACACTATGATCTTCTCCTCCTACTTAAACACGGCCTTTCTGTTACTACTAAGAAGAGGTATGAATCAGCTCTTCAAAATTCAGGTGCAGCTCACTGATAAGTGAAAATAATACATACTCTCAGAAACTATTACTAATCCAAATTCTCTCCAAAAATATTACTAGTAAATTATTTTCAGTTATTTCTGAAAATAACTTTCAGAAAAAACAATAGGGCAACCCACTTTTCAGGCCCCCTTATGTCCCTCTTAGACAGAAGCTTTGTTCCTCTCAATAATTAATTCTTCCTACTCTTAACCTCCGTCACTCCTAGAATTCACTCCTCAGTTTTAGAGAACATGAACTCAGTATTTTGGATTTCTAGGAGGCTGGGAATTTCTTTCCCCTGTATCACAAGCTCCCTCTGCGGAGCCAGTTTCTCCTCTACTCTTCATTTTTTAGAATAAATTCTGTCACTGTTTAAAAAAATCGTAAATGTGATCATAAAAATATTTACACCCAGAAAAATGTAGCACTATGTATTACTGGTATTACATACACATTTTGAGAAACTTCCCAAAGACAAAATATAATTTTAAAAGCTATAGTTTACTGATCTAATATATCAAAGTTTGTAAGAAAGAGCTGGGAAATGTGGATCAGTGATAGAACACTTGCCCAGCATTAACAAGGGCTGCGTTTGATTACAAAAAATAAAGTGTGCAACAATTAATGTAGCTTCAAAGAGACAGAAGTATCATTTTTTGCTTATGCCACAGCATATAAAAATATATTCATTTAACAGAGTGGTCCTTAATGATCTGCATTTACCAAGATATTGGTAAATTTTACCAAGTTGTTAGAGTGAAATAAAGACTATCCTCCAAGTGTACAAAAATGCTGTCTCAAAAATTTACTGTGCTGAGGATATAGCTCAATGGCACACAGCCTGCCTAGCAAGCACAAGGTCTTGAGTTCAATTACTGGTACCAAAAAAACAAAAAACAAAAAACAAAAAAAAACAAAGCTTACTGCTTACCTAACTTTATACAGGCAAGTATAAAAAATAAATGCTAGTAAAATAAAAAAATTCCAGTCAATCAGACAT
>NW_004955452.1:7505999-7510697 GCF_000276665.1 Chinchilla lanigera | reverse complement strand
GAAACAAAGCTTTTGTAAATAAGGAGGAATAAGGGAGTTGAAGGGAGGGAGAGGAATGGGAAAAAAAGACAAGAAAATTTGACAAATGTTATGAAAAAGGTCCACATAAATGGTTATGGTATCCCTATGAAGATGTGACATCTCCTGTGAAGATGTGAGCATCTATGAAAGTTTATAAGGAGACACTAGGCCAGAGAAATCATCCACTTACTTCTTGCTTTATTCATAAACTTCTTCCAATGTCCCTTTTCTAATAGTCATACTAAAAATAACTTACTACAGGAATTATACAAGCATATAATGTACCAAAGACTTATTCTACCTATTATCTACTCCTAGAAACAATTCCACAAGTTAGGTAGAGCAGGAATCATCATCCTCATGTTCAGACTTTTTTTTTTTTGGTACCAGGAATAGAACATCATCCTCATGTTAAACATTAGAAACTCAGGCCGGGTGTGGTGGCACATGTCTGTAACCCCAGCACTGGGGAGGCTGAGGCAGGAGGATCACTGAGATCAAGGCTAGCCTGGGCTACAAAATGAGCTCAAGGCCAGCCTGACCTGGACAGTGAGACCCTGTCTCAAAAAGAAAAAAAAAAAAAAATTAGAAACTCAGAATCAAATAGGTTAAGTGAGCTACTCAAGGTTGCACAATTAGTAAGAGAACTATTTCTTTAGTACTAAAGATACAGGGCTTTGCTCATGCTAGGCAAGCTCCTTTTTTACTGAGCTACATCCCCAGTCTGAAAAATTAATAAGAGAGGATCTGGGGCTGGCAGTGTAACTCAGTGGTAGAGTACTTGCACAGCATGGACGAAACCCTGAATTTAATCCCCAGAAACACACACAAGAAGGTTATGTTTATTTAGAATTTCTTTACGGCTCCTCTTTTTTCCCACCCCAACTCTAGTCAGACTATAAACCCCAGGAGGGAAAAGACTTATTTTTACTGTTTTGTTCTCAGGGTCTCTAATATACAGATTTACATGAATGAATGGGTTTCAAAACAAAATAGAATATTCATAACTGATTAACATTATAGCACTGATTCATGGGGGTTTAAATTACTTCTGCGGGTTAGAACACTAGAAATATCAGTGTCCATTTTCATCTAAAATCTTTATTCTCTAACATTCTTGGTCCTGTTGAAACATTTCTGTATATAAAAAATACTGCAATGTTAATATCCAAGAGAGGGGGCTGGGGATTTAGCTCAGCGGCAAAGCGCCTGCCTGGCAAGCGCAAGGTTGTGAGTTCGGTTCCCGGTACCGGAGAAAAACAAAAACAAACAAACAAAAAAATATCCAAGAGAAAAGCCATTAGCATGTGGTATAGTACTTTAAAAAATAAAGAACATGCCCTTCAAAAAAATTAAGTAGACTAAAAGCAAAAAGCACAAGGGAAAAAAGTTCTTCCCCATTGTATTGACGTAAGGAGATTTAAAATGGGCTTGTACTCATCAGAAAGGCTAGATTAATTGTATTGACTCAATTCCATTGGCATGCTATGCATTTTACCTAAGAATTAAGAAAGTTGAAGCAGGTTTCTATTTCTGATGTCACATTCATGGCATGTACTGACATAAATCCAAGATTTAACTGCAGGTTTGAAACTGACACACACACACAAAAAGAAAAGCAACTGACTAAAACTTTTATTAAAAGCAGTAACTAAAACAAAGCCTCACTGCAATCTTGACACTTTAACGAAAAAGGTATACACATTTGAGTTTTGTCCTTAATGTTTCAAGAGCCGAAGCTGCTGTACCTATATTCTTGAACACACTACTTTAATAAACTATTTAATCACCTTTCGTGGATGTGTGGTGGTGGTGGGGTACTGGGTATTCAACCCATGGGCCTTCACATGCTAGACAAACACTACCATGGAGCTACATCCTGGTCCCCTTTCTCTCCTGGCTTTTTTTTTTTCCTTTTCTTTCCCTTTCTTTTGTACTCAAGACAAGGTCTCACTAAGTAGCTCAGGCCCACCTCAAATTTTTAAACCTCCTGCCTCAGCCTCTCAAGTAGCTGGGATTACAGGTGTGCACAACTGTGCCCAACATTAACCATCTTTTCAATAAACCTTAAAATCACAACTGAGCAACTCATCACCCTTTCACCTCTAAGGTTCCATGACACTGCTATTCTGCCTACACAAAGTAATCAAACCATATCCTAAAAACAAAGTGTGGGCATCAATGTTCCATAAGATTTATGAGAAAGATTATAATTCCACACATTCCTGTTTCTGACAAATCAGTTTTCTGATTTAAAAAAAAAAAAAATTCCCATTATTTTTCTCCAATATTCACATTTAAGCAAGTTTAAGTTGAATTAGGCTGGGTGTGGTGGCGCACGCCTGTAATCCCAGCACTCGGGAGGCTGAGGCAGGAGGATCATTGAGAGTTCGAGGCCAGCCTGGGCTACAAAGTGAGCTCAAGGCCAGCCTGAACTGTATAGCGAGACGCTGTCTCAAAAAGACAAAATAAATAAATAAAAATAAAGCTAAATTAGTACCATTAGAAGCTGCACTAAGTGTAAGGTAACAAAGTACACCAGACCTCGAGTATGACTGCTATTTCCTATGTGAGTTAACAGCAAGTGACTTAACATTTGAGGTGCTAGGCTTTTATCAGCTGTAAAATGAGAGAACATGGGCTTGGGATGTAGTTCAGTGATCAAGAGTGCCTGCCCAATGTGCACAAGACCCTGGCTTCAACACCCAGCCCTGCAAGTAAATAAAGGAAACTACTATCTCACCGAATTATATAGTGAGAATTAAATTACATAAGGTTTACTTACAGTTATTGGAATAAGAATTAAGTTACAAAAAATTAAATTACCAAGTGTGTAATCTGTTTTTTAAAAAAGCATTTACAGCATTATCATGTTTAAACAAATAACTAAGAGTCAATAGCAACCACTGTTTCTTATTTTTAAAACTAACAGAGCAATGCCGTGGCTGCTTCTTCAAAGCCTAGCCAAGGAAAACATAAAAGACTCACTGGTGGGTTAAAACTGAAGAACTGGGACTAGGGCGTGTAGCTTTGGTAGATGGCTGCTTATCGGTAGCGTACACAAAAAACCCTTCCTAGCACTATACGCGCGCGCGCGCGCGCGCGCGCGCGCACACACACACACACACACACAAACCACACACTTAAAGAACAACTGCATCAAGGCTATCCTATCCCTATATAATATTACACAATCAAGGATTCTCAGAATAAGTCATTTCCATTATGATATATAAAACAAAACAATAAAGGACAATATGCTTTATTTGCCTAGAGGGGGAACTGAACCTATTTTACTTCAAAAACCTTCCCTGATTCAAGCAAAGGGGTTCTCTGTCTTCATTCCAGAGACTTCAAATACTAATTAACTTTTCAAAAGGAGTATCTGCAATAGCCTTTAGAAAGCTTTACCTTGGCTGCCCTAGCTTTCTTCCTAATTGCCCATCCTGCTTCCTCCAGGGTGTTCTTTTTACTTTGCTTTTTTCCTGTTGCTCAGCCCCAGCTCACTCTGCAGAGCCAGTTTCTCCCTCACTCTTTACTTTTACTTTTTCAAATAAACTTTGCCACAAAAGAAAAAGCTTTGGCCGGCGTGGTGACCCACATTTGTAATCCCAGTACTTGGGAGGCTGAGGCAGGAGGATCGCCACAAATTCAAGGCCTGGCTGGGCTACACAGTGTTTTCAGGGCCAGCCCGAACTACATAGTGAGACCCTGTCTCCAAACAAACAAAACAGAACAACCCAAAAACCCAAAAAGAAAAAGCTTTACCATAAGCTAAAGTCTAGCAATGCAGTCTTCCAGGAGGACACTGAAGTTATCACTTACTAAATTTGATCAAATCTATGCAACTTACAGGTTTCTAGTAAAAATAATACCATCCCTCATTCCTGAAAGTGGTTTCACTCCTCTTGGCGAAGAAGTGCTTTCTAGAAGCCACTAGGTTTCTTCCCCGCACCATAAAGCAGATCTTTCTACTAATGCATGTTTTCTTTCGACTTTTTGTTTTTAAATCGAGGAAATAAAAAGATGCCGTTTAGTGGCTCGAAGTACTGGCGCCTTTTTCTGCAAGCAGTGAATAATGCCCAGAAGTCGCTCCCCGCCCCCACCCCCGAGATTCCAGAGGTGTGCAGAGCCGATGCCGTTCGCCTGAGTTCTTTGGTCTCGGAACGCAGCTGCCGCAGACACAGGCAGCGCCGCAAAGCCGACCCCTTCCCGGTTTCCCGGGCCGGAGTTCAGGGGCTCCTACTTTTCATAGATTCATCCCTCAACTAAGAGAAACAATCACAACAACAACAAAAAACGCCTCAGAGGTTTGTAGCCTGAAGGTGTCTGGAGCTGACTTTCACAAGTTGGACAATAACCTGGAGGTTTCTCCAGAAACTGCCGGGCTCCGAAGCCTCCGCTCTGCCCAGCCGGGATGCGAAGGGCTGCGGGAGGGCAGGTGTGGAACGTGGACTTTGTCCCGATCCGATTACCGCAACCGGATCCCCCCGGAGCGCCCCCGTCGGGGGCGGCGGGCTCCCCCGAGGCGGCGACTCCGCGCACCGGCACAAAGGGGCGAAAGCAGCCCAGACAAAAGGGCCCAGACAAGCCCGGGGGGCGGAGAGGGAGACGCCGCCGCGGGACCTTTGTGGGAGGGCCGAGGTGGGAGGCGGCCGCCCGGGCCCGCCACGCCCT
>NW_004955452.1:7488090-7505899 GCF_000276665.1 Chinchilla lanigera | reverse complement strand
CGCCGTCCCCTCCGCTCCCTCCGCGACCCCTCCGCGGGGCCAGGGGCGCGACCCGACCCCGGCCGGCGCTCACTGGCTGACCCTGCGCGCGTGCCGCTCACTTTCCCTTGCTCGCGGAACTCACCCGAGTCGCAACCGCCTCCACCTCAACCTCCACAGCAGTTTCCCCCGGAAATCCTACCTGGCCTCTGGCCGCCAGGCTACAGCCGGAGCCTCCGGCCCCAGGGGAGGGGGGGAAGAGGGAGCGGGCCGGACAGTGGAGGTAGGAAGTGCCGCCGCGGAGGCTCACGGGACTTGTAGTCGGTCGCCAATTGGGACAGCCTATCCAGCCTATCCGGCGAGCGGGACAAAATGGCGGGAACTGCCAGCTTTTCTGTCTAGGCGTACGCCGCTTGCGGCTGGTTCCTTACTTGTAAAAGGACGGGAAACTTTACTGGTACCAAGCAAGGCAAAGGTCACTGGGCTTGCGAGGGCAGAGTTCAATACTGGGCAGTGCCCAAGAAGGGAGCTGATGCAAGTATGTTTTTTAAGAAACTGCCCAGTCCGTGTCTGGCCAAATTTCAGTCCCATTCTCCTCAAAAGAAAAATTGAGGGCCAACTTGAAGTGCAAAAGCATTTATAAACAAGTTACCCTCGATTTTGCTCGTTAAGAAACCCAAGAATTGCCAGGCGTGGTGGCGCACACCTGTAATCCCAGCACTCACTCGGGAGGCTGAGGCAGGACGATCATTGAGAGTTCGAGACCAGCTTGGGCTACAAAGTGAGCTCAAGGCCTGCCTGAACTGCACAGCAAGACCCTGTCTCAAAAAAAAAAAAAAAAAAAAAAAAAAGCAAGCAAGCAAGAAAGCAAGTCAAGAATCACTCTTCAACACCTGCAGCCTGTTAAATCTGGCCGCTCAACATTCACAAGATTTCAACCTCTTTGCCTTTTCTCCTTTACGGTCACCTAGTGGAAGTCACTGCCTCTTCGCAAAGCGGCATGCTTTTCAGGCGGAACTATGTAGTCTAGGCGGCCCTCGAACTTGCTGTGATCCTCCTGCTTAAGCTTCCCCAGTGCTGGGGATATGTGCCACCATGCCTGGTCTTCCTGCCTATTTAGATGGTCAGTGTTTCCATGGGGCTTTCATCATCACTCTCCAGACACCGCACTACTGCTAGGGATTTTTCTAAATGCTAAACCTATTGTGTCACAACCTAGATTAGGCATAAATGTAAAACCTAAAGCTACAACGTTTCTAGAGGAAAACAAAAAAATGCATAAAACAAAATTAATAAATTGAATGTTATAAAAATAAAAACTTTTGCCATACTTACTAGCACACACCTGTAATCTCAGCACTCTGGGAGGGTGAGACAGGAAGATCACAAATTAGGACCAGGGCAACTTAGTGATTTAGTGAGACCTTGTCTCAAAAAATAAAACTGGCTGTGAATGTATGTAGCTCATTGGAAAGGCTCTGGGTTAAATCTGTGGGGTGAGGCGGCAGGGGGAGGGGTGGGTGATGGTGGTGGTCTTCAATATCCTCATGGGAAAAATCATTGTCAGAGAAGCTCTAATTGTGGAACTTAAGTATCTGTGGTTTTTTGTCACTAGGAAGCTGGGATCCTAATACCTGAGGCACTGGATCCCTCACATCTCCCTTTTGTGTCCTTTTGTTTTTTTTAATTTTTTAAATTTTTTAATTTTTTTGTCTTTTTGAGACAGGGTCTCACTATGCAGCTCAGGCTGGCCTTGAGCTCACTTTGTATCCCTGGCTGGTCTCAAACTCACAATGATCCCCCTGCCTCAGCCTCCCAAGTGCTGGGATTACAGGCATGTCCCACTACGCCTGTTTTGGGTTTTTTTGAAACAGGGTCTCACTATGTAGTTCAGGCTGGTCTGGAACTCACGATGGAGCACAGGTGGTCTGGAACTTGCAGAAATCCTCCTGCTTTAGCCTAGCCAGTGCTGAGATTATAAGGTTGCACCACCAAGCCAGGCTGTACCTTGTGTCCCTGATGAAAGACACATAAGCAGAAGTCTAGGTAGAATTTATTATAAACTAGATATAGAGAGTAATGCCCTCAAGTGAGAAGGTGGGCAGTGTCACAAATTGCCCCAAATTTGAGTATGGCTACATTTTTATGCAGGCCAGAGTTACTCTTGGCGTCAGGAGAACTTATGATGCTTATCAACATTTTACTTTGGAATTACAAAATGTCTTTCTGCCCTTTTATTTTATTTGAGACAGGGTCTTGCTATGTAGTCTAGACTGCCCTCGAACTTGCTGTGATCCTCCTGCTTAAGCTTCCCCAGTGCTGGGGTATGTGCCACCATGCCTGGTCTTCCTGCCTATTTAGATGGTCAGTGTTTCCATGGGGCTTTCATCATGTGAGAATCTTAGAAGAGTCCCAGCCTGGGCTCTAAAGTGAGCTCAAGTTCAGCCTGAACTGCAGAGCAAGACCCTGTCTCAAAAAGACAAAAAAAGAAAAAAAAGAATCTTACAAAAGTTAAATTCTTAATTTAATATACCAAGTCCCAGCCCAAGGCATGAGGGTCATAAAAACATTTCCTTCCCTCCTATCATTGGGTTGTAGGCTATAACAGCTAGGAATACAGTATATCTGGTTCTTGAGTTAAGACAGCCAGGTGGCCAGTTGTGTTGGTTACTTTTCTCTCATTGCTGAGACAAAATACCTGATGTCCAAAATTAAGGAAGAAAATATTTATTTAGCTCAGTTTGTGGAGATTTCAGTCCATAACCAGCTGGCTCCAAGGCGGGGTAGCATGACAAGGGGCAACACTTCAAGGCAGCAGCAGACCCCTGCTGAGTTGCTTGGTTAAGCTTCTAAATTTCTCAAGTTGACACAGTGTATCAACCATTACAGTCCACCCCTTGTCAACCTGGCAACCAGACACATTTCTTTAAACTGGTTTCCAGATACAAAGACATGTTTATTCTTATCATTTCACAACTTGAACATTATAACACAAGCTTAACAATCCTTAAGAACCAGTATTAAGTCTATCCACAGTGTATTACATTAGAACCATAACGTTCTGCCCCTGCTCCCACCCAAGACTCATGCATATCTCTTTATGCAAAAGGCATTTTGTCCATCTACAACAATTGCCAAAGTCCCAGTAGTTTCAGCATTGCAGACAAGTCCCAAGTCTGCTCAGAGATGTAAGGCAAACTCTTAGCTACAACACTCCCCCACCCTATTACAAATGAAAAGTTAAACACTTCCAGCATTCAATGGCACATGATAAACATTTTCATTCCAAAAGTTACAAACTCAGATACAAAGGATTGGGACCAAAGCAAGTCCAAAATCCAGCAGGGCAAACATTAAGTCCTCTAGTTCCATGCCCAACCTCTGTAGGAATCTGTGGCAAGTTGTGAGCTCCAAAGGGCTTATGTGGCTCCAACCCTGTGGCACTTCTGGTGGTTACAGCTCCCACGGCTTCTCTCTTGGGCTGGCTTTGCTTCCTCCTTGCAGCTTTCCTTAGACAGTCCATGTCCCTGGCTTCTTCAAACTTCTGCAGTCTCCATTGTGCGTTTGGTTTCACCCTCACAGCTTACCACACTGCCCTCTCAGAGGCACACGGTCTCCCTTCCAGGCCTTCTGAAATCAGGGTGGAAGCCTTCTTAACCCTACAACTCTTGCATTCTGCACACACCTAAAACCAGAGCCACGTGGATGATGCCAAGGTCTGTTAGCAGCTGGAGCAATAGCCAGACTATCCTCTCTCTTGGCTGTAGGGTTCAAGTGCCTGGATTGCTGGGCATTTGGAATCCAATTCTGAGGAACAAATTCTCTATGCCACCACCATTCTAGAACTTGGTATGGCCGCCACCATTCTGGAACATGGTGCTCCGCAGCTTTCTCTTCAAAGCAAAGTCTTTCACTTTTGCAGTTTTGAGACTGCAAAGAGTGGAGACTTGCTGCTTCTTGTAATGCTCTCAGACCACCTTTTATATTCTCCCATTCCTTCTCAGCAATTGAAATCTCCTCTGCTCTACGTTTGCACTCCACAGCTTTACTGGAGCTTCCTTTCTGGCCAAACTTGCAACGTTCTAAATCATCTGCTGGGCTCTTTGCTCTTGATTTGCAACATAAATCTGGCTAAAAGCCCCCAACAATAGCCATGCCACAGCCTCAATATTTAACTGCCAGGCTAGGCACGGTGGTGCACGCCTGTAATCCTAGCACTTGGGAGGCTAAGGCAGGAGGACTGCTGTGACTTCCAGGTCAGCCTGGGCTATGAAGTGAGTTTGAGGCCAACCTGAACTGCATAGTGAAACTCTGTCTCAAAAAGACCAAAAAAAAAAAAAAAGAACTAATCTGAGCAACTACTTTGAAGAAAATAGTAAGTAATACAACAACCATTGTTGATTTCCTATCATCTTGTTTTAAAATTTTGTATAGTTTTTTATAGTTTTTATATTGTTTTGTTCTTGGTTTTTTTTGTTGTTGTTGTTGTTTTGGTTTTTTCCTCTTTAAAAAAATTTAACTGCCTTGAAATTTCTTTTTCCAAATTTATTAGTCTACTGCCCTTAATTTCAGTCTCAGGCAAAGTCTCTGGACACAAGCAAAAGCAGACAAACTTTCTGCCAAGCCATAGCACACATCACCTGGACTCCAACAACCAATGCAGTCCTTCTTCCCAGCAGAAACCTCCTGAGCTTGGTCTCTACTGTCAGGATTTCTATCAGTCTTCTGGTCTTCTGAGCTCTGACCAGAATTTCCTATACAGAACAGCCTATGGCATTCCAGCTCTACTCTTTCACGTGGCATCTCCAAACCTTTCCAAACTCTTCCCATAAGCCATTCCCAATGGCTTTTAAACCACATGGTCTAGGGGCTGGGAATTTAGCTCAGCGGCACAGTGCCTGCCTGGCAAGTGCAAGGTCCTGAGTTCGATTCCTGGTATCGGAAAAAAAACCCAAAAAACAAAACAAAACAAAACAAAAAAACCATATGGTCAGGTACAGTCACAGCAAGACCCTACTTCTCTGGTACCAAATTATGTGTTGGTTACTTTTCTCTCATTGCCAACACCCAAAATTAAGGAAGGAAAGGTTTATTTAGCTCACAGTTTGTGGATGTTCCAGTCCATAATCAGCTCCCTCCAAGGCAGGGTGGCATGGCACAGGGGTAACACTTCAAGGCTGCAAAAGACCACAAATGCAACAAAAGCAAAAGGGGGGAGAGCAAGCCTCTTTTACTTCCTTATATTGTGAGTAGGCTATGACCCCCTAGGGCGGTTGTAGCACTCACACCATCTCCCTGCCCTCCTCTTGCACAGGATGAGGATGTTTACAAAGTGAGGACCCTGGCCCTGTGCTGAGTTGCTTAGTTAATCTTCTAAACTTCTCAGGTTGACACAGTGTATAATTTAATATACCAGGTCCCAGCCCAAGGCATGAGAGTCATAAAAATATTTCCTTTCCTCCTATCATTGGGTTGTAGGCTATAATAGCTAGGAATGCAGTATATCTGGTTCTGGAGTTAGATAGCCAGGTGGCCAGTATTAGAAAAAATGTGTACAATGTGTAAACTTAACATGTCATTGTGCTCTATGAGATCACTTTAAATCTGAGACCTAACATACAATTATAAATCTATTATACATTCTTCTTTTATTTTTTGAGACAGGGTCTCTCTATGTAGTTCAGACTGGCCTTGCTCCCCCTATAGATTCCAGGCTGGCCTTGAACTTGGGGCAATCCTCCTACCTCAGCCTTCCAAGTGCTGGGATTATTGGCATGTACCTCCAAGCTGACACCTCTACTTCTTTACTTAACTGGCAATGGATGCTACTTTGGACACCTTAAGGCCCACTAATATCTATCTGCCTGCCTAACAGTTTCTGGGAAGAGGACGAAAGATGGGAACCTAAAACCCCAGGCACTACTAATAGTAGTTACTGCAGTAGTAATAACACCACTGCTATTTTTCTTGAACACCTACCAGAAATTTTACAAATTTTATTTTATTTTATTTTTTGTCTTTTTGAGATAGGGTTTCACTATGCAGTTCAGTCTGGCCTCAAACTCACCGAAATCCCCCTGCCTCCATCTTCCGAGTGCTGGGGTTATAGGCCTGAGCCACCATGCCTGGTTTACATGTTTTAAAAGACCACTCAGGGCCCGATGTGACACCACCAGCCTGTAGAAGTCCCATCTACTCAGGAGGCTGAGGTGGGAGGATCACTTGAGCCTATGAGTTCCTGACCAAATTGGGCAAAATAAGAAAACCCAGTATCAACAAAACAGAACAGAACAACCCCTCCCAACCAGGTATGGTATCACAAGACTGTAATCCCAGCACTTGCGAGGCTGAGGCAGGAGGATTTCCAAAAGTTCAAGGCCAGGTTGGGCTACATTGTGAGTCTAAGACCAGCCTGAACTATGTAGCAAGACACTGTCTCAAAACAAAACAAAACAAAGCAAAACAAAACAAAAACTACACAAGCCCCCCAAGAAGGCAGAACCTGAGACAAGCATACATTGCTGATAATTTCCTTGGAAAATGATCCCAAGGATTTCAAGTGAACGTCCAGAGTAAAGTAGAGAATGAGGAACAGCCAACACAGAGATGCAGTGCCCAGGTGTCCACTGCTGTAGGCAACTGGAGTTGGGTTCTGCCAAAGCCACCCTAGGATTTTTGAGGTTGCCTCAGCATGGTCTCCTGAAGTGCCACTGAGAGGCAGGTGTCCTACGCTCCTGTCCCCAGGGGGTGGAACTTGCCTGGGGGGTCCACTTCTCTTGCACTTCTGCACAGGCTCCACCAGTGTCTTTCATCATGGTTTAGGTGAAGTTCCAGGAGAGAACGCAGAAAGACACAAGGAGAGCTGACACCATTAGCGAGCTGCTTTCTGGGGCTGCTGTCAGAATCTAAGAGAAGCAGAAGGGACGTGAGGTGAAGTTGGCAGCCCCAGATCACCTCTGCGTTGCTCAGATTTATCCTTGCACTTCATTAGATGCTGTCTATCACCTAGTCCACTTTATTTTTCTATTTTTTGCTTTTTTGTTTTTTCCCAGTACCGGGAATCGAACTCACGACCTTGCACTTGCCAGGCAGGGGCTGTGCCACTGAGCTAAACCCCCAGCCCCTTAGTCCACTTTAGATGGCTGCTGGCTATCATCTTTCTTTTCTTTTTTTTGTCTTTTTGAGGCAGGGTGTCACTATGCAGTTCAGGCTGGCCTTGAGCTCACTTTATAGCCCAGGCTGGTCTCGAACTTGCAATGATCCTCCTGCCTCAGCCTCCTGAGTGCTGGGATTACAGGCATGTGCCACCATGCCTGGACCATCTTTTCTTTTCTTTTCTTTTCTTTTCTTTTCTTTTCTTTTCTTTTCTTTTCTTTTCTTTTTCTTTTTTGGTACTGAGGATTGAATGTAGGGTCTCTGGCAAGCTAGGCAAGCACTCTATCACTGAGCTATATTCCCAGCCCTTCTTATTATTTATTTTGAGACAGGGTCTCACCCTTTAGTTCAAGATGGCCTTGAACTCACTGTAATCTTCCTAGCTCAGCCTCCCAAGTGGTAGGAGGACAGGTGTGTGCCACCACGTATGGCCTATGTGAGTACATTACAACAGAAACACTAAATCTATTGGAAGAGAAAGTAGGTAAAAAAATCTTGAAGACATAGGGGTAGGCAGAGAGTTCATGAACAAAAACCAAACCGCAAGTGAAATACTTCAAAGAATCAACAACTGGGATCTCATCCTACTGAAAAGTTTCTGCACATCTAAAGAAATCGCCAGCACAGTAAAAAGAAAACCCACAAATTGGGAAAAAATTTTAGCTGACTGTCCCTTGGACAAAGGTCTTCTATCTAGAATATATAAAGAATTAAAAAACATCAGCCCCATCAATTCAAAGACCCAATCCAAAAATGGGCATCTGATATGAACACACACTTCTCAGATAAAGAAATACAAAATGGCAAATAAATACATGAGAAAATGTTCAATGTCATTAGTCATTTGAGAAATGCAAATTAAAACAACATTGAGATTTCATCTCACCCCAGTAAGAATAGCTATCATTAAGAAATCAACCAATAGCAAATGCTGGCAAGGCTGTGGAGAAATAGGAACTCTTCTCCACTGCTGGTGGGAATGCAGACTGGTGAAACCACTGTAGAAATCATTTTGGAGATTCCTCAGCAAACTAAGTCTAAAGGTCCCATTCAACCCAGTTATTCCCCTCCTGGATATTTTCCCAGAAGATCTGAAAGCATCATATCATAGTGATATATGTGCACCCATGTTTATAGCAGTGCAATTTGTAATTGCTAAATTTTGGAAACAAGCCAAATGTCCATCTACTGAGGAATGGATAAAAAAAATTGTGGTACTTTTATACAATGGAATATTACTCAGCTATAAAGAAAGATAAACTTGAGGCTTTTATAGGTAAATGGTCACAACTAGAGACCATACTCATAAGTGAAATAAACCAGACCTCCATGTGTAAGCAAGTGTTGTCTCACTAGTGTTAGAACCTGAAAGAGTGAATAAAATTAGGAAGTGTGACAAACATTGTGAAATGAAAGGAAAATGCTCAAAAGTAATGAGCAACTGGGGTGAGGGAACAGAGAAAAGAAAGAAGGGGAAATTATGTATGTATGTACATACAGAATAGGTAACATAGATGTAATACTGACTTCTATTGCTTTACTGAAAGGAACACTTAATGATTAATTATTTGATCAATCTTGCATGTCTCTATTTGTTTTCCTGAGAAACCACTTTGAAGATATCAATACGTAATACAACAACCATTGTTAATTTCCTACCACTTTGTAACTCTCTATTCCGTGTATTGTTCTTATGCTGCTTTGTAAATGTATGTCTGTTTGTTAATGTTTTCCTTCTTCTATTCTTATTTTATTATTTTTATTTTTATTTTTTTGGTACTGGGAATCAAACTCAGGACCTTGCGCTTGCCAGGCAGGCGCTTGTGCCACTGAGCTATATCCCTGGCCCCCTTCTTTTATTCTTAAAATAAATAAATAAATAAATAAATAGCTCAGGCTGGTCTTGAACTTGGTGATCCTCCTACCTCAGCCTCCCAAGTAGCTGGGATTACAGGTGTGCTAAGACTATAATCTTGACAAAGACTCAGAGGTTAGGCTGGGGATGTAGCTCAGTGGTAGAGGGCTTGCCTAGCATATGTGAGCCTCTGAGTTCTATATGCAGTACTTTAGTGCAAAAATATAAAAATAAAACAAAAAGAAAATAAAGAAGACAGTAGTGCTCAAAATCTTTTGCAAAATACATATTGGTTTGCCAGGTATGATATACACTTGCAGTACTGACTACAGCTGAGGCAGGAATATTGAGCCTAGGAATTACAGTCCAGTCTGGACAACATAGTGAGACCCTGTATATATAAAAAAAAGTATGTTGTTTCCTATGACTTTTGTACTCATATTATATTATATATTCAACCATGTGCATATTATATTATCATAGCATATTATATACTCAACCATGTGAATGATGCTCATAAATAATGTTAAGTGAAGAGGTCGGGCATGGTGGCGCATGCCTGTAATCCCAGCACTTGGGAGGCTGCGGCAGGAGGATCATTATGGGTTCAAGACCAGCCTGGCCTCAAAGTGAGATCAAGGCCAGCCTGAACTGCATAGCGAGACCCTGTCTCAAAAAGACAGCCCCCCCAAAAAAACGTTAAGTGAAAATGAAGAAAAAACAAGACAAAGGAATACATGCTGTGTGATTCATGGCATAAGATAAAAACAGCCAGAGTATTCTGTTAAAGGCCAGGATGTCAGCTACCTTCCAGGGTAAGATGGTAGCATGTGGAAGGGAAGAAGAGGTTTTGTGGGTGCTGGCGATGTTCTGTTTTCTCATCTGGCTGTTGGTTATACGGGTACTTTCTTTATTTTGCTGTTGTTGTTTGAGACAGGGTCTCACCCTTTAGTTCAAGATGGCCTTGAACTCACTGTAATCTTCCTAGCTCAGCCTCCCAAGTGGTAGGAGGACAGGTGTGTGCCACCACGTATGGCCTATGTGAGTACCTTCCATTCATAAAAATCAGCAGCTGGTTTATATATACTTATTTTACATACCTATTATATTCCCATGTAATTTAGTTTTGCCCAGGCCAACTTAAATTGAACTTGAATGATCTCCTGCCTCTCCCTCCCTAGTAGCTGGGACTACAAGGGCACATCATTGTGCCTGGCTCCTTAGAATTTTTAAAGTAGGAAGTGGCCTGGATTAGGTCTCTCATCTTCTGAGAAACTAATTAACAGTAAAGCTTATTTGCAGCCATTAATATCTCTGGATTTGGGGCTCAGGAATTCTCACTGGAGCATAATGTTAGGAGCATGGGTTTGGCATAAAGAACTGTTCCGGCACTTCTTATGGGTGTTCCCTTGGCTAAGTAGTTTAAACTCATTAAGACTCAGCTTCTGGGCTGCAGGTATAGTTCAGTGGCAGAGCTCACTATTAGTACGGGCAAGACCCTAGGTTCGATCCTTACCACCAAAAACAAAAAGTTGTACAAGGCTATATGAAGCTTCATACTATGTATATATAAATTTAAAACATGCCACCCAATGTTCTGTACTGTTTTAGGATTCATTGGGCTAGGGATATAGCTCAGTGGCATAAGCGCCTGCCTGGTAAGCACAAGGTCCTGAGTTCAATTCCCAATACAATAAATAAATAAATAAATAAAATAAAAAATAGGGCTCATACATACACAGTAAAAATATAAAAATCCCATATGAAAATATAACACATTCAGGCAAACAACTACTTCCATTACCTCTGAGAAAAAAGAATGGTGATTGGGAGGCTGAGGCAGGAAGATTGCCATCCATTCAAAGCCACCCTGGGGTACATAGTGAGTTCAAAACTAACCTGAACTACATAACAAGTCCCTATCTCAAAACAAAAACAAAAACACAAAAAACCTCTGATATTCCATTTCTTGTAAAAAAAATGTCTTAAAATAAGGCAAACTATTAAAATTTGCCAAATTCTGTAAAAGATATCTGAGTATAATTTTTTGTTGTTGTTTTTTTGGTGCCAGGAATCAAATTTAGAATCTTGCACTTGCCAGGCAGGTACTACACTGCTGAGCTATATCCCAGGCCCCCTGGGTATATTAATCTCTTCATTTTTCTATATGTTCGAAATCATTATTCAGAATAGAAACTTAGCCAAGCATGGTGGCGCATGCCTGTAATCCCAGCACTAGGGAGGCTGAGGCAGGAGGATTGTTGAGAGTTCAAGACCAGCCTGAGCTACAAAGTGAGCTCAAGGCCAGCCTGAACTGCATAGCAAGACCCTCTCTCAAAAAGACAAAAAAAAAAAAACCAACTGGGAATCAAACTCAGGACCTCGCACTTGCCAGGCAGGTGCTTTCCCACTGAGCTATATCTCTGGCCCTATATTTTACATTTCCACCAGCAATGTGTGAGCATGCAAGTGCTTTACATCTCTGATTGTCCACACTTGTTATCATCAGTTTTTACTTTTTCTTCTTCCTTTTTTTTGAGATAGAGGCTTGCTATGTAGGTCAGGCTGTCCTTGAACTCACTATGTACCCCAGGCTGGCCTGGAACTCCCCAAGTGCTGGGATTACAGGCATATGCCACGGTTATGGTTTGGGGCTTATTTTGCAAGGGAAGAACAATATAATACAGGACAGATATTTTATAAGATTATTTATAATAGTCCCCAAAGAATGATATACAAGAGAGCCCAGGAAATCTGTCCACACACTAAGACCAGGAAATCCATCTGAGGGCCTGGATCCCACGAAAATGTCCTGCATGAGTTCAGCTGAAGACCTAGAGATCATAACCATAACTCCCACAAGTCCAGCTGGAGGCTCAGAGCCCATAACAATATCTCATGCAGGTCTATTTCACAGATCTGTGCTGGGAAGGCCCAAAGGTCACTGGTGGAAGCTAGGAAGTCTGCACCAGTGGGATGAAAGGTCTGTGCTAGCAGGCTGAGGGATCTGCACTGGAGCCAGGAAGCGATGCTCAGAAGAATGAGAGCTCCACCAAAACGCACCACAGCCATCTTCAGCAACAGTGAGGTCCTGAGCTCCTCTGATGATCAAGATGGCCGAGTTCCTATCAAGGAAGCCAACGCAGCAAGCTTCTGCAGCCTTATGTTGCTGAGCTATATCCCTGGCCTGTTTTTATTTTGAAGACAGGGTCTCAGTGCTCACTTTGACAGCACATATACTAATGGAGAGCAGCAGTGCACCATCTTTCCCTCTGGAGCCAGGAAGCGATGCTCAAGGTGAGGACCAGAGCTCGCCCAAAGTGAACCAAAGACATTCTCAGTGCCAACGAGGTCCCAAACTCCTCGGAGGATGAACACAGCCAAGTTCATCAGGAAAGCCAGCATGAGGAGCTCTTCCAAAACAACCAACAGCTCCTTACAGCTTCTACCAGCTCCCAACAGCCTCTTTAGTTCCCAAAAGCCTCTTTCTTATTCTCCAGGTCTGCTTCTTATGCTGGTGGCGACAGTCCCCAGGTGGGCCTCCCACACCCAGCACCACGCTTACTCAGTTCAGCTGGGGGTTATAGTTGTCAATCCACTACAGCCCCCATGTCTGGCCTATTATCGGTTTTAAAAATAATAGCAAATGGGGCTGGGGATTTAGCTCAGCGGCACAGCACCTGCCTGGCAAGCGCAAGGTCGTGAGTTCAGTTCCCGGTACCGGAGAAAAACCAAAAAGAAAAAAAAAATAGCAATTATTATTAGTTTTAAACCACTCCAACAGGTATGTAGTGATATCTCAATGAAATTTCCACCTACTTCTCTAGTGACTAATGAGATTGAGGCTCTTTTCACGCATTATTTGCCATCTCTACATCTTCACTGAAATAGCAATATTAGTTTCATGCTCATTATTATTATTATTATTGTTTGTGGGTTATTTGTGTTTTTTGTTGTTTTTTTTCCGGTACCGGGAATCAAACTCCTGATCTTGCGCTTGTCAGGCAGGCACTGTGCCGCTGAGCTAAATCCCCAGCCCCATATTGTTTGTGCTTTTTGAGACAGGGTCTCACTATGCAGTTCAGGCTGGCCTTGAGTTCACTTTGTAGCCCAGGCTGGTCTCAAACTCATAATGATCCTCCTGCCTCAGCCTCCTGAGTGCTGATCATGCCCATTATTTCACTAGTTTTTTTTTTTTTTTCTTCTTTTTGAGACAGGGTCTCACTATGCAGGTCAGGCTGGCCTTGAACTCCCAGCATTCCTCCTGCCTCAGCTTCCAGAATGCTGCCACCACACCCAGCTGACTGATTTTTTTATTGAGATTTCTTCATATATTCTTGATCTAAAACATTTATCAGATAAATGATTTGAAAATACTTTCTTGCAGTCTGTAGCTTGTCTTTTCATTCTCTTAACATAATCTTTTCTCTTTTTTCTGTGGTATGGGAGATCTACCCAGGGTCTTCTCACTGAGCCACATCTCCAGCCCTTTCTTTCAGTTTTTGTGGGGTTTTTTTTTTGTACTGGGAATCAAACTCATGACCTCAGCCCTGCCAGGGAAGCGCTTATGTTGCTGAGCTATATCCCTGGCCTCAGTTTTTATTTTGAAGATGGGGTCTCAGTGCTCACTTTGACAGCACATACTCTAAAATTGAGATAGGGTCTCACTAAGTCACTAGATTCCCAGGTTGGGCTCAAATGTGGAATTCTCCTGCCTCTGCCTCCCAAAGTCTGGGGATTACAGGCGTATGCCATTGCACCTGCTTTAACATAATCTTTCACAGAGCAAATTTTAAATTTTGTGTTTATCTTTAATCTTCTCATTTTTTCCTCTTAGGAATCATGTCATACCTAAGAATCTTTGCCAGACTCAAGATCACAAGAATTTTCACCCTAAATTTTCTTTTAGAAGTGTAAGTTTTACCTGTAATTCCAGCACTCAGGAGCCTGAGGCAGGAGGATTACCTCGAGATTACCCAAGGCCAGCCTGGGTTACATAGTGAGTTCAAGGCCAGCCTGCACTACAAAGTAAGGCCTTGTCTCAAAGCGCCAAAAACAAAACAAAAAATCAAAAAATGCTGGGGACCACTGAAACATAATTCCACTGAATGTAGTTTAAAACCATTTCACCAGTTTCAAATTCTGAGATGTCTCTCCTACACAGCCAGCCGTTCAGGGCTAAAAGCCTGGAAGTCTCATTGGGCTGAGAACCAAAAGTCAAATTCACAAGCAAAGAACTAGGCCAATCAGAGGACAGTATGGAAGTAGTGGCTATCAAAGTGTGGAGTCTCCTCACCCTCGCTTTGAATGGTCCAGAATTCCGAGAGCTTTGATGTTGCTGCCACCTGGAGGGTGCATCTCTCAACACCAGGTTCCCGGAAATACCGTAGATGTGGCCCGCAGGTTGGGTCGGCCGTGCGGCTCTGGGTTGGCGGGCTGGAGAAAGCGGCTTATAAATGCCCCTCTCATTCCCTCCGACCATACTGCGAGACAAACCCAAATTAGCAGCAGGGATTCGTACAGTGAGGACCAGGCCATCGGACTGTCTGGGTTCAAAGCCTGACTTCACCTGTTCGATGCCTCCGTTTCTTCCTCTATAAAATGGGGATGGTAACAGTACCTCCTTCATGGAGGTTTGTGAGGCTTGAATCGGGCGGGAGAAAGCGCTGAGCACTAAGTCTGGAGCAAAACGAGCAAGAAACCGGAATTAACAATCGTCGCTGTTAGGCGGAGGGGACGGGGCCTCTCCCATTCCAAACCGACAAACTATACCCGGGCACGCAGTGGTCCAGTGGGGCGACGTTGCGCACCTGGCCACACTATTTCCTGCTTGTGACCTTGGGCAAGTGTCCAGACCTCGCTGACCCTTCCTTGACCTCACAGGCGGCTCTGGAGATTACGTGAGCTCAGCCACGCGAAGCACGGAGACAGCGCCTCTCACGGGGCGGACAGGTATTACAGGGCTGCGGAGCGTGATGAGCCGCGCAGGAGCAGCCGCCAGCGTCCTTGAAGGTAGATGAGCGAGCTCAGGCTGCAAACAGGCAGCCGCAAACTCGGACATTCTCACTTTGCCCATGGAGTGTTAGATTTTTAAAATTTCTTGCCAGCACTGAGACAGAAATTCCATACTTAGGTCCAGGTTTGGACTTCTCTTTAAAAAGGTAAAGCTCTCAGCCAGGTATGGTGGCGCATGCCTGTAATCCCAGCACTCAGGAGGCTGAGGCAGGAGGATCGTTGTGAATTCGAGACCAGCCTGGGCTACAAAGCGAGCTCAAGGCCAGCCTGAACTGCATAGCGAGACCCTGTCTCAAAACTAACTAACTAACTAATTAAATAAATGAATAAACAAAATAAAAAGGTAAAGCTCTGACACTATCATTCTTGACTACACGAAGACAGCCTGTAACGGGGAACCCTAATTTCTTCCGAGGGAGCCAGACAAAGCACCCTTGAAGAGAAAATGATGTTTAAGCTGGGACGCACGGGCTGCGTAGGGGTGAACCCCACAGAGGCAGGGACACGCTCCATGCCGGGACTTAAGTCGGAGAGATGAGCACTTGGGGGAGACGTGGACTCGCTGTGTGGCTGAGTCCCGTGAGAAAGAAGGCAGGCAGAAGATGAGGCTCCGGGCTTAAGGACTTGAACTTCATCACGAGGACAGCTGTGCACACCAGCCCCAACCTCCGATGGTAATGCAAAAGCAATGTGCTTTAGATAGGAACCCTGCCTCCAATTTTGATCTTTGCTTTTTTTTTTTTTTTTGCTTTTGAGACTGGGTCTCGCTATGCAGTTCAGACTGACCTTGAGCTCACTTTGTAGCCCAAGCTGGTCTCGACCTCACAATGATCCTCCTGCCTCAGCCTCCCAAGTGCTGGGATGACAGACATGTGCCACCACACCTGGCCACTCCTCAGAGTTTTTGACCTTTTTTATTTTTTATTTTGAGACAGGGTCTTGCTAAGTCGCTACACTGAGTGGGCTAGGCTAGAACTTGCAGTCCTCCTGCCTCAGCCTCCCTGAATGCTAGGATTACAAGTGTGTACCATCAAACTTAGCTCATATTAGCTTTTTTCTGACTAGATATTTTTTCATTTAACAAATTTTAATTTTTATTAATATACATTTGTAGTACATGATGCTTATCCTCATCATGAGAACTGGTACATGTATACAACACATCTTAATTCTTTTTATGTTCCTTTCCCTCTCCTCCCTCCATCTCTTCATATTAGTTTTCTTGAGGTAGATAAATTCACTGTAGGTACTTTGTTGTTAATAATAATGGTTCCTGCCTGGCCTGGTAGCACAGGCCTATAACCCCAGTACACAAGAGGCTGAGGCAGGAGGACTACCACAAATTTGAGGACAGCCTGGGTTACATAGCCTGTCAAGGCCAGCCTAAAGTACATAGCAAGATCCTGTCTCAACAAACAAACAAATAAATGTGTGTGTATACATGAATATAAATGTATTTGTTATATATGTTATTATGTAGATATATATTTAACAGTTCACATTTATTGAAAGCCTGCTAAATGTTAGGTTCTGTATTTATGTGTATTATCATCTCATTTTCACTTATCAAATACATCGTACCTAAAATATTGTGTGCCAAGAGACCATTAGCCATAGAGATGCAGGAATGAATGCTACAGACACCATCCCTGTCCTTTGGGAATTTGCGACCCAGAAAGGAAGTGAGTACTTTAAGGAGAAATTAGAAAGAACCCTTAGCAGGTGCTGTGGGGAGAGTGTGACTGCGGCCCAGCTTCCCACCGGCGGCAAAGAAGGGATGTGACGATCAGACTGAAAAAGCAGGAGGGGCTGAGGGGGTGAGACAGGAGGGAGGGGGTCCAGGCAGGGAGACCAGCAAGTGGGGGCACCATACTCAGGAAATCAGAGGGGCCAGGGGCTACACCGCCCCCTCTCGAAGATGAGAAAACGCTCAGAGAGAGGAAGCGCGTGGCAGGCCAGGACAGAAGCCTGTAGCTACCTGCACCAAAGCGCCTCCTCTCCCTGCTAAACTAGGTATTTCTCAGTTCGTGCTTGCTTCCCACAGGTCATGTGAGTGGAATGGCATCTTGCGGATATGTCAGCAATGCAGGAAGCTGAGGTCGTGGTGTACACACCGTGCAAGCACGCTTGCGTCATGGTTGGCTGTTGGTTTGGGAATGACAGGTGTTTTGTGACACGGCTTTTGTGTTGCTGTCTGAATGGATGTTCAGTTCCATCTAATCTGATTCAACAGCGACGTGCTGAGTGCCTTCTGTACGCTAGCTGTGATGCCAGGCACCGTCAGAGTTTCAGATATGCCAACACAAGTTCCTCAGTACTAGGCTGACAAGTGTCTTACTCACCGACAAATTATAAAGAGATAACAAAGCCATAAACCTGGCAGTTAGGAGGTGTAGGTAACTTGTGATAATGGCCACATGTTCTGAGCATTAACCTTGTGCTAAACACTGCCTGCAATACCTTAAAGAAGATCCACAGCCTGTGGTGGTGGGATGTGCCTGTCATCCCAGCCATCTGAAAGGCTGAAGCAGGAAGATTGCAAGTTCAAGCTCAGCCTGGGCAGCTTGGCAAAAAAAAAAATCCTGTCTCAAATTTTTAAAAATAAAAAATAAAATAGGTTAAAGCCAGGCATGGTGGCGCACACCTGTAATCCCAGCACTCGGGAGGCTGAGGCAGGAGGATCGCTGTGAGTTCAAGGCCAGCCTGGGCTACAAAGTGAGCTCAAGGCCAGCCTGAACTGCATAGAAAGACCCTGTCTCAAAAAGACAAAAGGAGGCTGAGGCAAGAGGATCGTTGTGAGTTCAA
>NW_004955452.1:7484814-7486410 GCF_000276665.1 Chinchilla lanigera | reverse complement strand
AGAGTAAATGAGCTGGAATATGGGTCACAGTGCCAATTAAGAGCATTGTGCTATAAAAAGGCAGGACTAGGAATCAGGAGTCTTTTCCTATACTTTGCTTCTAGAACATTGTTAGCTAACCTTCACCTTCTAGGCAGATATGAGTCTGCTTCTCTGGAGAAAGTGAAGCCCAAAGGAAAATATCTATGATGGTGGCAGAGAGGTCTCCCAACAAATGCCTCCTTACGGCTGTTGGTCAGGGACACAGCACCTGGTGGTCAATGGCTCCATCTTCCTGCACACAGCTTCCAAATGGCCTTCCGTCCCCACTTCTCCTCATGAGCAGAAAGCCAAGGATCACCAGACACAAAGCTTTCAACTAACAGGAAAGACAGAGACCAAAACGAACAGGAAACAAATTTTGAGGAAACTGAGACAATACAGAGGAATGAAAACTTCTAAAACTGTAATGCAGGGGCTGGAGATTTAGCTCAGTGGCACAGCGCCTGCCCGGCAAGTGTGAGGTCATGAGTTCAATTCCCGGTACCAGAAACAAACAAACAAACAAACAGACAAAACAAACAAGCAAAAAAACTGTCATGCACTAGCCAAGCTGATTGTACATATTTGTAATACAGTAGCTGGGAGGCTGAGGCAGGTAGATCCTGAGTTCAAGGCCAGCCTGGACTATATAGAAAGATTCTGTCCCAAAACAAAACAAAACAAAGGGGCTGGGGATTTAGCTCAGTGACACAGCACCTGCCTGGCAAGCATGAGGTCGTGAGTTCGATTCCCAGTACCAGAAAAAAAACCAAAAAAACAAAACAAAACAAAAACCCAAAAAGCTCTATCATGCATATCTTCATAGAAAAGAAAGCTGAATATATAAAACAATAGCAAGAAGCAGTACTAAGAATAATCAGAAATTATTAGAAATAAAAGGTTGAAGGCAGAAACTACAGCCCAGAAGAAATATGAGAAGATAAAGCTCATGAAATCTAGAAAATAGACATAGATAAGGAAATTGGGGAAAAGGAGAACAGAATATGAGAAAATTACAAGTTCTGTCAAGGAAAGGCAGCAGCTGAATAAAATCCCATAAGGAAAATAGATTTAAAAGGGTCAGGGAAATCACAAAATAATTCAAAATGATTCCCCGTGTTTCCAGCTGGAATAACCCACAGCGTGCACAGCACAACACACGCGTCAGAGCTGCATGAAGACAGCACGGCAAGGTGTCAGAGTGCCAGAGAGAAAGGCAAGAATCCAACCCCCGAGGGGAAGAGAAGCTGTGCCCAGGGTCGGAACTAGACTGGCTTCAGACTTCTCAGTAGCAGCACTACAATTAGAAGGGAAGGGAAGAACGCTCTCGCACTTAGAAAGATGATGAGCTCTGATTTAGGTTCCACGCCCTTTCACCCTGTCAACATCATCCTTTAGACCTGGGAGGAAACTCTTCAAAATAATCTCACACATTAGAAAGCTTGCGCTCCTTCCTCTTCAAAGGAAGAAACGGTGCCCCCGAATCAAGGGAAAGCTTGTTCCTACCTGATGCTGTTGAGATTATCGCCGCATGGCTGACTGCCCTGAGCTGGGTCCCTTGGGTCTTTCACAGTG
>NW_004955452.1:7471913-7473509 GCF_000276665.1 Chinchilla lanigera | reverse complement strand
AGCCTGGGCTACAAAGTGAGCTCAAGGCCAGCCTGAACTGCATAGCAAGACCCTGTCTCAAAAAGACAAAAATAAATAAATAAAAAGGTAAAAAGGGTGGGGATGTAGCTCAGAGGTAGAATGCCCAATAAAAAGGTAAAAAGGGTGGGGATGTAGCTCAGAGGTAGAATGCCCCAGATTCCACACCCAGTATCCTCTTCACACACAGAAGGGAAGACTTCCATTACCTTCTTGTGGCCCAGGAATGCTCACAGAAGGGTCAGAAATGGAAAACCCTTGTAAAACCCTGGTAACCTGTCAGGCCTTGTGTTGAAAGCTTTCACACAGTTTAGCTTGTTGTGTCCTCTTATAATAAAGATCTGATCATTATTCTCAATTTGATGGATGAGGAAATGGGTTCTTTGCAAGGTGCTCCGTTATGTCCCGGTCACATAACCACCTACCTTTGGGGCCTCCATCTGTCTCTCAAGCCTGAGCTCTTAACTGCTGTGGTTCCATCTTGCTTTTGTGCAGGAGTCACATGGCAGCGGTCAGCGGGAAACGCCAAGGTGAAAGGATGAGCAGGAGCGCTGGGCTGCATCCCAGGACAAGGAAGCTGACCTGCTTGACTGGAGTTCACTATCCATTTACTACCAGAGGGAAAGAAGCGCTCTAATTACAGAACTTTTATGACTATAAAAATTGTATAAAGGTCTGTTTCTGCCATTAGAGGGAAGCTATTAAACACAGAGACTACAGCTCAGCTGTTGCTGTACCCTAGCGTCCAGCACAGGGCTTAGCTTGCAATTCCAGGAGAAGAGGTTAAAAGGCAGTTGTCACATTGCATAGATCATGGAATGGAAATTAAGGAACTCACAATGCAAACATCCTCAATACAACGATAAGTAACCAAATTCAATAGGGTATTTGTGTAAGAGTTATCCCAGGAGTAAAACAATGGCCAACAGCAGAAAATCTGTCAATATCATTCAATCATATTCACGGTTGAAAGGGTACAAAAGTCACGATTTAATTTCTTCATACTTAATAAAGAAATCTCATGCAATAGCATTAAGATTAGACTATGTCATGGACGCTTTTTTTTTTTTTTTTTTTTTGGTCTTTCTGAGACAGGGTCTCGCTATGCAGTTCAAACTGGTCTTGAACTCTCAACGATCCTCCTGCCTCAGCCTCCCGAGTGCTGGGATTACAGGCGCGCACCACCATGCCTGGCTTGTATGCTCATTACTAACACAAGGGTCTCCTAGAGTATGGAAGAGTCAGGCCAATACTTTTATTTTATTTTATTTTATTTTGGTACTGGGAATCCAACTCAGGACTTTGAGCTCGCCAAGCAGGCACTTGTATCGCTGAGCTATATCCCCAGCCCCCAGGGCAATACTTTTAGACCAAATAAATGGAAAGGCAAAAGATACAACAGGCATTGCTTGCCAGTTATAAGATGGTCTATACGGAAGACAAAATAGACTCAGTAGGCAAGCTACTTCAAATTTAAATTTTGTTTTGTTTTGGTTTTTTGGTACTTGAGCTGGGCATGGTGGCACATACCTATAATCCTAGCACTTGGAGGCTGAGGCAGGAGGATGGCTATGAGTT
>NW_004955452.1:7469823-7470846 GCF_000276665.1 Chinchilla lanigera | reverse complement strand
AGGAAAGCCAGCTCCCCGCAGCCTCTCTCAGTTCCCAACAGCCTGCCTCTTCTTCTCCAGGTCTGCCTCTTATGCTGCTGGCAACAGTCCTCAGGTGGGCCTCCCACACCAAGCACCACTCACTCAGTTCAGCTGGGGGTTACAAGTTGACCACCAGTTATCAATCCACTACATTATTATTATTATTATTATTATTATTATTATTATTTTCAGAGTTTCTTACCAAGCTGCTAAACTGCCCCAGCTGGGCTCACACTTGTGTATTCCTGTGTTAGCCTCCCAGAGTGCTAGTCTTATAGGCGTGCACCACCTTAAAAATGTGGTGGTGCCTGTTTATACAATTTTATAACAAGAATAACCACCTTCAAAACATAGTAAAGGGGGGTAGAGAAAAAAAAAAAAAACAAAATATGATAAAGGGCCAGGTATGGTGGTACACACCTATAATACCAGGATTTTGGGAGGCTGAGACAGGAGGATCAGAAGTTTAAGTACCCCCCTGGGCGGGCAATTCAGCAAGACCTTGTCTGAAAATAAAAAGAAGAAAAAACAGCTAAGGATGTAGCTCGGTGGAAAGGCCCTGGGTTGAATTCTCAGTATTTCCAAACAACCCCCCACCAATTCTATCTGTATTACTAACTAAACTACATATTGCAAGGATGAGCAATCTTTTCCTATAAAGGGCGAAACAGTAAATATTTCCAATTTTGCAAGTCATATGGTCTCTGTTGTACCTACTCAAATGGAATCTGTCATTACAGGACAAAAGCAGCCACAGACAATAGTCAATGGATATGGGTATGTTCCAATTTAACTTTTATTTATAAAAACAGGTCATAAGTTGGCATGTGCAATTATAGTTTGCTGACTGCTAGGCTATAGTAGTTAACCTAAAAGTGATGCCTAAGAAATTTATCAAAAAAAATTTCCAACCCTCTCCAGGAATATAAGAAGATTGACTAAACCAATGTAACAGCACAGGCCTGATCCTAGCACTTGGGAGGCTGAGGCAGGAGGATCACT
>NW_004955452.1:7467161-7469387 GCF_000276665.1 Chinchilla lanigera | reverse complement strand
AGGCCAGCCCAGGCTACATAGTGAGTTCAAGACCAGCCTGAATTCCATAGTGAGAATCTTTCTCAAAAAAACAAAAACAAACAAACAAAAATAGAGTATCTACCATGGGTCAGTCAGTCTTACGGTTACTAGGGATATGGCAGAGAGCAAAATAAAACCCTCATGGATCTCATGTTCCAGTAGAGAAGCAGTGAACAAACAGAAGTAGAATAAATGCCATGAACAAAAACAAAGAAAAACGGGGCCGGGCATGGTGGTGCATTCCTGCAGTCCCAGCACTCGGGAGGTTTCAGCAGGAGGACTGCCACAAGTTCAAGGCCAGCCTGGGCTACATAGTGAGTTCAAGACCAGCCTGGACTACAGAGGGAGACCCTGTCTCAAACCAGTACCCCTCCAAAAAAAAGAAAAAGGAAAGAAAGAAAAAGGGATAGAGAATAGAGTATGAGGGAGTGAGCATGTTATCTCATTTCCAATGCTGGGAGTGGGGTGAAGGTGCTGATATTTTAGCAGAGAGGCGTTGGAAGCCAGCCACACCGGATCCTGGGGAGGGAGTGTTCCAGGCAGAAGTCAGTTCTTTCCCAATTAAGCTGGACATTTCAGTGAATCTCCAGGAATACTGTGAACCAAATATGAAAGGGTAAAGGCTTATGAAAGCAAGTCTATTTTGAGCAGTTAAAACAAAGTAAAGGTGCTGACCTACTGGTAGAACTCGCTCTGCCACCCAGCCACACTGATAACATGCTGCTGGTACTTCAGAAGGAAAAAGCCCAGGGGAAGGAGTGGAGGGCTTGGAAATAAAGTATATCCATGGAAACGTAAGATCTGATAAAGGTGAGATCAAAGACTGCTTTTCAGAGAGTGACGGGAAAACTAATTCCTAAGTTTTGTAAGAAGAAAGTTGGACTTTTACTTGAAACCATGTAGAAGATGGGCTCCAGCCAGGCGTGGTGGTGCATCACTGGGGAGGCTGAGGCAGGAGGATCGTTGTGAGTTTGAGACCAGCTACAAAGTGAGCTCAAGGCCAGCCTGAACTGCATAGTGAGACCCTGTCTCAAAAAACGCACCCCCAAAAAAGATGGGCTCCAGATGTATTAAAGGCCTAAATGTGAACGTTAAAACCACAAAGCTGGGGCTAGAGATTTAGCTCAGCGGCACAGCGCCTGCCTGGCAAGCGCAAGGTCATGAGTTTGATTCCTGGTACCGGAGAAAAACCAAACTAAAAAAAACCAAAAACCCACAAAGCTAATGTAAGAAAATGTAGGAAAATCTGTAACACCTATGGGTAAAGAAAGACATTATAAACAAGATTTCCAAACCACAAGGTCAAAATTAGGCGGGAGGCTGAGATGTGGCTGAGTGGCCAGGGTGCTTCCCTGGCCTATACAAGATCTTGGTTCTCATCTCCAGCACTGAAAAAACAATAACAAAACACCCCAAATTTAAGACGTCTGCTGAATTAATGACATCAAAAAAAGTGAACATGCTGATGGAAGACTGAGAGAAAAATCTTTTTTGTTGGTTTTTTTTTCCGGTACCAGGAATCGAACTCACGACCTTGCGCTTGCCAGGCAGGCGCTGTGCTGCTGAGCTAAATCCCCAGCCCCTGAGAGAAAAATCTTGAAAGAAAAAAATAAAAACCAAAACCAAAGGGTTTGAATATACAAAAATTCCTGCGAATCAACAAAACAGGAAATCAAACAGAGAACAAAAATAGGCCAAGGACATAAACAGACAGTGGGAGAAGGTACAGTGTCACAGTGCTTAAAACAAGGAGAGGGCTCGGTTCTTTGGAGACCAGTCCACTGAGCCAAGTGTACATAGAATAAATCCTCCTGATCACTCATGATCGCTCCAGGCTCTTGAATTCTGCAACATTTCTTGGTGACCACGAAGGGACAAGATACGCAGGCTTGCTGTCTCCCCAGGCTGGGAGAGACCCTGAAACCTCTGGTGCCCCTGGGTGAGGCTTAAACTCAGGGAGGGATCAGTTCTCCCGCAGCCAGGCGCCCTCCCCTGCCAGAGCAAGAAAACCCAAGGGGATTCAGGACGATTCTGGAAAATCGTGCTACAGCACTCAGGCAGGTGGACTGCGGAGCATAAAGGCAGCTAAAAAACACCAAACCGAAATCCTGGAAATCCTCTCGGCTGCAGCGATATACCTTTTTTTTGGAACCTTTTTTTTTTTTTTTTTTTGCCATAAGGTGAAAAGAAACAAATCAGAAATGA
>NW_004955452.1:7465803-7467061 GCF_000276665.1 Chinchilla lanigera | reverse complement strand
GTCGTGGCCAAAACAAACCCGGGCTTGAGATTTTTTTTTTTTTTTTTTTTGGAGACATGGTCTCGCTATGCAGTTCAGGCTGGCCTTGAGCTCCCTTTGTAGCCCAGGCTGGTCTCCAACTCACAAGGATCGTCCTGCCTCAGCCTCCTGAGTGCTGTGATTACAGGCGTGCGCCACCTCACCCGGCGTCGAGATTTTTTAATATCCAAATTCTAAGAATACACCGGATAGCATTCTTATAATTCCAAGAGGAAATCATGCAGAAATGTTTTAATTACTGAAAACCATAGTTGATATCATGGCTACATCACCGAACCTGGGTACAGCCCGGCTGATAGTGGAAGTGTCCCAGAAGCTACAGTCTCTCTGGCGTGAACATCTATTGGACCCAAATTCAGAGGAAAGATCAGCTCAGGGCGTTGCCATGGGAATGAAATTCATACTGCCCAACCGCTTTGATACGAATGTGTGAAATCCGTAAATGAAGAGGATCGTAAAAAAATTCAAGATACAGTTAATTCTGACCTGGAGGTGGCATCTGTCCTAATTAAAGCTGAATGTACTATGCATACACGGCCTTTTCCTGGAATTCAAGTAAGACGCATCTAGACTCCCTCTGCCACAAAACATTCTCACCCATAAACAGCCAACTACTCCAACCAACACACACACAGGAAATGAAGTCTCTACCACACCTGTTAGGGAATTCTTTCCCCGTCCACCAGTTAGCAGCTCAGAGCCCTACCTGGCTACTCGCACTGAACAAAACGTTCAGATTTACTCCCCTGATTCGGGCTGCAGCACACGGGCAAATAGCTGAGGTAGAGATTCTACTTCAGAATGGTGCTGATCCCCAACGTTTCAGAAAAGGTCAAAAAAGTGCATGGTCATTGGCCTGTTGTAAAGGCTACACAGATATTGTCAAAATGCTGCTCGAGTGGAGTTGATGTAAACGAATATGACTGGAATGGGGGACACCTTTGCTTTAAGTTGTACATGGGAACCATGGGAAAAAAGATTCTTTTAGAAAATGGAGCTGAAGTGGGCGTGGTGGTGCATGCCTGTAATCCCAGCACTTTGGAGGCTGAGGCAGGAGGATCACTGTGAGTTCAAGGGCAGCCTGAACTACATAGTGAAACCCTGTCTAAAAACAAAAAAGAAAAGAAAATGGAGGTGACCCAAGAACTGAAACAGACTCTGGGTACAAGTGTATGGATTTAGCTGTAGCCCTGGGCTACAGGAGGGTTAAACAGGTTAT
>NW_004955452.1:7454275-7465061 GCF_000276665.1 Chinchilla lanigera | reverse complement strand
CATGCATATAATGCCAGCACTTGGGAGGCTGAGGCAGGAGGATCACCATGAGTTTCAGGCTAGCCTTCTACACAGCGAGACCCTACTTTAAAAAAAAAGGCAAGAACTGTCTTAATTTTTTTTTTTTTTGCAACAACTGGTAATGAATCTACTCTAAATTTGCAGAGTTAAGAGAGTAAAGAATCAGAATTACAGACATTTCTTGTTACAGCCTTTATTACTATACAACAGAAACTTACACTCTATGTTACAAACCTTACACCAGCAGTGGCAAACCTACAGCACACACACTGCAGCAGGCTGTTTGTATTACTGAAAGCTCTAAAACGTTCGCCATCATTGCCTTACACACAAATGGTGAAACAACTTTTCGTTCCAAAAGTTATTTATTCTAATACAAAAAACACCCAAAAAAGAAGTTAATTTACTCCAGCTTTTCCTCTTTTTAAAGAGGGATTAGCTAGATTCTCCTTGTTATTCTGAGACCTTAATTTAAGAAGGATGCCAGACCTTTGAACAGGGGATGGCGGTACACACCTGTAGTTTCAGCTCTCACGAATGGTGAGGTACAAGAATCCCAAGTTCAAGCCCAGCCTGGGCAATTTAGTGACTGAGTAAGACCTTGCCTCAAAATAAAAAAATAAAAAAGGCTGGGCACCAGGCATGGTGGCATATGTCTGTAATTCTAGCACTCAAGAGGCTGAGGCAGGAGGATCACCAAGAACTAGAGGCCAGCCTGGATTACACAGTGAGTCAAGGTCAGCCTCAACTATACAAAGACCCTGTCTCAAACACAAACACAAAAGGCTGGGTGTGTACCTCAGTATGAAGGCCCTGCCTTTAATCCCTTGTAGGGTACACAAAAGACCACCATGAAAGTGATACTACCACATAAAGAAAACCATGCACAGCCAGGCATGGTGGTGCACGCCTGTAATCCCAGCACTCGGGAGGCTGAGGTAGGAGGATCGTTGCAAGTTTGAGACCAGCCTGGGCTACAACGTGAGTTCAAGACCAGCCTGAACTGCATAGTGACACCCTGTCTCAAAAAGACAAAAAAAGAAAAGAAAAGAAAGAAAACCATGCACAGAACCAACTATCCTTGCCATCCTTTTTCCTGAATAATGCCTGCCTGGCAGTGGCAAAAGCGGGCATTTACATCATCTTTTTTTTAACAGGTGAGGACAGATGGACAGACCCAGATGTCACATGAGCCTTTTGGGGTCTATTTTCTCTAGGTGAACCAGAGGTTTCAACTGCTCAGCGAAGTTCCTCATGTCATCAGAGACCACGTCCTGCCCGGCCGGGGCAACAACACTTAATTCCACAAGATAGGACAGTGACAAGGCCTCGGTGCTGTCTGTGTTTCCTGGCATAAGGATGCGGAAAATCTTGTACACCATAATCTTCATGATGCCCTTACGGAACAGGTGTCCCTTGATGACAAACTCGTGGTCCATGCGGAAGCCCATTTCCGTCAAGAAGTCAGTGAGGTTCTCAGATGTGGCGATGTCCACGCAGTTTCGCACCAGTGCGTGGCGGTTCTTGTCTCCCATTTCCGGCTGTCCCAGGTAGCGCAGATGCCAGGGTGCTCCCGCCCTGTCCATAGAGTGCCGGGCCCTGAGGACAAACGGGCTGGCCTGCTGGCCCTTAAGGAGGAACACGAGCTCATGGTCAAGGAAAGTCTCCGGCTCCATGTTGTCACACAGACCGCGCAGGCGGTGGATGAGGCTTTCCAGACTGTGGTCTAAGACACTCCCTGGGGACAGAAAAGCACCACTGAGTCCCCGCATTCACTCAGGGTCATGGAATTAGCAAAAGATTAAAAAAACCAAAGCAGTTTAGCGTAGTATTTTGTCCAACACAGGACTGATACATGAGATTTTAGGAGTTATACTGCTGAGCTGTTGCGTGGTATCACAAAAAGTTACTTCTAATTTTTGGTATTTTATTTAGCACTAAGGTCTTTAGGATTTCCCTAGTAATGCTAATCTCTAGGAGGTCTTGGGCAGCAGTAGCTATCAGAAATGTACTAGTAACAGTACTGTTTTGTTAGCATTTATTTTAATAATTATTAGTTTTCCTCCTTTTCCCTCTCCCCCTCTCCCTCTCTCTTTTGCACTACGGGGGACTGAGCCCAGAGCCTTTCAATGAACCTGGCTCCTCTCTCTCTTTCTGTCTGTCTCTCTGGTGCTGGAGACTGAACCCAAGACCTCACACAAGCGAAGCACAAGCTCTACCACCTAGCTACACTCCCAGACACAATTAAATTTCTTTCTCTAGCAAATAAGTCTTCCATTTATCAAAAAAAAAAAAGGCCAGGTGTCATGGTGCACGCCTGTAATCCCAGAACTTGAGAGGCTGAGGCAGGAGGATCACTGTGAGTTCAAGGCCAGCCTGGGCTACAGAGTAAGACCCTTTCTCCAAAAAAAGGGGGCATTTTTAAAAATATATGGTTTCCTTTTCATTTAATATACTTAAGAAAAAGAGAACGAACATTTCACAGAAACACTGCAGTGTTAGTCCTCACTTTACCCATTCTCATGGCAGAATCCGACGTGGCTGCTACAGGAGATCACGATCACACCCCCTTTGAAATCTACTCTTCCTTTGGCCTCCGGCACACAAGCCTAAGTTCTTCACCAAACTCAAGGACACGCAGGCTTCCGCGTCTCCCCTAAGGGTCAGAGGGTCCCGGTGCTGACTCCGGGTGCTCTTTTCTCTCAAGTCTCTTCCTCTCTCAACAGTGCCATTTGGCCCCATGGCTTTAAACACCATTTATGCCCGCGACCCCCACATTTATATTTTATGAATTACAGACACATACATCCAATTGTCTACGTAACTTTTCCACTTAGATGCCCAACAGATAGCCCCATCCCTAGCCTATTTTTTACTTTGAGACAAGGTCTTGCTAAATTGCTCAGTTGCCCAGGCTGGGCTTGAATTTATAACCTTCCTGCGTCAGCCTCCTAGAGCGCTGGGATTACAGGTGTGTGTCACCACACCCAGCTCACACGTTATCTTCACATGCTTAATATTAAATTGTTGATTCCCCCCCCCCACCAAACCTTATTTTTCCTACAGTTTTCCCCATTAGAGTAAATGGCAGTTCTCTGCTTTCAACTGCCCAGGCCAAAACTCATGGAATCATCTTTTTGTCCTTTCTTTCTCCCATATCCTACATACATCCAATCCGTGCTTTTGAAATAAAAGCAAAGTTTAACCACCTTTCACTCCCCCGAGCAGCAGTCCAAGTTGCTTTCATTTCTTGCCTGGTCTTTGCAGTAGCCTGCTTCTACCCTTGTTTTCCTTCTTCTCCAAAACAGCCGGCCAAGTGGTCTTTTTAAGATCTAAGGTGCGGGGCTGGAGATACACGTCAGTGGCAGACTGCTTGCCTAGCACACACGAGGCCCAGGGCTCAGTCTCCAGTACCAGGGGCAAAGAAGCCCTGGACCTGGGGGTGTATCTCAGTGATGTACTGCTTGCCTGGCAAGCGTAAGGACCTGGATTCAATCCCCAGCACCCCCAAAATAAACCGATAAAATATAAATGACACTCCTCTGGTGGTGTCACCCAGGAAAAATGACTTTATGAATGTCTACAGGGGCCTGCATGGTATGTCTCTGTTACCATCCAGCATCACCTTCCACTCTGCCCTTGATCACTCTCTCCAGCCAGAGTGATTTGCTGCTATTGGCTGAACATGCCCATGTATTCCTCTTGAGAGCACCGTCTCTTTTTCTGTATGAATGTTCTTCCTTTGTGTATCTGCATGCTTTACTCTTATCACTTTCTTCAAGTCTCTGCTCAAATGTCACTTTATGGCAGAAATTGACAACGGGACTTAAATGAAAACAAGACGGGCTGGAAGAAAAGTGACGGAGCAGGTCCTAGTAATCAGGGGGCACTGGACATCAGGAGCAGAGAGCGGCTCACCGCTGTATCCTACACTCAGGGTGCGGCACACATGCTCATTCCTTATTTTTTTTATTTTTTGGCTTCTTTGTGACAGGGCCTCGATGTACAGTTCAGGCTGGCCTTAAACTCACTTTGTAACTGAGGCTGCTGTCCAACTCCCAACAATCCTCCTGCCTCAGGCTCCCAAGTACTGGGATTACAGGTGTGAGCCCGGTTCATTCCTCATTTTAGATGCTCTTAAAGTGCTGGTTCTAGGGCCAGGCGTGGTAGTGCACGCCTGTAATCCCAGCACTCACGAGGCTGAGGCAGGAAGATCACTGCAAGTTGAAGACCAGCCTGGGCTACAAAGTGAGCTCAGGGCCAGCCTGAACTCAACAGCGAGACCCTCTCTCAAAAAGAAAAAAACAAAACAAAACAAATGAAAGTGCTGGTTCTGCCAGGTGTGGTGGTGCATGCCTGTAATCCCAGCACTCAGGAGGCTGAGGCAGGAGGATCTCTGGGAGTTCGAGACCAACCTGGGCTACAAAGTCAACTCAAGGCCAGCCTGAACTGCATAGTGAAACCCTGTCCCAAAAAGACAAAAAAAAAAGAAAAAAAAAGTGCTGGTTCTTTCAATGCTTATGTACTACATGCACTGCAGGTCACTGAGCAGTAGGAGGCGCTACTCTTATGGAGATTACAGTCGAGGGGAGGAAACCAAAAATAACAAGTAAACAAATAAACAGAAACACAGGAAACAAAAGGGAGCTAGGACGGAACTGGTGCGGAGGGAGGTGGACCACTGTGAGAGGCTGGAATGGTCAGACAAGGCCTACACAAAAGACCGCTGAGTGGAGACATGCAGGGTGAAAATGAGATGACTATTGGAACAGCTGAGAAAATGCTCTCAGGGCAGTGGAACTGCCAAGTACAAATACAGTGAGGCAGGAAAGGGTGTGGCAAATTTAAGGAAATAAAAACAGTTGTTTAATGGTGGTCCACACCTGTAATCCCAGTACTCTGATAAGCCGAGGCAGGAGAAGCCTAAATTTGAACCTAGTCTGGTAACTCCGCAATTTTGCAAGACCCTGTCTCAAAATAAAAAATGGGTGCAAAGGCTCTGGCTTCAACCCCCTGTACCACACAAACATACATACACACACACACACACAAAGTAGTTCTTCATATTGTTACTGCCTGAATTCTCAAAGTTACAAAGTCTAAGATCTTCAACTAAACATATTGTTATGACCTCCTAAAAATTACTACCCTTCCTGAGCCTCAAGTTTTCTTATCTGGGCAAGTTACTTCATCTCTTTTTTCTGACATATAAGAGCTAATAAAAGTCTCATCTTCCAAGTTGTAAAGAGAATAGCAGGCATGATAATGCATGCCTGTAATCTCAGAACTCAGGAGGCTGAGGCAGGAGGATTGCTGTGAGTTTGAGGCCAGCCTGAACTAAACTGGTAAGACCTAAACATAGTGAGACCCTATCTCAAAAAAACAAAAATAAATTTATAAGTGGATAATACAAAGTACCTGATACAGAGCAGAGGCTCAAAATCATTAGCTATTACTGTCATTATTATTATTATTATTATTTTTTGGTACCGGGAATCAAACTCAGGACCTTGCACTTGCCAGACAGGTGCTTATACCACTGAGCTATATCCCCGGCCCTATTGTCATTATTTTTTAAATTATCTGAGTTTTTAAAATAGTCTTTTAAATCTGAGTTTTTTAAATTATCTAAGTTTTTTAAATGTCATTATTTTTTAAATATCTTTCAGAAATCAATACATTTAACTAAAAAAATAAGTTATATGATTCAACAATTCCACTTTTTTTTTTTTTTTTTTTTTTTTAAGATAGGGTCTCGCTATGCAGTTCAGGCTGGCCTTGAACTCATTTTGTAGCCCAGGCTGGTCTCGAACTTGGAATGATCCTCCTGCCTCAGTGTCTCAAGTGCTGGGATTACAGGTATGCACCACCACTCTTGGATATTTACCCAAGAGAAAAGAAAACGTGTCTATAAAATACTTACAAGATGGCTCACAGCGGCAATTCTTCATAGTAATCAAAAACCAGACACACGCCAGGTGCCGAACCACAGCAGAATGGATAAACACACTGTGTGTGGTTTGTACAATGCAATATCATTGAGCAACAAACTACTGACAGGCAAAGCAGTATGAAATAGGCAGAGCATACTAAAATAATTATGCTGACTAAAAGGAATTTCAAATAAAAGAGTACATCCCACATGATGCCACTGCATGATGTTTATAAACAGGTAAAACACATCTGCAGTAGAAAAAAAAATCAGAAGAACAGTTCATCCAATTGGAGGACGATGATCAGGATGGGGTCTCACAGAGAAGGGACATTCTGGGGGATAGCAATGCTCACGTGTGTGAAAAGGTTTGGAATATACACTTTTCACAAAACAGGCCACAAGCTAAATGTAAACCAAAACTATAAAAGGGGATAAAGAGCAACTGTAGATGACCTTGGCTTTGGCAATGACTATTACTTCGAAAGCATGAGCCATGAAAGAATGAACAAGGTGGACTTCATTAAAATTAAAAACCGCTGCTCTGAAAAAGTCAAATGGAATTCCCTCAAACACTTCTGTGTTTCAAAGGAGACAATCAATATGATGAAAAAGGAACCCACAGAACAGGAAACAACGTTTTTAAATCACAGGTTACTATCCAGGATATGTAAGTAACTCCTAAAACTCAACTACAACAAAAACAAAACAAAAGATTCCCACAAACAACCCAATGTAAAAGTGGACAAAGAACTGAAGAGATAATTCTCCAAAGGAAATATACAAATGGCCAACAAGCATATGAATGATGTTATTTTACCAATAACTAAAGAAAATACAAATCAAAACCACAATAACATCTCACACATACTAGGATGGCTGCTAAAACAACAACAACAACAACAAAAAAACACAACTACAAGCATTTAATGAAGATGTGGAGAAACTCGAACTTGCGTTGTTGAAAAGTAAACATGTAGCCACCAGTGGGGTTGCCACACGCCTGCGAGCCCAGTACTTGGGAGGCTGAGGCAGGAGGATTGTCATGAGTTTAAGGCCAATCTGGGCTACATAACTGAGTTCAAGGCCAGCCTACACTACATAAAGAGACCCTGTCTCAAAAAAAAAAGAGGGAAAAGAGAAGTAAACATGTAGCCCTTAGAGAACATGATACTGAGGCATATCCAAAACTACAAATAGAAGCCCAGGCAGAGATATACGCCTATAGTCCCAGCTTCTTGGGAAGCTGAAGAAGGATGACAACTTCAGCCAAGGGCATGAGGGCAGCCTGGATAACATGAGACCCTGTCAGGTTGGGCCTCTCCCCTGTGGACATAGCTCAGGGGTACATATGCATGAGGCCCTGGGTCAGATTCCCAGCGTGGCAAAATAAATAAATAACAGACAGAATTAGCCGGTTACGGGCCGGGGGTATAGCTTAGCAGCACAAGCGCCCTCCTGGCAAGTACAAGGTGCTGAGTTTGATTCCAGGTACCACCCTCCCCTCAAAAAAATTAGCTGGATGTGACAGCACATGCCTGTAATCCTGGCACGTGGGAGGCTGAGCCCAAAGGATTGTGCTTTTGAAGCCAGACTGGGCTATCTAGCAAGTTAGAGGTCAGCTGGAGCTACATGGCAAGACCCTGTTTTCATTCTTTTTTTGAAAGACCCTGTTTAAAAAAAAAAAAAAAAAATATGATCCAGTATGTCTCACTTCTGAGAAAATATTTAAAACAGGATATCAAAGAGGAATCTGCACATTCATGTTCACTGTAGCACTATTCACAATAGCCAAAAGGCAGAGGCAACTCAAGTATCTACCAGCAGATGAATGGATACAGAATATGGGGTGTATATATACACATATATAATTTACATTTATATATAATACTATGCAGCTTTTCAAAAGATGTCAGCCAGGTGTGGTGGTGCAGGTCTGTAATCCCAGCACTGGAGAGGCTGAGGCAGGAGGATCATTGTGAGTTCGAGACCAGCCTAGGCTACAAAGGCCAGCCTGAATTGCAAAGCAAGATCCTGTCTCAAAAGACCAATAAATAAATAAATAAAAGATGTCACATGCTATTACACGGACGAACTCAAGGTTATTATGCTAAATAAAATACAATAGGAAAGGACAAACACTATGTTATTCCATTCACATCAGATATCTAAATAGCCAAAATAGAAAACAAAGTAGAAAGGTAGTTGCTAAGCAACGGGAATAGAAAGGAAGGAGTATTAATATTTAATGGGTATAGAGTTTCAGTTTTGCAGAATTAAAAAGTTCTAGAGACCTGATGTACAACAATGTTAAATGTTTATGATGGTGTATCTGATGTTTAATGTATCTGAAACCATAATTTTAAAAATACCAATTAAAATAGTTTTCTATTAGGTGCCAGAAACTGCAGGCTGCCTTTGCATAAGTCTCTGATCTCCAGGGAAACTGAGCAGAAAAAAGGAAAACAAGTAATCCCAGCTCCCTGGCTCACATACCCTGTAGTAGGTACTCCATCATGTTAATGGTGCCACCGGTGACCGGCATCATGGTGACTGGAGGAGCCTCCATTGTGACTGTCTGATTAAGTTCAAGACAACAGAACTGGATTCAGAGCTCCCAATCAGGCAAGGCACAGGATACACCTGTAAAAGTTACATTTACTGATGAGTGGAAGTGATGGAGAGACATCAGATTTGCTGTGGCATTGGCCTTGAAGTCAAGATTCAGTCATCATACAAAGCCAGGCATGGTGGCACGTGCCTGTAATCCCAGCACTTGGGAGGCTGAGGCAGGAGGATTGCCCCGAGTTCGAGACCAGCCTGAGCTACAAAGTGAGCTCAAGGTCAGCCTGAACTGCATTGTGAGACCCTGCCTCAAAAATATTAAAAAAAAAAAAGATTCAATCATACAAATCTCAGTACATTATCTGCTTAATATGGCCAGTTCTCCCGAGGTGTGGTAGCACACACCTGTAATCCCAGCACTTGGGAGGGTGAGGCAGGCAGATCACGGCAAGTTCCAGGCCAGCCTGACTACATGAGGAGACCCTGTCTCAAAAAAGGAAAAATATATAAAAATTTTAAAAGCCAGTCCTACGAGCTGGTGACATAGAAATATACATATAACAAACATCTGGCCATGGAATTACAGCAAAACCTTGTAGTTTTGAAAGCTCCAAAAGTTATCTGCGCAAGCTTGAGGAAGTCATGTAACCGCTCACCGTGGGACTCCTTTCCTTATCAAATGGGGCCACTGATATTTAACCCTCAAAGCTAGGTGGGTCAAATAACACAACGGGCATGCAATAACACTCCCAAAATTATAGAAATAGGGCGTGGTGGCGCACACCTGTAATCCCAGCACTCTGGGAGGCTGAGGCAGGAGGACTGTTGCGAGTTCGAGACCAGCCTGCGCTACAAAGTGAGCTGTAGGCCGGCCTGAACTGCACAGAGAGACCCTGTCTCAAAAACACAAACAAACAAACAAACCAACAAACCAAAGTTACAGAAAAACTGGTAAGCGACTTAAGGGTCCTTCTGTAGGCTTCATTTTATAGTTGACAGTATGAAGACTTGAAGAGGGGCACAAGGACATGCACAAGAAGTGAGTGCCAGAACCTGGAGCCGACACAATGCAGGGGTCCTGCCTCTCTGAAAACGGTTCTAAAAGCCAGTCAGGAGAGAGCGGGAAGTTCCTTTAAAACGGTGGCAAAGGTCTTCCTGAGCCGGCGTCCAGGACACAGCCATTACACTAGAGAAACACACCTCTGTGCGCAGGCTAGCTTCTCCTCGCAAAGCGGGGAATTAAAGCCACTCGCGTAATCTGTAGCGACAATTACCTCCCAGCCCTTGGAGTTCCCGAAACCCGCAAGGGCCCGGACGAGCGCAATTACCCTTCCTCCTCCTCTTCCCACTTCCTGCAAGAAAGCGACAACGCGCAAACCTCCAATCAGCCGCTCCGCAGCGTAAGGGTGCCGAGAGGACCAGAAATCGCTTGTTTGCGGTCAGGCATGCAGATGCGCATGCGCAAAATGCGGTGCGGCTGTAAGGAAAAAGCGAGCCTCCTTTGAAGAGTGCTCCTCTACCAGGAAGGGAAGGGGCTCGACGTTGTACGCCTTCCTCTAGAAAAACATGTGGTTTTGTTTTTTTTTAAGTCGGATGGTCTGAAGTTGTTTTTGTGTGGGCGGTTTCTTGGAGCTTATAAGACTGAACAAAGATATACCTAACCTTTGAATTTAGCAACACTTTCTGGGGAAAAAAAATGAGATTGGCGAAGGGGGCTGCTGGGAAAAGAGAAGGGGGAGGTTATGAAACAAAGACTTCTTTTTCTTATCCGCCTGAAGGTGAAAAGAAAAGATGCCCCATACTGCTCAGCGTGATGTTGTGTATTATTAGGAATGTCAGCAATACACAATACTCTATTTGGGGGCTGGGGATTTAGCTCAGCGGCACAGCGCCTGCTTGGCAAGCGCAACGTTGTGAGTTCGATTCCCGGTACCGGAAACAAAACAAAACAGAACAAAAATACTGTATTTGTTCACTTTGCTGTGTACATTATACCTCAATGTAAAAATAGAGGGGAATGGAGTGTGCCTGTAGACTCAGCTCCTCAGGAGGCTGAGACATTAGGATTACTTGACTCCAAGAATTCAAAGCCAGCCAGAGCAACATAGACCCCCATTAAAAATAATTAATTAAAATATATTACACCCCTGGGTCATGCTCTGAATGCAAAGGTGACCATTGGAGATCGGTCTGCCCTCTGAGGCGGAGGCCCCAGAGCTCAGACCCATCCTACCAGTTAGTCCAACAGGAATGAGGGGGCCTGGGGCA
>NW_004955452.1:7441336-7453020 GCF_000276665.1 Chinchilla lanigera | reverse complement strand
AGAAAGACAGAAAGACAGAGAGCGAGAATGTCTGGATTTCTACCTTGGGTGGCTATAGTAATACTTTTTCTTCGCATGATTGGGCAGAATGACAAGCTTAGTGCTATAATGATTGGAGTAGGTGGTAAACTTGCCAGGCCACTCTTTTACCGTACATACACTAGTTTATACACAAAGCCCAGCAAATTACAGGTCCTTTGAGGCATCAGAGTATTTGTCCAAATTTTAATTGACATTTTGAAATAAGGTTAAAATTTTATTTATTTATTTATTTTATTTTTTGGTACCGGAAATTGAACGCAGGACCTTGTACTTGCCAGGCAGGCGCTTGTGCCCGTGAGCTGTATCCCCGGTCCAGGGTTAAAATTTTAAAGCGGGGCAAACAATATGGTAAAACTTGGATGAGGCCAAAATGACAGGAATTGTCCTCTCTGATGATGATGTGAGTCGTGGAGTTCTGTGCTCCGCCACCACTCACCTGTGCCGCCTTGGGCAGCGCACTTCCTGTCTCCCAGCCTCAACTTCCTTTTTCATAAAGCAGAGATAATAATAGTACTTTCTAACTTTTTTTTTTGAGGCGAGGTTTCACTCTGTTGGTCAGGCTGGTCTCCAGTTCTTGAGCTCCAGTAATCTGCCTGCATCAGCCTCCTGGGTGCTGGGATTGCAGACCTGTGCCACAGAGCCCAGTTATTAGATAGTACTTTCTATAAGGAAAGCTACAAAAATAAAACAAGGGGGTTATATTGCACTTAGCTTGGTGCCTGGCTTACTGTAAACACTTAATAAATGGTAGCTATTATTAATACATTTTGTACCTGTCATTTTTTTTTTTTTGAAAGAGGGTCTCACTATGTAGATTAGGCTGATCTTGACATCTCTGTGGGCCCAAACGGGCCTTGACTCACAACAATCCTCCTGCCTTGGCCTCCTTCCTGTGTGTTGGAATTACAGATGTGCACCAGCACCCCTGGCTCTGTATCCGTCATTTGAGCAATCACATTTTGCCTTATTGAATACATTTCATTCATGTCTTATCTCCCTGAATAGATTATAAAAATCTTGAAGGAAAGAATCATGTATTTTTTTTTTTTTTTAGGTTTTTGTGGCACTTAATCAAACCCAGGGCCTCATGGGTGCTAAGCAAATGTTCTACCACTGAGCTACACTTCCAGCACATGGTTTTTGTTTGATTTTTTTCTGTGGTACTGGGCATGGGACCCAGGCCCTTAGCATGCTGGCAAACTCTACCACTGAGCTACACTCCATCCCTGGCCCTTTTAATGTTTTATTGTGAGACAAGGGCTCACTAAAATATCCAGATTGGCCTCATCTTGTGATCCTCCTTCATCTACTAATTACTGAAGAACTGCTACACACCAAGTATGACTAAGAGGTACATTTGACTGCACTTTGCAGAGCATGGAAAAGAGGTCAGAAAGTAAAGTGGGGCCGGGGATGTAGCTCAGAGGATAAGTGCTTGCCTGGCAAGGCTGAGGTCATGAGTTCAATTCCTAGTACAAAAAAAAAAAAAGGTAAAGTGACTTGCCCAAGGCCACACAGCCAGTAGATGTCAGAATTCGCATTCAAATTCAGCTCTCTGTCACACCAAGCTTGTCTCTTTAGTGCTTCTTTTTGAATGTAAGTGTTCCTTCCCATGGTACATTTCCCCAGTTATTGCAATTAGTGACAGTAAAGGAAGAGTAAAGTTCATATATTTAATAATTACTAGACAGTATTGGATTGGATTCAAAGGATGGGTCCAGTATGTGGCCAGCTTTATGTGGCCAGCTTCCACAGCACAGGTGACTATGGACATGGATAGCAACACACGCGCGCGCACACACACACACACACACACACACACACACTTCCTTCAGTTTTTCAGACTAGCCTACTACCTAAGATAGATCTACTCCCCTATTAAACTTGGTGTTAGACTGGTAGCTTTAGCGTTAAAATCATTTGTCTGGGAATAAACTGACATTTATTGGCTACTTCCCATATGCATAGCCCCATAGAAAAGGCATAACCATTGCTTTTCAATCTAACCACCTCCAGCGCCTGCATCAATTCATGTCTCAGTGGAAGCTGAAGTCCTTACTATGCTTGTATGCCCAGACCTTGCTACACCTCTGATCATGCTGGCCACTATACCCCTCTGTGCCGCCCTGCCCCATCTACTCACTCCGGCCAGCTGTTCTCATTGCTAGAACTTGGCCACTTTAAGTTTTCTACAGTTGTACAGTCTGCCTAGAGCTCTCCTTCCCCACTGAACTGGAGGAGTCACTCTCTTGCTCCTATCTCTGCTCGTATTTCCCTTTATTGGAAAGGCCTTTCCCAATCACCTATTTCAAATTGCAGTCCAAGCCAAGTGTAGTGTTGTGCGCCTGTAATCCCAGCTCTCTGGGAGGCTGAGGCAGGAGGATCACTTGAGATCAGGAGTTGAAGCAGCTGGGTGTGGTGGCGCACGCCAGTAATCCTAGCACTTGGAGGCTGAGGCAGGAGGATCGTTCCAAGTTTGAGACCAGCCTGGGCTACAAAGTGAGCTCAAGGCCAGCCTGAGCTGCATAGTGAGACCCTGTCTCAAAAAAGACCAGAAAAAAAAAAAAAAAAAAAGAGATCAGGAGTTGGAAACCAGTTTGGGCAACATAGCAAGTCTCTGTCTCAAAATAAATGAGAGGGGCTGGGGATTTAGCTCAGCGGCACAGCACCTGCCTGGCAAGTGCAAGGTCATGAGTTCGGTTCCCGGTACCAGAAAAAAAAACAAAAAACCCCAACAAAATAAATGAGATCCTAATCTGCGATTTGCCCTGTCCCCCAATACCCTGCTGTATTTTTCTTTATAGCACATTTGACCAGGTGACACAGTACCAATTATTTTCCAATTTGTTTATCCTTCTCTTTTCATTAAAATTATAAGCTCTATGAAGGCACAGGCTTAGCTGGGAGTGGTGGCACACACCTGTAATCCCAGCACTCGGGAGGCTGAGGCAGAAGGATCATTGTGAGTTTAAGGCCAGCCTGGGCTACAAACTGAGCTCAAGGCCAGCCTGAACTGCATAGCAAGACCCTATCTCAAAAAGACAAAAAAAAAAAGACAGAGGCTTTGTTTTATTCACAGGAGTATTGCCGGCAACTGGGATGATGCCCCACGCAGCACAAACATTCAATAAATAGTGTATTTGCTGAGAAAATGATCGGTAGGGACAGAGGATAATGGAAGGTTATTACATTGTTTTCTTGGTTTTAAAACATTTAGTTGGCACTGTATATAGTGAAAGTAAAGTCCTTGGTGTCCTTCAATTGTAGGTTGGTGTTACTGGATGATGGGGTCTTTTTGTTTGTTTATTTTGTCTTTTTGAGACAGGGTCTTGCTATGCAGTTCAGTCTGGCTTTGAGCTCACTTTGTAGCCCAGGCTGGTCTCAAACTTGCAATGATCCACCTGCCTCAGCCTCCCGAGTGCTGGGATTACAGCTGTGCGCCACCGTGCCCGGCAATGGGATCTTTTTTGTTTTTTGTTTTTTGTTTTTGAGAGTCTCCCTGTGTACTTCAGGCTGGCCTGGAACTCACAGCGATCCTCCTGCCTCACTCAGCCTCCTGAGTGCTGGGATTACAGGCAAGCATCACCATGCCCGTATGGGATCTTTTGACCCAGAAATAGTAGAGATGAGACTGGGCCAAATATTGTAAACACACATGCACATGCACATGCACATGCACACGCACACACACACTATTGCACAGACAAAGCTTTACTGAGGGTGGAGCAGAAAGGGTTTCTGTTGAATTGGAGCTTTGGCTGAAGGGAATTAGCAATTGGTTGAGGGAGAGAGACAGGGAGAGGGAGAGACCAACCTGCTGCTCACAGAACAGAGAGAATAGGAAGTGTCCATTGATTCATTGGAGTGGGCTAAAGTCTTTTCATACTTCTTGTCCAGGAGCATAGTTCCAAAGGATGGCTTTGTGTGTGTGCAAAGGACTTAGACCACCGAGTGGTCACAGGCAACTTGTCCAGCTGAAAAAATAAAAGCACAGAGCTGAAGGACTGTGCGTGTTTGAGCTGCTACATGGCCATGTTCACCCTGTAACATAGTCATGGTCCCCTCCTCCTCCTCCTCCTCCTCCCCCTCCTCCTCCTTGCTCCTCTTTCCCTCCCTCTTCCTCTCCCCCTCCCCCTCCCCCTCTTCTTTCTCCTTCTCCTCCCCCTCCTCCTCCTTCTTCTTTTTTTGAAACAGAGTCTTGCTATGTAGCCCAGGCTGGCTTTAAACTCATGGCAATCCTCCTGCCTCAGCCGCCTGAGCGCTGGGATTAGTGGGGTACACCATCACACCAGTTGTAGCGCAGTCTTAAAACATTTCTTAAATGATGAACATGAGTACGTGAAGAGTTAAGCAAAATTCAACTCAAGGTCTAAGGCAGCGAAGGAAACAGATATAACACAAAGATGGAAATGCCAAACCTTTTATCCCATTATTGTCAGCCAACAGGTTTCTGCAGGCCCAATTAAGAGTCAGTGTTCTCAGCAAAAGTGGCCTTCAGGTCCCAGGGAAGTAACCAGGCAGCTGTTAGTGTAAACTCATGGGTCAGAAATGCCATCTACACTAAGAGGATGTAACGGAAAAGGCATATAGTCAGGCTTGGACTCCGATTTAGATACTAATTTTGTCAGATTCCAGACAGCATTGGGAAAGACATAGAAAAGGCTTGCCAGTCTATTTATCCTGTTCATGATGTCTTCGTTAGGAAAGTAAAAATGCTGAAGAAGCCCAAATTTGAATTGGGAAAACTCATGGAGCTTCATGGTGAAGGTAGTAGCTCTGGAAAAGCTACTGGGGATGAGACTGGAGCTAAAGTTGAACAAGCTGATGGATATGAACCACTAGTCCAAGAGTCTGTTTAAAATTCAGATTTTTAAGAGCGATAAATGAACTCCTATTTGTGAAAAAAGAAAAAAAGAAAGAAATGCCATCTACAGCAAAGCTAGTGAGAAGCTAATAATGTATTGTCCATCTATGTGACCTCCAAAATTCATGGCTTTTAAACTGACCATGAAAAAGCATAGTTCCAAAACATGAGGTTAGCCGGGCATGATGGTGCACACCTGTAATCTTAGCACTCTGGAGGCTGAGGCAGGAGGATTGCCAAGAGTCTGAGGTCAGTGTAGGCTACACAGTGAGTTCAGGGTCATCCTGAACTACATAGCAAGACCCTGCCTCAAAAATAAAATAAAGGAGAGAGGTTAGGGGGCTTATTTAGGTTTGGAGGGGATGACTCCTCATTTCATGCAAACATTCTGCATCTGTGGTTTTACTGGTATCTCCTGATGGGTCTGTCCAAACATGCTATGCTGCAAAGGCTAATAGTTTATTGTACCCGAGAGTTTATTTTGTTATCCCAGCTTTCTGTCACATCTCTGTCCTGCTGGGGATATAGCTCAGCAGCATAAGCACCTGCCTGGCAAGCGCAAGGTCCTGAGTTCGATTCCCAGTACCAAAAAGAAAATCTCTGTCCCGTCACAGTGCTCCCCAACTGCTTCCCTGAGACCCCTCACTTTTCCTTACTGTATTTCCTGCCTAATATACTAGCCAAAAGCACATATGGCAAGTTCAAATTGAGATATGCTATAAATTGAGGATATACAGTGGATATTAAAGACTTACTATGAAAAAAATATGAAATATCTCAATAATTGTTTATATTGAGTATATATTGAAATGATATTATTTGGGAATAAATAAAATTATTTCATAAAATTTAATCTCACCAGTTCTTAGTTTTACAAATGTGGCTACTAGAATGTTCAGAAGCACATATGCAGCTCATGTATATATCTACTGGATAGTAGGATCTTGATTTAAAGGTGCAGCTTTGAGCCGGGTGTGGTGGCATGCACCTGTAATCTCAGCACTTGGGAGGCTTAGGCAGGAGGATCACTGCAAGTTCAAGACCAGCCTGGGCTACAGAGTGAGCTCAAGGCCAGCCTGAACTGCACAGCGAGACCCTGTCTCAAAAAGACCAAGAAAAATACAAATAAAAAAAATAAAGGTGCAGCTTTACAGCCAGACAGATCCAGTTTTATAATCCGGGCCAGTGCTTACATGGCCCTACACAAATTAACTCAAGCCTTGGCAGTGAGCAGCACACCCTGTGTACTGTAGGTATGTACTGAATCAGAGTTATTATTAGGAGAATGGCTTAGGTCCTGGGGAATATTTTAACTTGGAAAAGACTTGTCTTCCAATGTGTAAAAATATGACAAAGAGGCCTGGGATGGTAATTGCTTGTAATCCCAGCACTCAGGGCGCTGAGGCAGCAGGACAGCTTCGAGCTGAAGGCCAGCCCGGGCTACAAAGTGAGTTCAAGGCCAGCCTGAACTGCATAGTGAAACCCTGTCTCAAAAAAGATACAAAACAAAACATGACGAAGAAAAAAAAACATGTCGAAGCCTGAGGAGACAGAGAAGGGGATTATCTTAGACTCACTGAGTATCAGATCACAGGTATTTTCTACATATTTGTCTCATTTAGATCTCACCACAATGAGTACTTTAGTGCTTTGTACATGAGGAAAACTCTGTGAGAAGTTAAGTACCTTGCTAGTAAGCATCACCGTCAGGATTCAAATGCCAGCCCAGCTGCCTCCAGACTTTGCTGTTTTAATTAGGGCTGCTCTCACAAATTACAGTGGTACCTCGGTTCATGAACTCTATTCTCCCCATGATTCTAGTCACAAACCAAACTGGACAAGAACCAAATGATATTATTTGGGGATAAATAAAAAATGGAAGTGGAAGACTGAATGATTACCTTTCCTTGATTCTTAGACGCTATCTACTTTACCTCACAGTATTTAGTTAGTGACAAGAGTTTCCGGTAGTGGAGAAATATCTCTGTATACATAGGTATATGCATTGTAAGTGGAAGCTTGCCAGGCGTGATGGTGCACGCCTGTAATCCCAGCACTCGGGAGGCTGAGGCAGAAGGATCATTGCGAGTTCAAGGTCAGCCTGGGCTACAAAGTGAGCTCAAGGCCAGCCTGAACTGAATAGTGAGACCTTGTCTCAAAAATACAAAAAAAAAAAAAAATTGGAAGCCTGATAACCATGGACACTAGCGTGTCTGAGAGCTGAGACAACAAAGAATTGAACTTTATGACTTCAGAGTTCATAGAGGCACCTAGTCTGAGTCATTCTGCAACTTGGGATTTTTTCCCTATTATGATAACTACAGCATTGTTATTAATAGCAACCACCAAGAGTAAACACCCGATGACAAATACAACATGATACACCTGTTGATCTTCAAGAGTTTGGTTTGCTGGGAGACAGGTGAAACACTGCCGGGTCATTTCGTGCTCAGCGCTCTTCACTGCATGCTGACTCAAGAGTTTACCTCCCAGCCCTGTCCGGTGGACAGCAGGCAGCGTTAGCCTTCATCTCAAGGCAGAGGCCTAAGAAAGTCTCCCGCAGAAGGATAATTGGCCTATTTACTCGCTCCCTTCCACTTAGCCCGGCCAACCCAACCCCAGCCTCTGGCTGAGCAGGTGTTGAGCTGCCTGGAGGGGATCAGCTCTAATAGTTAATGTATTACGCCCGTCCATAAAAGATTAAAGATTAGCTCTGGGGAGCTGAACTGTAACTGTCTATTTGGGTTTCTCTCCTCTCAGGCTGTCGGGGGAAGTCAGTGTTGTTTTCTGTCTGAGGATTATTAACCTACCGGGTCTCAGGTTTCCTGGATGGGGCCCGGTGACAGCTCCCCTTCAGTGAGCCTTGCCGGGTGCCAGGCTGTGGATTAGCACTTTCTGTGACTCTGTATTGTTCGTTTCCTCCTCCCACCAGCCCTCGGAGGCAGAGGAGGCATCTCCTAATTTCAGGGCAGCTAGAACTGTGAGCCTTCTCTGTGGTATGCAGTAATTGGGGGTAGAGAGTTTTATTTCTGGTCCCCTAAAACCTCGCTGCCATTAGCTCCTTCCTTAGGTCAAAGGGTCATATGCCATTATCTATACCATCAACTCAAATATTTTCTTGGGAGACTCTTTGTGCAGCCCAGAGGGGACAGAAAAGCCCAAGAAGATTCGTGGAGGAAACAGGACACTGGCTAACAAACTAGTGCTTAGGGACCGGGGATATGGCTCAGCGGCACAAGCGCCTTCCTGGCAAGCGCAAGGTCCTGAGTTTGACTCCCGGCACCAAAAAAACAAAAACAAAACTAGCGCTTAGGGTTTAAAATGGGCTCCAGAGTCAGGCTGCTTGGGCTGAAATCCCATCTCTGTGTAAACCTGGGCAAGTTACTTCCCTTCTCTGCGTCTTGTGTCGTCTCTCCGGTGGGGAGACGATCAGTACTTCCCGTTAGGATTGTTACGAGCATTGACAGATACACCTGGAAAATTGTAAGACACATGGCAATGGTGACCGATCCCAATATTACTGTGGGATTTGGACTGTGTTAACCACAGACATTCAACAAAATGGGTCAACATTTGGACCCAACTACATACTGGCTACATGGACTTGGACCCGTTGCTTAATTTCCTGAGCTCGTTTCTTCATCTGTAAAGCAAGAAGATGCCCCACTTGACAGCGTGTAGATGGTACTTGACGCACTTGTCCTGCGGTAGGTGATCCCAAACAAGCAGTGCCGCTGAGGAAGCGGGACGGAAGCATCAGGAAGGAAGCTAGTGGGAAGGTCACCAGAAGGAGAACTGGCTCTATGTGGATGCACCACTGCCAATTGTGGCATACGATTCAGTCAGCACTTATTGAGTGCCTGCTGTAGGCTAACTGTTCTGGGCTTTTGAGGTACAAGAATAAGCAAGGGCCTGGCAAATGCAAGGTCCTGGGTTCAATTCCCGATACAAAAAAAAAAAAGAAAAAGAATAAGCAAGAGCTGGAAATGCAGCTCAGCCATAAAGTACTTGTCTAGTGTGTATGAGGCCCAGAGTTCCATCCACAGCACCACCAAAGAAAGAAAAAAAAAAACTAGACAAGCTAAATCCCTGCCTTGACAGAGTTCACACTCTAGTGATAAAATATATACTGGTTACAGAGAAATGGTGTGGGAAATATTTATAGTATGATATTAACTACAAAAGTCAGTTACAAAAACATTTGTATAATATGATTTTAACTAGATAGAGTCTGCAGCCGGGCGTGGTGGTGCACCCATCCCAGCACTCGGGAGGCTGAAGCAGGAGGATCGTTGGGAGTCTGAGACCAGCCTGGGCTACAAAGTGAGCTCAAGGCCAGCCTGAACTGCACAGCGAGACCCTGTCTCCAAAAGACAAAAATATATATAGATAAATAGATAGATAGAGTCTGCAAAACATCTATTCCCAAAGGAAAAAAGACAATGCGCTCTAATGCTAACAGTAATTGTCTCTGGTGCATGGGACCAGGGGTTATTTTCTTTTCCCTTCATTTGTCTCTGTTTTTCTATTTTTTTTTTTTTTTTGGCGGTGGGAATTGAACCCAGGGCTTCTGCACTCTACTAATGAGCTACACCCTTTGATCTATTTTACAAATTTTTGATGAATATTTGTTAATAAAAAAGGAAAGAAAAACAAACTTGAAATTGGGTATGGTAGCACATATTTGTGATCTCTGCTACTCTGCTACTCGGGAGGCTGAGGCAGGAATATTGGAAGCTGTTATTTATTTATTCATTTATTATTGAAAGTTTGAGCTCAGTTTGGGCAATTTAACTAGATCTTGACTCAAAATAAAAAATAAAACCTGATATGATGGTGTATTCTGTTATCCCAGCCTTTAAGAGTGAGGCTGAGGCTAGGCTGGACTACATAACAAGACTGTCTCAAAAGACCCATAAATACAAATAAATAAATAAATAAATAAACAACAAACAAGGACTAGGCATATAGCTCAGGATTTGAGTCCCAGTACTACCCCCGCAAAAAAACCTCCACAAAATTTGAAACAAAGCAAATATCCATCAACAGATGAACAGATAAACAAATTTTTTTTTTTTTGGTACTGGGAATCAAACTCAGGACCTTGCACTTACCAGGCAGGCGCTTATGCCGCTGAGCTATATCCCCAGCCCAGAGATAAACAAATTGTGACATGCTCTTACAGTGGAAAACTACTCAGCCATAAAAAACACAGATATACATAACAAGATGGACACATCTAGCTGGGCGTGGTGGCGCACGCCTGTAATCCTAGCACTCGGGAGGCTGAGGCTGGAGGATCGTTGTGCGTTCAAGGCCAGCCTGGGCTACAAAGTGAGCTCAACACTAGCCTGAACTGCAGAGCGAGACCCTGTCTCAAAAAGTAAAAAAAAAGAAAAAAAAAAAAAGATGGACACATCTAAGAAAACCTAAGTGAAAGAAGCCAAACACAAAAGAAAATGTAATTTATTATTTCATTTACGTGATGTTCTAGGACAGAAAATACCAATCTGTAGCAAGAGAAACCACATCTGTGTTTGCTAGGAGTGGGTAACGGGCAGATCGGTTGCCACAGAGCCCAGAGAACTTTTTGAAAAAGTGCAAATGTTCTCTTTAAACTGCACATTTAAAAGGGGAGTTTTTTGGGTTTTTGTGGGGTTTTTTGGTCTTTTTTTTTTTGTTATTTGTTTTTTGGTCTTTTCGAGACAGGATTTTGCTAATCAATTTAGGCTGGCCTTGAACTCACTATGGAGTTCAGGTTGACCTTGAACTCACAGCAATCCTCCTGCCTCAGCCTCCCGAGTGCTGGGATTACAGGTGTGTGCCACCACGCCTGGCTAAACAGGCATATTTTAATTCTATGGAAATATATGCCTCAGTCCATTTTCTGTGGCTGTCGTAATGCATGTGCCAGAACCTGTGTTCTAACCCCAAACTAGCAACACCTCACCCACCCAAGGCTGGGGACTTTATAAAGAAAAGAAGTTTTAAGGGGCTGGGGATTTAGCTCAGTGGCACAGCGCCTGCCTGGCATGCACGAGGTTGTGAATCCGATTCCCGGTACCGGAAAACAAACCAAACCAAACAAAAAAAATACAAAACAAGAAAAGAAGTTTTTTAAGCTCACAGTTCTATCTTTAGTCTATGTGCTGCTAAATCAAGCACAAGCTCACAGTTATAGAGGCTAAAAGTCAAAATTAGGTGGCCTCACCTGCTTGGCTTTGGATGAGGGCCCTCTTGGCTGTATGTCACAGCGGAGCCTGGCAGCTATCACAAGGGAGACCGGAAGCCAGAGAGATGCGAGGGGCTGGGCTTGTTCTGTGTATAACAACAAGCACTCCCAGGAGCCGTGACACTATTTGTCCCTTCCAATGGCAGTGCCCCAAATAACCTATGAGGAGCCCTCCACCGGGCCCCACCTCTCAAAGGTCCCATCACCTTCAATACCACCAGACTGGCTGGCACTCGGGAGGCTGAGGCAGGAGGATCATTCCAAGTTCGAGACCAGCCTGGGCTACGAAGTGAGCTCAAGGCCAGCCTGAGCTGCAGAGCGAGACCCTGTCTCAAAAAGACAACAAAAACAAAACAAAACAAAACAGCAGACTGAGGACCAAGATCCAAGCACATGGTCTTTTAAGGCACACACTCAAATCACATCCCGATCAGACCACTGCAACTTATTAAAATAATGAGAAATTATAGTTTTTCTTCTGGTTACAAGATCAACAATGGCAAGAAATTCTAATATTTATGAAATATTTATGAATATTTATGAATA
>NW_004955452.1:7433163-7441236 GCF_000276665.1 Chinchilla lanigera | reverse complement strand
TAAAATCAGAAAGGATTACAGATTTAAATGTTAAAATAGAAAGACAATTCTCAGATGAAGAAAATACAAATAAATATATGAAATATATGAAAAAAACTAATATTTATGAAGAAATATTTATGAAAAAAATACTTTCTCCATTTTGAGGTATTGGAGTGACTGAAGTTCTAAGCACAATGTTTGATATGCAGTAAATATTAGCAAATAAACAGTACGAGAGAAAAACCCTGTTTGGAAGAGAAGTGAATGGAGTACCCAGAAATCCCAGCTTTCTTCAGAAATCCAGTAGAAACCTTGCAGAGGAAAAGGTTGTCAGGGGCGGCAGGACAGATGTGCGCGGCTCCTGCAGGACCCCACAAGGGGAGAGAAACGTGAATGGAGGGACAGAGGCACCCATAGGAATTGCCCTGCCTCGGTTTTCTGCTTGCTCTTCGTATTCACACCTCACATTGAGTTGAGGGAAAGAGTAAGACGGTGGCAACACAAAAATGGTAACGCAGAGAAAAGCTGCCGATGAAGGAAGGAGGGCGCAGGCACAGACCCTCGGCAGTGACGGAGCAACCAGGGGGGTAGAGAATCCCCACTGTTGCTGTCCTTCTTCCTCCGCCCAAGGACCGTGGACTGATCCCACCTGTTTGTGCTTAGTGATGCTACTGAATCCTGTCAGTCAGCAACTGTCTGTCCCGAGCCCCTAGGAAGGCCCACACTCGGCATTATTTGTGGATGCGAAAACAGTCGCAGACTCAGGTCCCAGCTCCCATTTCGGTGGGGAAGACGGAGACTGTAACAGCTCTCGCAGTTCACCCGTGCACAGTGCCTCATGGCTCGGCGAGCGCTTCCCATCCGTCCTTGCGGTGTCTTCTCCACCACCAGGGCTGTGCGGATTTTTTTTTTTTTAATCTTTTTTGGGACAGGGTCTCGCGATGCAGTTCAGGCTGGCCTTGAGCTCACTTTGTACCCCAGGCTGGTCTCGAACTTGCAAGGATCCTCCTACCTCAGCCTCCGGAGTGCTGGGATTACAGGCACTCCACCAAGCCCCGAGGCTGTGCGATAAGAAAACAGCAGTATGGCAAAGGGCAAGAGGCGAGCACACCTGGGATGACACACCAGCTCCACCTCCTACAAGCCGAGCGACCTCGCGCAAGGACATCCTCCTCTGTGGCCATTATGTTTTATTTGTTTGTTTTTTGTCTTTTTGAGACAGGGTATCGCTATGCAGTTTAGGCTGACCTTGAACTCATTTTGTAGCCCAGGCTGGCCTCGAACTCGCAGCGATCCTCCTGCCTCAGCCTCCCCAGTGCTGGGATTGCAGGCCTGCGCCACCATGCCCGGCTTCTGCGGCCATTATGCAGAGAGAAAGGCAGCGCAGAAATGCGCCTGTCGCAGCCGTGCGGGCTGTGACTGGGCTGCTGGTGTTACCGGCGTCCTCATTCTACGGATATGGACATGGCTCAATGGAAATCACGAAAATATTATAAGAGCTGCCACTTGCTGGAAAATCTCCAAGGAGAAGGAATTCCTCACAGCTGTTATCTGCTCTGCCCAGGGGAAGTTAGGAAAAAAAAAAAAAAAAAAAGGGCCGGGTGAGGGGGTTGTGTTGCAGAAAACAAAGAACCATGTTCAAGGAGTGACTTAGGGAAAAAGCTTCTGACCATGGAGTTAAAAGAGAAGGAGCCCTTTCTTCCAGTCCCCTAGCACCCACACCACAGAACAGGTGGGGAAACCAAAGCCCACAAAGCGGAAAGAATTTATTTCCTCGAAGCGCTCAGCACGAATGATGGGCCCTGAATAACAGCCACATTTTTCTCGGTTTCCTTCTGCAGACAACCTCTTTCCTGGAACAGATTTGGAATGAATTCCTGACTCTGCAGTAACCAGCTGTGTGACATAACATCTCTGATCCTGAGTATCCACACTTTAAAAATAAAATAATAGCCAGGTGTGGTGGCACACACTTGTAATCCCAGCACTCGGGAGGCTGAGGCAGGAGGATTCCCATGAGTTCAGGGCCAGCCTGGGCTACATTGTGAGTTCAGGGCGAGAACTACACAGGGAGACCCTGTATCAAAAAACCAAAACCAAACAAACAAACAAAAAATCTATCTCATTAGTGTACTACAAAGATTAAATCATATAATGCATATGCAATACACAATAATTTAAATATGCATACATTTCCCATTTTACAGATGAGGAACTGAGGTTTGTCACAACTTCCTTTGGCTCAGGATTGTACCTCAGGTCAGAGAGAGACCCTAAAATTTGAAGAAAGCCCTGGATGAGAATTGGATGGGCACAGGTGAGCTAAACTCTCCTTGCACCTGTCACTGGGAGCTGCCTTTCTGTCCAGTTCCTTAAGACACCGGCCACCTGGTGACCTTCCGTGCTTCTGCTGCCTAATGCACAAACAAGTTGTGAAACAACCTGGGCAGTGACTCAGCCTGGAGGCCTGCGCGGCTGGTTGCAGCCAGTGGGCTGGGGCTGTTTGGCTGAACCTTGAAAAGACATTGTGTCTAACAAACATGTTGCTCGTCAAAGCCCTGATCGGGCGCCAAGTGCAGACTGTGAACTTGGTCCTTCGAGCGTCACGGATGACTGAACCGGGGTGCCGAAGTTGTAGGCATCTCCTGCGTGTTATTCTGGCCTAGCAACCCTCTCGGCCCATGCTGTGGCAGAGGAGGGTGCGTCAGAGGCCTGCAGCTCCTGTTTCCCCAGGGGAGCTGGGTGTGGAGGTCGGGGTCTGGGGGTGGCATCCAAATGATGCAGACCTGAGTTCAGAGCCCTGGCTGTTTTCGTGGCTCTGAGTGAGTGACAGCCCTCTAAGTTTGAACTTCCTTATTTCATCAAATGCCCATCTTGCAAATGTGTTTTTTACCCCAATTGAGGAAAGGGCAAATTGTACCTCCGCTAAGGTACGGTAGGGACTTGGTGAGAGTGCAGTGACCCTGGCACAGAGAATCTTTATTTTTTTATTTTTTTATTTTTTTCCTGTACCAGGAACCGAACTCAAGACCTTGCGCTTGCCAGGCAGGCGCTTTGCCGCTGAGCTAAATCCCCAGCCCCGAGAATCTTTATATTGACCCTGGTACCCCGGGCCCCCAGAGAGCACAGGATGAAGGAAACGCCAAGCACTGCAGCTTCTCCCAAGGCCAGCAGCTCAGCAGACCTGTGCTGTGTGTATTCCACTGTGGAAGGGCCTTGTGAAGAATTTAAAAATGACTTGGGGAGCCCGAGCTAGTGGCTCATGCCTATATTTTCAGCTATGCAGGAGGCTGAGGCAAGAGGATTCCAAGTTCAAACCAGCCTGGGCAGCTTAGCAAGATCCTATCTTGAAATAAAAAAAAAAAAAAAATAGGGGCTGGGGATTTAGCTCAGTGGCATAGCGCCTGCCTTGCAAGCGCAAGGTCGTGAGTTCCATTCCCGGTACCGGAAAAAAACAAAACAAAACAAAACAAAAAAAATATACACACATATATATACATAAAAGAACTGGGTTGTAGCTCGGTGCTCCCTGACTTCAATCCCCGGTACCACAGACAAACAAACAAAACTCACAGGATAAAAGAATAAGATGTAAATTTTCTGAAACATAAAAATCCATTAATTAATATTAGAATCATTTGCCCAAAAAAAATCTACCCGTTGCCCTACTCGAAGGGGGATTTCCCCTCCTGTTAAAAGCCACTGCTGTAGTGGCATATTTCCTCCTTGCCTGCAAGTAGTGGAAAAGCAACCAGCACAATTACCACAGCATTCACCCCAGCTCATTCACAGCACTACTGTCCCACGGATCATCGTATTCATTTCCTAAGACTAGGAGGGAAAGAAACAATTGTAATCGAGGAATACGGTAGATTGAGTGGAGCCCCCAAAGAGCTCCAAGTCTTCATTTCTGAACCTGTCATTGTGGACTTATATATAGCTGAAGACCTTTTGCGGGTGAGACTCAGGTTAAGGTTGTGTACCACCACGCCTAGCTCTAGTTTTATTAGGTTAATCCCTAAATATTTAATCTTTCTTGATGCTATTGTGAATAGTATTATTTTCTAATTTATTTCTTAGTGGTGCATTATTGGTGTACAAGAGCACTATGGATTTTCCTGTGTTGATTTTATATCCTGCAGGCACAATTTTAAAGCATTTTACATATCCTGATTCTTTTAATCCCTATATGGACCTAAAAATTCAATTTTTTTTTTTTTTTTTGGTATCAGGAATCAAACTCAGGATCTTGTGCTTACCAGGCAGGCTCTTGTGCCACTGAGCTATATCCCCGGCCCCAAATTCAGTTATTATCCTTTTCTTTTTTGTCTTTTTCTGAGACAGGGTCTCACTATGCAGTTCAGGCTGGCCTTGAGCTCACTTTGTAGCCCAGGCTGGTCTCAAACTCGCAGCAATCCTCCTGCCTCAGTCTCCTGAGTGCTGGGATTACAGGTATGTACCGCCACAGTTGGCTGACTTATTAACCATTTTAAGATTAAAGAAAAAAAACACCAGGGTATGGAGAGGCTAAATAAGTTGCCTAGGGTCACCCAGTTTGTAAGTGGTAGGACCAGGATTTTAACTCAAGTCATGGGCCTCCTGAGTCCAAGATCTGAACATTGTCCACCTACAATCACACTGTCCCCAGGAGATGGCCCCTAACCTGGCTAATTGGATCTGAGAATTTTCCATTTCCTATCTCTAGTCTTTTACAAGGGTCAACTGCACTTCCTATATCTTCAGAAAGAGATTTCCTTTTATAGTTTAAAGCTGAGCAAGTTTTTGCTACTTATACCCAAAAGAGCCAGAAAGAATCTTGATTCAGGAAAGAGCAAATTCCACCCACACTAGTGTAGACTCTGGACTTCCTGAGGATCTGGTGGCCAGGGAGCCCCTAACACCTGGAGACCCCAGAGACCACAGGGTGAAGAAAACACTGAGACCTGCAGCTCAGCAGCCTCTGCTGTGTGTATTCCAATGTGTGAGGGCCTTGTGGATTATTTTTTAAATTAAAGTTAATGTGTGGATTTTTAAAACAAATACTGTTGCTAAAGTTCACGTATAGGTAATAGAATATTGCGATTAAAATTCTGAGCACAGCTGGCATAGTGGTGCATGCCTGTGATTCCAGCACAAGGCTGAGGCAGGAGGATCACCATGAGCTCAAGAACAACCTGAGTTACAAACTGAGTTCAGGGCCAGCCTGTGCTACATAGTGAGAACCTGTCTCAAAAATAATAAATAAATAAATAAATAAAATCAGGGGGCCTGGGATTTAGCTCAGTGGCTTAGCATCTGCCTGGGAAACATGCGGTCCTGAGTTCAACTCCTAGTACCCCACCAAAAAAAAGAAAAAGAAAGAAAAGCCACAATAAAATCAATCCTGATCCCTGCACTCTGGAAAAGTTTGTTAGTTTAAAAAAAAAAAAAAAAAAACAACTAAATATACAGCTCTCATGCAATCCAGCCACTGCAATCTCAAACATGTGTCTCGGAAAAATGAAGGTTTATGTTAAGATACAAATCTGTGTATGAGTGTTTGGTGCAGGTTTATTGGTAGTAGCTGAAACCTGGGAAAAGCCTGGACAACATTCAATAGCTGAACGGTGAAACAAACAACCCAAATCTTGGGAATGGTACTCAGCATGGAATACTACCCAGCAATGAAATATTAACGCTTGCAACAATCTGGATCCACTTCCCAGAAATTATACCGGGTGAAAAAAAGCCAGTCTCGAAAGGTTACAGAACATATGATTCATATATATAAAATTTTTGAAGTGGCCAGGTATGGTGGTGTATACTTGTAACCCCAGCACTTGGGAGCTGAGGCAGGAGGACTGTCATGAGTTCAAGGCCAGCCTGTGCTACGTAATGACACCCTGTCTCAAAAAAAAAAAAATTCTTTTTTTTTTTTTTTCTTTTTTTTTGAGACAGGGTCTCATTATGCAGTTCAGGCTGGCCTTGAGCTCACTTTGTAGCCCAGGCTGGTCTCAGACTTGCAAGGATCCTCCTGCCTCAGCCTCCTGAGTGCTGGGATTACAGGTGTGTGCCACCATGCCAGGTAAAAAAATAAATTCTTAAAATGACAAAATCATAGGAATGGAGAATAGATTACTAGATGGTGGGAATTAAGGAGGAGGCAGACGCAGGGGGGAAGTAGGGAGTGGCTATGGAAAGGTCAACAAGAGGACTCCTTGCGGTGATGGAAATATTGTTTTGACTACATCAATATGAATGACTTGGTTGTGATGTGGTACAATAAATTTTGCAAAGTGTTATCAGCAGAGGATACTGGGTAAAGGATATATGAGCTTTCTTTGTATGGTTTTATTTATTTATTTTTTATTTATTTATTTTTTATTTTTTGGTTTTTCTCCGGTACTGGGAACCGAACTCACGACCTTGTGCTTGCCAGGCAGCCCCTTTATTTATTTATTTATTCTTTCTATTATTTCTTATAACAGTGTGTGACCCTATACTTACCTCAAAATAAAAAAGTTAAATTAAAAAGACCCTGGACTGTATTCAAGTTATGCTTCCACTACTGACAAGCTTTAGGTTCTGAAGCAAGTAACTTTTCCTCTCTGTCCCTTAGTTTTTACTCATTTTATAGATCAGTTGTGAGAAGTTAACAATACTATACATAGGGTCAGGGATGTAGCTCACTGGCACAGTGCCCGCCTGGCAAGCACGAGGTCCTGAGTTTAATTCCCGGTACCCAAACAAAACAAAACTATGTATATAAAACCCTGACTAGGGGTTGGGGGATGTGGCTCAGTGGTAGAGCTTTTGCCTTGCATGCACAAGGCCCTGGGTTCGATCCCCAGCACCACATACATAAAAAAACCAATAATAATGAGTAAATTTTAAAAAATAAAATAAAACACTGACTAAAGTGCCTGAGAAATTGTTAGAACTTAATAAATACGATTGTAGAAAACTTAGAAAATACAGATAAGGGGGTTGGGGATTTAGCTCAGGGGCAAAGTGTCTGCCTGGCAAGTGCAAGGTCATGAGTTTGGTTCCCGGTACCGGAGAAAAACAAAAACAAAAACAAAACAAAAAAAAGAAAATACAGATAAAATGAAGAAAGTGCCAGATGTGGTGGCACCCATCTGTAATCCCAGCATTTGGGAGGCTGAGACAGGAAGATCTCTGAGAGGCTGGGGCTAGCCAGGGGCTACATAATGAGTTCGAGGCTAGCCTGAACTACATAGTAAGACCCAGCTTCAAAAAATAAGTTAAGAAAATATGTCAAACAGCCATATTTCTATCACTTTTAACATTTGGATCAATTTCTATGATATTTACATGCAAGTATAAACAAAACAACCACAATGAAGTATTATTCCAAATGCACAAAGATGTCTATGATAGCAAGGTATGGTGGCACATGCCTGTAATTCCAGCACTCGGGAGGCTGAGGCAGGAGGATCACTGTGAATTCAAAACCAGCCTGGGCTACAAAGTGAGCTCAAGGCCAGCCTGAACTGCATAGTGAGACCCTGTCTCAAAAAGACCAAAAAAAAAAAAAAAAAGAAGAAGAAGTCTATGATAATCAAGAAGGTTTTAACACGCACATGGATACTTGAGTCTTATGGTATAAGGCAGGATTTTTTTTCTTCTCACAGATAAGGCCATGTTGTGAATAGAAATTTCAGAGAGAACAAAATAAAACTGCAATCAGTCTCTCTCTGAGGTGCTGGCCTTGGAAGATACTGAAGGTGTGCAGTCTCCTCGGTACGTGACCTCTGAGGGCCCCTAGGTGCTGCTGTCAGAGCAAACAGGCTCATGGTCAGCTGGCACTTGGGGAGTCCCCACTCTACCCTAGCAGAGAGGAATTTGCTCTATTCTCAATCAGGCTCCTTTGGCCCCTTTCATATATAAGGATACAAAATTGCCAGCTTTAAGTTAAATGTTGAGAAAGGAAAATAAGTGAGGGTGAGGAGGTAGAAAAAATGGAACCTTCCCACCTTGCCAGCAGAATGCCAAAGGGTTCCATCTTCATAGGAAACAAAAAGTGAAGCAGAACCGGGCGTGGTGGCGCATGCCTGTAATCCTAGCACTCGGGAGGCTGAGGCAGGAGGA
>NW_004955452.1:7429617-7432443 GCF_000276665.1 Chinchilla lanigera | reverse complement strand
ATCCTCCTGCCTCAGCTTCCCTAGTGCTGGGAGTATAGACATGTGCCCCCACGTCTGGCTTGGATGTACTGAATTTTAAAATGATTAATTGTATGTTATGTAAATTTTACCTCAATAAATCAGTAAATCACCCTTTTTTTGAGATAGGATATTGGGATGCAGTTCAGGCTGAAGTTGAACGCATGGCAATCCTCCTGCCTCAGTCTCCTGAGTACTGGGATTGCAGGTATACACCACTATGCCTAGCATTCAATAAATTATTAAAAACAAAAAACCCTAGAAATTATTTAAGAAAAATATATTATTTACCATATTCATTCTGAGGTTGTGGCTCATGCCTGTAATCCTCAGCACTCTGGGAGGCTGAGGCAAAAAAATTGCAAGTTTAAATCCAACCTGGGTGACTTAGTGAGAACCTGTTTTGAAATAAAAAATAAAAAGGACTGAAGATGTAGCTCAGTGCAGAGGCCCTGCGTTCAATGCCAAGAAGTGAAAAAAGTATGAGGTCAAGAAGCCCTAGAAATTGATCATTTCAGTGGCTTGAAGATTTTATCAAGGATCTAAGTTCTGGGCCTGGGATATAGCTCAGCGGTACAGCGCTTGCCTGGCAAGAGCAAGGTCCTGAGTTCAATTCCTGGTACCAAAAAACAAAAACAAAAACAAACAAACAAACAAAGAATCTAAGTTCTTTCTGTTGTTGTTTTTTTTTTTTTTTGCATTTTTATCATTTTCCTCTTTCATGTTTGAAAGACAGTTGTCATGTTTCCAAGCAATGCCTGAGGACATAATTACATCTAACTCTCTTAAACGTCTCTCTTTCGCGGCACTGGGGATTTAACCCAGGGCCTTTGCTCTGAGCTACATTGCCAGCCCTATTTTATTTTATTTTATTTTATTTTATTTTATTTTATTTTATTTGCCTAGGCTGGCCTTGAGTTTGCCATCCCCTTGCCTCGTCCTCCCCAGTACTTGAGATGACAGATTTGTATCACAATGCCTGCCCCTGGACTCTGCTCTCTCTGTTTTGACAAGGTAGGCCAGACTAACCTCAAATTTGCGTGTACCTCACTCAGGCTGACAAGGTTGTAAATTATTGAATTTACAACCTTCCTGCCTCAATCTCCTGAAATTGTAATCCCAGCCTGCTGCTGGTATTATAGGCATGTACCACCACATTCAGCTTCTCTCTCTTTTTTGTTTTTTTTCCGGTACTGGGAATCGAACTCACAACCTTGTGCTTCCCAGGCAGGCGCTGTGCCGCTGAGCTAAATTCCCAGCCCCTCTCTCTCTTTTTTAAATAAAAGATTTTTTTCACCAGGCCTGGTGGCACATGCCTGTAATCCCAGCACTGGAGGCTGAAGCAGGAGGATCACTGTGAGTTCAAGCCCAGCCTGGGCCACAGAGTGAGTTTGAGGCCAGCCTGAACTGCATAGTGAGACCCTGTCTCAAAAAACAAAAGAAAAAGGTTTTTTGAGAAATAATTCATGTACCATACAACTCACCCATTAGGGTATATAAATTGGCTGGGGATGTAGCTCACTGGTACAGTGTTTGCCTAGAAGCATGAAGCCCTGGATTCAATCCTTAGTACTGCAAAATTGAAACAAAAACACACACGATCACGGGCATGTCTCAGGCTGGTTGTGCTGCCTTGATTGCTGTGCCCGGTGTTGGGGAGGGGTAGCCCCTCTCTCTCAGAGAATGGATGAGCTGTGAGCGTGGCCTCCTGGTTTCTACACTGTGTGTGAAGCAAGTAATTGTTGGTGTTAACAAGATGGATTCCACTGAGCCACCCTAGAGCCAGGAGAGATAGACAGACACCGGCAAGAAAGTCAGCGCCTCCATTAAGAGAATTGGCCACAATCCTGATGCAGGTGCGAAAGCTACAGGTGACAGCATGCTGGAGCCCCGTGCTAACAAGCATTGGTTCAGGAACGGGGAGTCACTCATGCAGATGGCAGTGGCAGTAGATCCACACTGCTGACCACTTTGGATGGCCCTGACCACCAACTCACCCGAAGGGCAGGCCCTGGCATCCGGCCCTCTGGGATATGTACAAAAGTGCTGGTATGGTCCTGTCCCTGTGGGCTGAGTGAAGACCGGTGTTCTTGCCTTGCTTTGCTTTGCTTCGTTTTGCTTTGTGGAGATGAGGCTCTCGCTGTGTGGTCCAGGCTGGGGGCCCCGTACCCATTGTGGATACATCCTCTGGTGAGTTCCGCAGCTGAGTGTGTGGCTGGGAGGCAGAGCCTGGTGGGAAGAGGGGCGCTGGGGATGTGACTGGAAGGATGTGCTCTTGTCCTTGGCTCCTCCCCTCTCCCGCTGCTTCCTAGCCTCCATGAGGTGCGCAGTGCTCTTCCACCAGACCCCTCCACCACGCTGTTCCTGCCTGGAGCCAGCTGACCAGAGACTGAAAATATGAGGCAAAATAAGCCTCTCCTCCTGCGAGTTGCGGGTGTTGGGTTCTTCATCTCAGCGACAACGCAGTGATGAAGATCACGCTCTGGCTGCTAGCTGTCCTCAGTGTCAGACTGGGCTACTGGCCGGGTTCAGCACCAGTGACCTTTGATGTTCCCAGCTCTTAGGTACCAGCTCAGCATGATCGACTCAAGACAGGGGTCATGAATAGGCAAAGATGTGCCACCCAAAAGGGGCTTTATCAGAACGATGCATGGATGCTTGCGCCGGGGCAGTGTCAGGCTCTGTTCAGTTGTGGATGGGGGACGGCTGCAGGCGGTGGGGACATCCAGAGCGGCTGCGGGTTGTGGTCACCTGGGATGGAGCTGTCACAGAGGCTTTGCTGCCAAAGCAAAAGTCTTTTTTTTTTTT
>NW_004955452.1:7426653-7428552 GCF_000276665.1 Chinchilla lanigera | reverse complement strand
GAGAGAGAGAGAGAGAGAGAGAGAGAGAGAGAGAGAGAGAGAGACATACACTACTGTGAGAATATAAAATGAGACAATGGCTTTGGAAAACAGACAGGCAATTCCTCAAAATGTCAGCTTCCCAGTAATTCTACTCTTAGGCCTCCCTCTTACTCAAGAGAAATGAAAACATCTGTCAATACAAAAACTAACACACAAACACTCACATAAGCATTATGCATGAAATGCCAAAAAGCAAAAACCACCCAAATGCCCATCAACTGACAAATGAATAAAGAAAACACGGTGTATCTGGGTAACAGAAGATGATTCTGAAATACTGCATAAGGGAATGAGCTACTGGTGCATTTTATAACATGAGTGAACTTTAAAAACTTTATGCTAAGGGAAGGAAGTCAGTCACAAAAGGCTGCATAGCGTCTGACTCCATTTGTGTGGGACATCCAGGCAGGCAGACTACAGACAGAAAATAGATTATTAGTTCTTCCTGATGCTAAGGTGGCCATTGGGAAGCCAGGCTGTGACAGCTAATGGTGCTACATTTCATTCTGGGGTTTTAAAAGTGTTGTAGCCAGGTGTGGTGGTGCACGCCTGTAATCCCAGCACTCGGGAGGTTGAGGCAGGAGGATCATTGCAAATTCAAGCCCAGCCTGAGCTACAAAGTGAGCTCAAGACCAGCCTGAACTGCATGGGGGGACCCTGGCTCAAAAAGACAAAAAAAAAAAAAAAAACAAACTCTTGTATATTTGATTGTGGTGATGGTTGCACGACTTTGAGATACTATAAGTAACTTTTTTTCCTCATTAAACTTTAATGTCTCAAAATTCTCTGACAGGGGCTGGACGTGTAGCTCAGTGGTAGTGTGCTTGCCCAGCATCCATGAGGCCATGGGTTCAATCCCAAGTACCACAAATCAATCAATCAATCAATCTTTAATAAAGATACAAAATAACTTTAAAACTTCTCTGACAAATTGTTGGTCAAGTTGTTTCCGTTAAAAAGTACTGATTTTGAGGCAGGCACGGTGGCACATTCCAGAGATCAGCCTGGGTAACATAGCCAGACTTATCTCAAAAATAACCAAACAAGGGCCAAGAGTGTTGGCACAAGCCTGTAAACCTAGCACTTGGGAGCCTGATGCAGGAGGGTTGCCACAAGTTCAAAGCCTGCCTGGACTAGGTAGGGAGACACTGTCTCAAGTAACAACAACAAGGACAGGGGGCTGGAGATTTAGCTCCGTGGCACAGCACCTTCCTGGCAAGCATGAGGTTGTGAGTTCAATCCCTGGTACCGGAAAGAAAAAAACAAAAACAAAACCAAACAAAACAAAAAACCAACAAGGACAAACACCAGAGGGGCAAAGTAGCTCAACTGGTAGAGCATTTGCCTGATATACCTGAGGCCCTGGTTTTGGTCCCCAGCATGCCATCATGCCTGGACCTTTTTTTTTTTTTTTTTAAGACAGAGTCTTGCTATGTAGCCCAGATTTATTTTACTTTTTATGCTACATCTCAAACTTCCTGCCCCTCCTTTTCTTTTTTTTTTTTTGAGACAGGGTCTCACTATGCAGTTCAGGGTGGCCTTGAGCTCACTTTGTAGCCCAGGCTGGTCTCAAACTCACAACGATCCTGCTGCCTCAGCCTCCCAAGTGCTGGAATTACAGGTGTGTACCACCACACCCAGCCCTGCCCCTCCTTTTAATTTTTTTAATTTTTTTTTTTTTTGGATACGAGGTCTCACTATGTAGTTCAGGCTGGCCTTGAACTCACTACATAGCCCAGGCTTGTACTTGTGGTGATCCTCCTGCCTTAGCCTCCCAAATGCTGGGATTACAGGCGTGCACCTCCATGCCTAACTCAATTTTTTAAATTGATAATTTTGCTGGGTGTGGTGGTGCAC
>NW_004955452.1:7423033-7426356 GCF_000276665.1 Chinchilla lanigera | reverse complement strand
TAAATGGCCAGTTGAAACAAATGGTTCTAGACCAGCCTTCTGCAGCTCCTAGGGAGAGAATTAGGTGTTAGGGACGATAGTCACTTCGCCTTCTGAGCTTCCTGACCCCGCCAGCTCCCACAGCCTCCTAGTCCACGGCTTTGATCAGCCCCCAGCAGTGGCCTGCCTCCCACCGTGAGCAGCATCAGGCCCGGAGGAAGCACACTGAGGCCATCCCAATGCCCCTACCTTTTGTGCGTGTGTGTGGTACTAGGCATTGAACCCAGGGCCTTTGCACTCAGCTACATCCCCAGCCCTTTGAGACAGGGTCTTGCTAAGTCAATTAATTGTCTAGGCTAGGCTTGACCTTAACAGCCTCCTGCTTAAGACCCCCATTTGCTGGGATTACAGGCGTTGTCACCACACCCCTCTTCACCCCTAACCCCTTTTATTTTGAGCTGAGAAAGAAACCTTTCTCAGAAGCTTCCCAGTATACTCCCCTCCTTTTCTTTTTTTTAATTGATTGACTGGAGACAGGGTCTCACTATGTAGCCCAGTTGGCTTTGAACTCATGGCTGTCTTGTCTCAGCCTTGACAATAGGGATGCGCCACTGCACTCTCTTTCCCTTCCTTTCTTATTGGCCACTACTGGAGCACAGGACTGCCCTGTACATATCACTGACACTACCACAGCTGGCTTAGAATTCTTCACTAAACTCCAGACATCTTCCTTGAAATGTAAATACCTAAACACAGTTGAGGTTCAGTAAACAAGAAGAAAGGGAAAACAGATTTGAGGTAGATAACAATACTGGCTGGGTGTGGTGACACACACACCTGTAACCCCAGCACTAAAGAGGCTGAGGCAGGAGGATTACTGTCAGTTCAAGGCCAGCTTGAGCTACAAAGTGAGTTCAAGGCCAGCCTGAACTGCATAATGGAACCCTCTCTCAAAAAGAAAAAGAAAAAAATTCTGTCGCCATGTCTTTCCAGCCTTTTTCTTATAGGTATATAAATATAATTTTAATTTTTTTTTTACTGGTGCTGGGAATTGAACACAGGGCATGGGGCACGTGCTCTAACAGTTATTTTTAAATAAACAAAGTAGATCACACTATACATGCAATTCTGTAAACTGATTTATCATTTAACAATATGTTGTATATTACATACAAGTTCCCTATAACATATGTGATCATTATGAATACCTAAAATGTACCAATAAATTTAATTTATTTTGTTTGTTTGTTTTTTGTCTTTTTGAAACAGGGTCTTGCTATGCAGTTCAGGCTGGCCTTCAACTCACTTTGTAGCCCAGGCTGGTCTCAAACTTGCAATGATCCTCCTACCTCAGCCTCCCGAGTACTGGGATTATAGATAGGCATGCACCACCATGCCTGGCCTTAAATTTAATTTTAAAATATGTTGGATATATAAAGAGAAAGAAAATGAGCTGGGTATGGTGGAACATGCCTATAATCCCAGAACTCTGGAGGCTGAGGCAGGAGGATTTCCATGAGTTCAAGGCCACCCTCAACTACATAGTGAGAACTTTCTCAAAAAAAAAGAAAAACAAAAAATAAAAAAGCAAAAACAAACAAACAAAAAAGAAAGATAAAACAAAGAATAAATTGGATATGATTTTCTTTTGAGAGCCAGGAGGATTACTGTGGGTTCAAGGCCAGCCTGAACGACATAGTGAGATGCTGCCTCAAAAAGCAAAACTAGGCTGGGCGTGGTGGCGCATGCCTGGAATCCCAGCCTTTCGAGTTTGAAAAAAAAAAAAAAAGCAAAACTAAAAAGCAGGAATGACAGTGCTGGGGATGTAGATAGAACCGTGGTTGAATGCCTTCCTAGCATATACAAGGCCCTAGGTTCAATCTCCAGCACTGCAAGAATAAATAAACAAAAAACAAGTTAAAATTACGAGTGACAATAGCCTTTATATTTGTTTTGTTTTTGTGACGATTGAGACATACACACAGTTTACTGTGTACACCAGTGTATCAGAGAGATGTGCCTTACCAAGAACACACATTGGTGCAGGTAGAGCAGGGATTCAAATGTCCTCTTCCAGATACCTGTGTTCCTAACCAGTATTCTGGAGGGGCTCCTGCCTGGAACCCATAGCTGCCTGTACACTGCTGGGGAAGTAATGAGAGTTCCTGAACGCTTGACTCTGTTGAATTGAACCAATTTCTACTCGGGCTGCACTTTCCCGTGGACTGTGCTTTGCCCCCTCTGGTTCATCCTGGTTGTGTCATCAGGTCAGGTGGTGCGCACTGCTCCCGGGGGCCCCACTTACTCTCTGCTGACCTGGAATGTATCTTCTGAGTGCACTGTAAACTAGGAGGAGCCCATGGGCTATAAATCCTGGGTCTGGGAAGCCCCAGAGGTCTCTGCCCTGTCCCAGACAGCAGCTGGAACTCTGAGCAGGGGGCCGCAGCCCTCCCGTGGCCTGCCCCGCCCCTCCTGAGGAGTCCAAGGTCCTGTAGGTCTCCTATTTCCAACATATTGCTTGCTCTCTCGTTTCTTTTTCTTTTTTTTTTTCCGGTACCTGGAATCGAACTCATGACCTTGCACTTGCCAGGCAGGTGCTGTGCCACTGAGCTAAATCCCCAGCTCCTCGCTCTCCGGTTTCCAAGGCATTTTTGATGATAAAATCACTTTGGTGTGAGCCTCCTCATTTTGAGCCTCTTTCTGGCTAGAAATTTGGGGAAAGGACCATGGGGATTTAGATTCACTGAACTTGTATTTCTGCTCCTGGAAGCATTTTTCCCCCAAAGTCTATTTGTTTTTCCATTTACCATTCAGTTAATGTGTACCAGGTGTTGTATTGAACACATGATGTGCATTGTTTAATTCAGGATTTCTCAGTTGGAACCATCTTGACTGGATAATACTTTGATTTAGGGGACTAACTACCCTTGCGTTGTAGGACAGTTAGCAGCATGCCTGGTTTATGCGCTCTAGATGCCAGTAGCATTCCCTGTAGTGACAACCAAAAATGCCTCCAGACTTGGCCAAATGTCCTGTGGGGGCAAATCATCCCTGGGTGACAATCACTTATTTAACTGAATAGACCACAATCCTAGGAGCTATCATTTCTTTTGACTTATTTATTTTGGGGTGCTGGGATCAAACCCAGAACCACACAAATGCTAGACAAATGCTCTACCACTGAGCTATACATCCAACTGGTCCTATCCCTTTTTTTTTTTTTTTTTTTTTTTTTTTGAGACAGGGTCTCGCTATGCAGTTCGGGCTGGGCTTGAGCTCACTTTGTAGCCCAGCTGGTCTCAAACTTGCAATGATCCTCCTGCCTCAGCTTCCCAAGTGCTGGG
>NW_004955452.1:7411645-7422893 GCF_000276665.1 Chinchilla lanigera | reverse complement strand
ACTGAGCTATATCCCCAGCCCCTCCTATCCCTTTTTATAGAAGAAAAATGTGAGATTTGAGGAAGTAAAGTCCAAGAAAATGGCACTAAACAAATCCCTATTTTCTGCCAAAAGAAGGAACTAAACAGGCATTGTATAGACATCTTCTCATTGGATCCCACCATAACAAATTTTTCATGTAGATGGTGACATTCTCATTTTATCAATGAGGAAATTAAAGAAAGTTATTAAAGGTCATACAGGTACTTGGCCCTGTTTATTTACACTCTGCCTCATTCCAGATGGACTTGCATTCAGATTCGAGCCCCAGCCGTCTGGTTCCAAAGTCCAAGCTCTTTCCCCGACATGAGACTGACGCTGAGTGTCTGAGCAAGTGGCCCTGTGACAAGTGAGGCAGGGAAAGGCAGCCAGAGCAGAGTCGAGTCAGCAGCACGGGGAGGCTGTGATTTTTTTTTTTTTTTTTTTTTTTTTTTTTTGAGACAAGGTCTCGCTATGCAATTCAGGCTGGACTTGAGCTCATTTTGTAGCCCAGGCTGGTCTCGAACTCACAGTGATCCTCCTGCCTCAGCCTCCCGAGTGCTGGGATTACACGCATGCACCACCATGCCCGGCTTTGCAGTTTGTGAACTGGGAAGATGATTATAATCTCACGGGGGCAAAAAGCCGCCAGGAGATGGGGTAGAGTTCAGTGGTAGAGCTCTTGCCTACCGAGTATAAGGTTCTTGGTTCAATCCCTCACACCGCAAAAAAGAAAAGAAAAACAATCCTCTGTGTGGAGTGGGGAGCCAGAGAAAACAGTCTGCATGAGGGACTGTGGATCTGAGGTTCAATTAGGCTCATCTGTGAAATGGAGCCAATAACAGGCTTTACTATAGAGGAGGCATAAGAGGATTGAAAAAGACCTCACCTGCAAAGTACTTAGTGGGGAACCTAGCACATGGGAGTGCTTGAATAAGTCTTACGACTTTTCCCACTCCCTCCTCTAATAAATAAATATGATCTCTTTTGTAACAAAGAACAAAATCTCCTTTGAAGACTTGCCATTGCCTATAGGATAAAGTCCAATTTTTTTTTAAAAGCCTTGCTCATTTGAGGCAAGCCCTCGACCCCTGAGCTACAAGCCCAGACCAAAGTCCAGAATTTTTGCTGGACTCTGCAAGGCCCTGCCAGGTCCACCTGGGGCTCTCTCAGGCCTCAGCCTTCCTCTGGTTCTCCCTGCCCCCTCTCAGCAAGACTGTGTTCCCCTTCCTGCTGCAAATCTTCTCCTGGACTGTTTTCTCAGCCTTCCTTCTCCCTTCCCACCTTTTGCTGACCACTTATCATTCAGGTCCAGGGTAAACTGTACTCTCTCATGCCTCCTTGGGCTTTTTATTTCTCCATGGCTTTGCTATGTAGTTCAGGCTGGCCTTGAACTCACTATGTAGCATAGACTGACCTCGAACTTGCAGTGATCTTCCTGCCTCAGCCTCCCCAGTGCTGGGATTACAGGTGTGCGCCACCATGCCAGGCACGGCCCGTGTTTAATTGACAGCTGTAGTACTAGCTTCTAGCAGCATCTGGACAGAGGAAGAACTTGACAATGTTAATATAAACAAAGAAAAAAAGTTTCTTTTGATACTCAGAAATGAGACAGACTGCCGGGCGTGGTGGTGCCTGCCTATAATCCCAGCACTTGGGAGGCTGAGGCAGGAGGATCGTTGCGAGTTTGAGACCAGCCTGGGCTACAAAGTGAGCTCTAGGCCAGCTTGAACTGCACAGGGAGACCCTGTCTCAAAAAAAAAAAAAAAAGAGACAGAGCCAGGTGTAGTGGCGCACGCCTGCAATCCCAGCATGGGGGAGACTGAGGCAGGAGGATTGCTGTGAGTTTGAAGGCAGCCAGACCTGCATAGTGAGTTCAAGGCCAGCCTGAACTACACAGCAAGACCCTGTATTCAAAAAAGAAAAAAAAAGAGAGAGAGAGAGAGATGATGTCAGGTGTGTTGGCACAGCCTATAATCTCAACCTTCTGGGAGGCCGAAAAGGGAGGATGTAAGATTGAGCCCAACCTGGCAACTTTGTAAGACTGTGTCTCAAAGAAAAAATATAAAGGGCTGAGTATGTAGCTCAGCGTGAAGGTCCTGGGCTCAGTCTCCAGGAATGCAAAGGGGAAAAAAAAAAAAAGACAGCGAGAGACAGACACTCAACTCCTTCTGTCCCACCCCAACAGGAACCAACTATGAGGTAAGAGGAGATTTGGACACAGGAGGAAAAAATTTCGGCTGCTACATGTTTTTCTGCTGAGACATGTTTTTTAAGGACCATGGGGCATCACACAGGCCCACGCAGGAAGACGGAGCACTCAGGCACTAGAGATTTGCCCACGGTCTCCAGCCGTGGCATCCAGCGTGTATTCTGGCCACTGCTATTGTTGCCTCGGGGCTCAGCAAGAAAAAGTCAAGGCAGGAAAGTGTAGGGTTCTGGCCCTGGGTATGACATACGTGCCACAGAGCTGAAGACCTGAAAGCGCAGGCTTGTGGGATCTCAAGCAAGTCATTGCCTGTCTGTGGTCTTTATTTTCACCATCCATAATAAGAGTCTTAGATCAAGAACCCTGGTAAGCAGATTCTGAGATGGAAACTTGCGTGCAGGAGAATTATTGGGAGAATATCATAGATGGTTTGAAGCGGGCCTGGGCTAAAGGAGAAGTTGGGTTGCGATACAGCTGCAATGGAGGGCTCAGGAATCTGAAATGGGGTGCTAGAGCTGGGGTGATCTTTCAGGGCGGTTTGTCTCAAATAGAGGCAAAGGGGCCGGGCCTCTGTTCCCTTCTTGTCCACCAACCAGGCACTGGAGGCAGACTGCCTGGAGGACGTATAGCTGTGACTCCCTTCAACACGGGGCAGTCCCCAGAGGGACTCGGCTGAAGTCTGAGGAATGAATGCCACAGCCAGGGTGGCACAGCACAGTACCTGCTACCGAGGAACACAGAAGTTTCCCAACCGTTCCACAGAACCTGCAGGCCACAAGTGCCTCCCTGGTTGGGAAACTGCTCTCCTTGGTTGTGGGGTGGTTTTTTTTTTTTGGTCTTTTTAAGACAGGGTCTCGCTATGCAGTTCAGGCTGGCCTTGAGCTCACTTTGCAGCCCAGGCTGACCTCGAACTCACAATGGCTGAGGCTCCTGCCTCAGCCTCCCGAGTGCTGGGATTACAGGAGTGCGCCACCACGCCCGGCATCTCCTTGGCTGTGTTACAGCTTCTCGGAAGAGCAAACTCTACTGCTAGGCAGTCATCGCCCTGGGAGCACTTCTTATTTCTCCTTAGGCCATCCACCACAACAGTAATGTAAACCATTAGTTGAGTAATGATCCACTATCTGTCCCCTGCACTTGACAGTAAATCCCAAGAGAGCAGGAACCATGTCTATCTCCCTATCGCTGTCTCCAGGGCACAGTACATACTAGGTACACAACATCTGGTGAGTGAAAGAGCACCAGGGAGGCTGTGAAAGACCGTCCTCTCGGAGATTCTAAGACAAAAAGGGTTTGTGAAGCACTTCTGCAGATCCACCTGCCTGAGGGCTCTGGCAAAGGCCTGGAACCCGCAGGGATGACTCATGCACCTCTTCTCTACTGTCAGCAGCGCTCAGAAGCTAAACAAAAAACTCAGGCCCCTAGCAACCCCTCTCAAACTCCATCCTGCATCAATAATGTGCCAGGTCCTGGCCTGTAGACTGCAGAAGTCTAACACAGATTCATTAGATCCTATCTGGACTGGAGAACTTGTGCAAATTGAGTTCAACATGATTAAAAAAACAATAAAAAAGCAGATTGAGGGCATAGGTAGTCTGGAGGCAAATGCTACAAAGAACTGTGGAATCAGACAGAAAGGGGTACTAATTCAACCTCAAGGCCTGATCTTGGGCAAATTTCTGAGAGTCGAAAGTCTCAGTTTTTTTGGTTTGTTTTGAGACTTGGTCTCGCTATGCAATTCAGGCTGGCCTTGAGCTCACTTTGTAGCCCAGGCTGGTCTCGAACTCACAGTGATCCTCCTGCCTCAGTCTCCCGAGAGCTGGGGTTATAAGCGTGCGCCACCACACCCAGCAGAATGCCCAAAGTCTCACAAGAGTGCGGTTCCAACTACTTAAACTGTGCTGGGTGGCTTTCATGCACTATTTAATCCTTGCCCCCTTCCTGTGACCAAGGGTATTAATTCCATGAGAAACTAAGGCTAGAGAATTTAAGTCGTTTGCTGCTCACAGTCAGATAGATGTTAAATGCCAAAGCTCAAACATAAACGGGGGTCTAACTGCTAAGTCAGTATTCCCTGGATTCTCACGCATGGTCCCATTTCCACATCTGTACAATGGGCCCCACACTCCCTTTCCAAAGGACTGTCGTGAAGACTAAGTTTGAAAACATTTGCCAACAAATGTTTTCCTCTCGTGTCCCCCTAGGCCTGAGCTTTTTGTTTAGCTTCTGAGCGCTGCTGACAGTAGAGAAGAGATGTATGAGTCATCCCTGACGGTTCCAGGCCTTTCTAGAAATGTTACCTGAAGAGAAATGAAAATATTCTACCCCTAGTTTTATGGCTGAGGAAACTTGAGGCACAGTGAAATGAATCAGTCCCCCTAGGCTAATAAGTGTCTAAAAGTCAGGGCCAGAATCCAAGCTTTGTACTGTAGCTTTGGTTCCGTTTCTCATCTCCTCTCAGGTGATCTGGAAGGAGAAGCAAGCACACAGGAATACTGCAAAATGGGAGAGGTGCCTCAAGGAAAAAGGCTACATACATGCAGGCACTCACAGAAGCTTCCTGGAGGAGACTGGGTTCTCAGTTTATGCCAGCAGGATTCAGAGCAAACGGGAAGCTGGCAGAAGTCTTAGCCTTAGCTGGGCGTGGTGGCGCACGCCTGTAATCCCTGCACTCGGGAGGCTGAGGCAGGAGCATCGTTGCAAGTTTGAGACCAGCCTGGGCTACAAAATGAGCTCAAGGCCAGCCTGACCTGCATAGTGAGATCTTGTCTCAAAAATACCAAAAAAAAAAAAAAAAAAGAAAAGAAAAGTCTTAGCCTTCAGTCCTGATGTGGTTTTCCAATCACCTCACTAGTTCCTGGTGCCCAGGGAAGAAATCTGATCAAGGGCATGCAACTATAAATGACAAGGGCACAGTCTGCATCTCAGACCTTACACCTGGAAAAGGATGGAGAAGAAGGTGATCATAATGTGGAGTGGGGGACACGAGAGGAAACCTCCGGGCTGTCGAGTAGCCTCCCTCTCACCACCGAAGCCCTGTAGCAGGAAAAAAGGCCAGGCGTGATGTCAAAGCCTCAGGGTCTAATAGACCTCAGCTGGAAGCCTGGCTCCACCAATGACCTGCGATGGAGCCTCAGCAATGTCATTTCGCTTGAGTCTTAATTTCCTGGCAGAATTACTGCAGGTTCACAGAAATGGCCTTCGGGTACCCAGTCTAGGGCTTTGTCAGAAGAATAACAAGGTCATTGTTACTCCACAGTGCCAGGTCAGCCACAGATGGGTGGCAAGCCTGGATACCCAAGGGACAGAAGCAAGTTCTCAATGCCCACAATTCCATCTGCAGTCACTGGGCACAAGCAGGGGCTGGCAGGCCAGTCCATGATGCAAGCACAGCTCCCTGCTTGTGCTGGGAGGTGAACCCTGACCTTCAGGAAATTAGAAAAACAGCCCCTTAGCGAGGAATACAAAACAAAACCTCAGTGAACCTTTATTTCTCATCATACACAACTGGAGCAAGGTCAAACGTTTCAGCACTTGCACACTGGATACCCCTTCCCGCCCACCCAGGGGACACATACAGTCATTAAGTCCCCTCGGGAACTCAAACCCCCATGCTGGGACCCCTCTCCTCCTGCCAATCTTCTTCACAGGGAGGGCTTTTAGGCCTGGGGGGTTGCCAGTCGCTTCCCCATGCCCGCCTGGGTATGAAATGGGGCACAGTGGCCAGGTTCCTTTCCTGCCACCCAGGGAAGTCAAAAGCAGCAGCGCTGTGCCCTTGCCTTCCCAGGCACCTCCAAGCTGGCCTAGGAGGAGGCGCTCGCTGCCGGAAGGGCAAGAGAAGTCGCGATTCACAGTTGTTTGCTGCAGAAAGTGCTTGGGTCAGTCCTTCGCTGCTTCTGCCTCTAAGCAATCCACCTACATTCCAGGAGAAGGGACAGGTGCTGGGCTAAAGGTGAGGTTCTTGGAAGGCAGCCAGGAGACTGACTGCAGGGGTAGGGAGCCTCCAGAGGCCTTCAGAACCTTGCAAGAAAGCCAGTTCGCTATCGAGCTGAGATCCCAGGGTGGAGCATGGGATGCTGGGAAACTCGGAAACCACCCCTCAGTCCGCCACTGTGGTGGTCCAGGGCGTTTGGCAATGTCACAGCCACTCAGTCAGCGGTAGGGGCCAGACAGGAGCCCTGGCATCAGCTTCCCTTACTGGGCTCTGGTGCCCTGTCAGCCACTCAGAAGGGCTCAACATTTTGGCAAAAGTGCTTAGCACAGGAGGGTGGGCACCGGCCTCGGCTGCCTGGGAGAACAGGACCTCCCTCTGCTCCTCACAGGCGCTGATCGCGTTTCAAAGGCGAGGCCCTGAGGAGGCCTGATCTCAACCACACAGGACCCGAGTACAGATCAGTTACCTCTGAGTACTCCCTCCTCTTCAGAAGGCAATGTGGCCGACAGAGGCTCCTGCTCTAGAGAGTCTGCTCTTTGGATGTGTTTGGCCCTCTCCTGGGGTCTCCCACCACTGGGTGTGAGCGAAAGGGTTACAGGAGTGAAGAGGTAAAGAACTGAAGTAGGATTTCGGCAAGCATGGAACGGGGGCATGGCGGGGCCTTTAGGCTGCCCAACAAAAAAGGCTTTTGATAGACTGGGCGCACAGACCAGCTGTGACCAACTTTCACATTGATGGGTGAGTGGCAGGTGGGAGGTAATGAAATGAGAACGAGGTGGGGAGGGAGGGCAAAGCTGCCTGGAGTGCCAGTCTCTGGAGCTCCTTGTCCCTCTCCTAGAGGCCAGCCAGGGACTTTGCAGTCCAGGAGGGCCATAGCACTCATGGTGCCTGGGGCCTGGCCGGCCGGCATGAAGGTCCGAGTGTGGCTCATTCCCCTTCCTGTGCCTTCCGCTCTGGGGGCAGGGAAAGGAAGGAGGGCATGGCCCTTGGGATCTCCTAGTCCTCTTCCAGGTCCCACGGGGAGAGCTGAGATCCCAGTCAGTCAGTGCAACGATTCTGTCCATCCCAGACAGAGGAGGAGGGCGTGGTCGGGGACTGCACATCACACAAGCCCGCCCCCTCGGCGGGGTGCACTGGCCTGGGGCAGAGAGGGTCCTGGGCCTGTCTCCAGACAGAGAAGTCCTTGCAGGGAGTAGGGTGCCCCCAGGGTCAGCTGCTCCGGGTGTGGGTCCTGCGTGGGAGGGAGTCAGGTCATATAGCGGGTGATGGCACGGAGGGCGTACAGCAGGGCGGCTTGCATGCGGGCTTCCAGGAGCAGCAGGTTCACGTGGACCTGAGACACAGACCAGGGGGCTGTTGACAAGTGATCTGCAGCCCTCTCAGACTGCCGTGCCCTCTGACCCCTCAGCTCACCCTTCCTAATCCCCACACATATACCCTGACTTTTGCAGAGCAGTTTGGTGCAATGAGTGCTGAGGAACTTCCAGCACATTCTTCTCTATCACCCCTCATCTTTCCATCCCACGGAGCTACAAGAGTGAGCACTCCCTGGCACCTGCATCGGATCAGGGGTTTACAGTTATCTTCTAATTTCATCCTTCCAACAACCTTGAAATGCAGGGAGTGTTTACTCTTACTAGAAAGCGGAAAAGTTCCGAGAAGCGAAGGAAGCAAGGACCCACGTTTCAGCTTCCCAGGTGCATAAATGGCTTCTGAAATCAATAGCAGAGCAAGACTTGAACTCAGGACAACATGTCCAGTTGTAGCCACTGGCAGTACAGACTCTGGGTCCCGCCCCCTTTCCTCTCTACTAGCTGAGCCTGTCTGCTTCCTCCCTGCTCCTCCCTCCAAGGCTGCTACCTTCTCTGAGTGGCGGAAGTGCCTCCAGAAGAGGTTGTACATTCTCCGGGTGGTCTTCTCTGGGTAGCAGGCCACGGTCTTGATATAGACCTTGAGATTCCGCTCCAGGAGCTGGTTCACCTCCCCGTAGTCATAGTCATCGTATCTGGATGAAAAGACCCCCACAGCATTACTCACCCTCTGCCGCTGGAAGCTGCTCCTCCCCACATCCCCACCCTACAGCAGAAGGGACAGAGTGGGAAGAAACACCACAAGGTGGGAAGCAGTAAGAAGCCTGGTTCCTCTTAGCAAAACAGCTGCTATTTGCTGGGTGTGGTGGCGCACGCCTGTAATCCCAGCACTCAGGAGGCTGAGGCAGGAGGATCGTTGGGAGTTCGAGACCAGCCTGGGCTACAAAGGGAGCGCAAGGCCAGCTTGAACTGCATAGCGAGACCTTGTCTCAACAAACAAACAAACAAACAAACAGCTGCTATCATGTATTCCAGGCCAGCGGACTTGCAAGAGACCACCCCAAGGATGCCCAGGAAATGAGCCCACTGTCCCCTTATCAACTGTGCGCCATGTGGATGTGTCCTCCAACTCCTCTGTACCCTGGTACACAGCTCTGCATCCTGAACACTGTACTCATCGACCCACTTTACACTTGAGGGAACTGAAATTCTGAAGTCACTTGCCCTATGTCAGACAGCAAAGAATGGGTTTCAAACCCAAGCCTGCCGGGCTCCGGGGCTTATCTGCCACTTTACACTAAAAGAGGCCGGTGTACATTTGCCTTGGAGAAGATGATAAGGGTAAAGTGGAGCTACTACTGTAGTCAGTTTATGCCTGGAGAAGGCAATTAACTTGTTTAAGGTCAAAAAGCAAACTGATGACCAGTCTAGAAGCTTCTTTGTTGCAGCCCAGCCCAGCCAGCTTCACAGACACCTTCATAGGTCAGGGTGGGTGGGAAAGCCAGGGTGGAGACATCTGCACGGCACATAACTGGTAGTGGGACAGCGGGGAAGGAGGGAGGGCAAGGGAAGAAGGGCCAGGTAGGCGAGCGAAGAAGCCTACACCCGGAGCTCGCCTGCTGCACACTCCCAGATGCTACCTTGCCACCCTGAGTTGGAACCCTGTAATGATCATTGGCACTTGGTATAAACTGTTAAATGAAAAAACTGCCAGGCATGGTGGTGCATGTCTGTAATCTCAGCACTTGGGAGGCTGAAGCAGGAGGATCACTTCGAGTTCAAGGACAGCTTGGGCTGCATAGTGAGCTCAAGGCCAGCCTGAACTGCATAGTGAGACCCTGTCTCAAAAAAGACCAAAAAAAAAAAAAAAAAAAAAAAAAAAAAAAAAAGAAAGAAAGAAAAACTCATGTTCACTAACCTCACTCATGTTTTAGTAAAGTAAGCGACACAAGCAGGCAAGAAAATAGGAACAGATCTTCTTTTGATAAAATTATGTATGCTTTGGCTAGTCATGCATAGAAAAAAGACAGGGGGCAAATATTTGACGGTAAGTGCAGGTGGTGTCATGGGTGACTTTTTTTTTACTTTCTGGTTTTTGCACTAGGCAAATACCTCACCACTGAACTGCATTTCCCAGTCCTCACAGGTAGCTTTTAGGTTCTTACTTTCTTTTGTCTGTTATCTGTGTTCTTTCTCCCTTCTCCCTCGCTTTCTCTGTAGTGCTGAGGCTGGAGGTTGAATCCAGATTCTCCAGCATGGTAAGTAGCACTCTACCCCTGAGCGACAACCCCAGCTCTGTGTTTATTGAGTTCCCTAACAATCAAGCTATTTGCTTCTCTTTGCAAACATCTAACGTGGTTTTTCAATATATTCTTGAGATGAAATTATTATAATTTCAACTATAAAAAAAATGAATACATAAGAAAAAAGTAATGGAATAGCCAGGCATGGTGGTGCATGCCTGTAATCTCAGCACTCGAGGGAAGGCTGAGGCAGGAGGATTGTTGCAAGTTTGAGACCAGCCTGGGCTACAAAGTGAGCTCAAGGCTAGCCTGAATTGCATAGCAAGACTCTGTCTCAAAAAGACAAAAAAAAAAAAACAAAGAAGTAATGGAGAAAAAAATCTCAGGATATGAATATTGCTGTGGTGTATCAGAATTTAGGGAAAATTATTTTTTGCCTCAATTATTTGAATTCTGACAATATTATCAAAGTGAGATTTTTAAAAATTAAAATAACTGTCCTTGACAAGTAATTTCATATCTAGGATTATCTTCAGAAACTTATTTTTGTTGTTGTTTTTTAAGAGAGGGTCTTGCTATGTAGTTCAGACTGGGCTTGAACTTACTATGTAGCCCAGGGCTGACCTCAAACTTGAAGCAATCCTCCTGCCTCAGCCTCCTGAGTGCTGGGATTACAGGTGTGCACTACCATGCCTGGCTACAAGAACTTTTAAGACTAGTCAAAGTATACAGTGTAAGAATGAAATATTGCAAATAATCCAAATATCCAACAAGGAAAAGATTAAATAATTATAGCCAGGCATGGTGGCGCACGCCTATAAGCCCAGCACTTGGGAGGCTGACGTAGGAGGACTGCCATGAGCTTGGGACCAGCCTGGGCTACATAATGAGTTCAAGGCCAGCCTGAACTACATAGCGAGACTCTGTCTCTAAAAGAAAAAAAAAAAGATTATCATGTATCTATAACTGAATACTACCTATTGGCTAAAAAGCACTAAAAGAGCTATTACACTGATAAGAAATGTAGCTCATACTACATTATCAGGTGAAAAAACCCAAATTACAGAATATATCAAATATTGGGGCTAGGGATTTAGCTCAGCAGCACAGCACCTGCCTGGCAAACGCAAGGTCATGAGTTCAATTCCCAGTACCAGAAAAAAACAAACCAAAAAAAAAAAAAAAAACCCCCAAAATATATCAAATACGATCTTATCAATTAAAGAAAAACCTACCCCCCCAAACCAGAAAAATGCTGGGTTTGATGGCACATACTCATGTAATCCCAGCATTTAGGGAGGCTGCGGCAGCAAGATAGCAAGTTTGAGTCCAACCTGGGTAACTTAGTGAGATCCGATCTCAAAATATAAAATAAAAAAGGCTGGGCTGGGGATTTAGCTCAGCGGCACAGTGCCTGCCTGGCAAGTGCAAGGTTGTGAGTTTGATTCCTGGTACTGGAAAATAAAATAAAATAAAATAAAATAAAATAAAATAAAATAAAATGAAATAAAATAAAATAAAATAAAATAGGCTG
>NW_004955452.1:7404116-7411018 GCF_000276665.1 Chinchilla lanigera | reverse complement strand
AAAAAAAAAAAAAAAAAAAAAAAAAAAGCAAGAGCAAAGACAAAAGCAAAAACACAAAAGGAAGGAGAAAAAAAGGAACAAAAAAAAGATTCTGGTTGGTAACTTTCTTTTCTCACTGTCTTTTTTTTTTCTATTGGTACTAGGAATTGAACTCAGGACCTTGCACGTGCCAGGCAGACGCTGTGCCACTCAGCTATATCCTGGCCCCTCTCAATACATTTTCAACACTTTCCCATAGCAAAATAAAGACTTTTCTCTTTTTTTTGCAGTGCTGGTGACCAACCCAGGGCTTTATATATGCTAAGCAAATACTCTACTATTGAGCTACATCCCTAGCCCTTAAAAAGGCTGCACTGTATTTCACTGAATGGCTATAGCATTATTTAAAGTTCCCAAGCCGGGCATGGTGGTGCACACCTGTAATCCCAGCACTCAGGAGGCTGAGGCAGGAGGATCACTGTGAGTTCGAGACCAGCCTGGGCTACAAAGTGAGCTCAAGGCCAGCCTGAACTCTTTTTGAGACCCTGTCTCAAAAAGACCAAATAAATAAATAAATAAATAAATAAAGTTCCTTACCAACGGGTACTTATGTTGACCTTATTCACTATGAGAGAAAATCTGCTATTTGAAATGGAAATATAAACACTATATAAGCTAAGTATACGATGTATGTACATAACTACGTATAGATGTGCTTCTATATATGTAAGTTTACACACACACACACAACCACAGTTATTTCAGTGTGGGGTTAAAGAGTGTCATTTCTAAGGTTTGAACAATGAAGACTTACTAATTTTTAAAATCAGCTAAGTAAAGTTACTTTGAAAAATAGTATGGGCAAGAAGAAAAAGAAGTAACAACAATAAAATAAAGTAATAGTGAGCTGAGAGTAAGATTCGTGGCGCACACACCCTTGACCAGGAAACGCGTGCTCACCTGATGCCGAAGACGCAGTGGATGTAGTTCCAGATGGCCCTGCGGAGCACTGAGGTGTCCACGCCACTGTGCATGGCGATGGTGTTGTAGGTGAGGCTATAGGCTGCCTGGAACTTCTCGTCCAGCAGCTGCCCGCCCTCAGGGTAGAGTCGCTGGATCAGTGAGTAGCCGTGGTCTTCCCAGGTATAGTCCTGAGGCACACGGGAAGCGGTCAGTGAGTGAGACCAAGGCTGACCACAGACCCCATCCTCTGGACCTTAGATCTAGCCCCGGCTTTCCACAATGCTCCCTCCCTCCACTATGATTTTTGTTGTTGCTGTTTTGGTTTTTCGAGGCAAGGTCTCACTGTGTACAAGGCAAGGCCTCACTGTGTATGTAATCCAGGTTGCTTTGAACTCACGTCAATCCTCCTGCCTCAGCTTCCCGAGTGCTAGAATTACAGACGTGCACCACCACACCTGACTCTGCACAACAAATATAACACACTGACCCTGAAAAAGCCACAAGTATGTACTTCAGTGGTGACCTGCTCCCTGCAATCAGGACCACAAGCTCAGGGCACAAATGGGTCCCTTCTAGACCTGTGGGATCCCACTACCTTCATGTGGTCTTGCAAGAAGGTACCTTAATCATTCAAACTATCTGTCCCCTGCTTTTCTGTAAATCTTCATGCGGCCTTGCAAGAAGGTACCTTAATCACTCAAACTATCTGTCCCCTGCTTTTCTGTAAATCTTCATGCGGCCTTGCAAGAAGGTACCTTAATCACTCAAACTGTCTGTCCCCTGCTTTTCTGTAAATCTACAGCAATGGCCTATCCCAATGGGGTAAGCCCTACCTGGGCCCGGAAGGTGGGGGGTGCTTGAGTCCCTCGCCGGGTGAAGTCCTCATATCCAAAAGTAGGGTCTTCTACAAAGCACAGCATGTCTGGGTGTGGAGAAGGCTCCAGGATGTCAGCTGAAGACCATGTCAGAGAGAGGTCACAGTGAGGGCGAGGCACAGACACACAGGGCTCCACTCCTGATTAATCGTCAAATGGGGGGCAAGGAGAGACAGAGGAGAGGCCAGAGAGAGCCCCTTGCTGCAACGGGGAAGAGCAGGATTTTCGCTAGAGCTAGTGCTGGGTAGGAGGTGGGTCTGGACATGGGCCCAGGAGGCAAGGCCCCAGAAACAGTAATAGTGACAGTCTTCCGGAGCTGTCACGCTGGGCCAGGGCCTGTGTTAAACGTGTTGCTCATTTTCCCTTCATGCCAGTCCTAAGGCCCTGAGGCAGGAAGTGACTACCAGTGGTCACACAGCCGGAAAGGCCAAGAGGCCTCTGAATACCTGAGAAGGGAAGTTCAGAGGTGGCTGCCTCTGAAGGCATGACGTGTGAAGGTGTCTGCTCCCACAAATGGCTAAGAAGGGGACAGTCCCGGGGACCCATACCTGAGGGGGCTACCAGCAGGCTCTCGGACTTCTCCATCTCAAAGCGGCACTCCATTTCCTCCTGGGAGGCTCCCTCATCCCGCAGCAGGCTGTCCTGCAGCTGCCTCATGCGTTCCATCAGAGCTTCCACGTCACGGGCGGCCTCGAAGCCCTGGAGGAGGGACCCAGTGCTCACCACAGATTCCCCCTCCTTTCCCCACAGGAAACTCCACCTCAGCCTTCCCACACACCAGGCCTTCCTGAATGATCACACAGGGCCAGGGCCGCCTGGGAAGCAGCCACTGTGCCGCACAGCTCACACGGTCCGTGAGCCACAGAAGGGCTGCAGGCTATCGAGAGACACCTGTCTTCTCTTAGATCAACTTCCCTTACAGGTAATTTTAAAATTACTTGTATTTTTTATTACTCCTGTGGTACTAAGGATCAAACTCAGGACCTCATTCGTGCTAGGCAAGCACTCTACCACTGAGCTCTAGCCACAGCCCAAAATTGTCTATATTTGAACATTAAAACAAAGTCATATTAAGGAGTCTTAGGTAGACTCTCTTTTGCTTGTTTATTTTGAGGTGAGGTCTCCCTATGTAATTCAGGCTGGCCTGGAACTCATGATCACCTGCCTCGGCCTCCGCTGGGATCACACACATATGGTTTGCCTGGCTTCAAACTTTGTCATCTTAAAATGACAAAACCCAGAGGCCATGTGTTGAAAGGCCAGTCAGATGGTACTTCACCTGCTCCTCACAACCCACAGTTAGTGAGGTCTTTATCCCCACTCAACAGATGAGGAGAACGAGCTTCAAGGTCAAATAACATTTTTGTGGCCTCTCAGCATGAGGAGATAAGGAAATAGTGGCTTCAACCCAAGAGCCAGAGGTCATGCCAGCTTTTCCCCCCAAGAGCCAGGACCACGGTGACTCACCCCGGAGTTGTTCAGTGCGTCTCCGCTGGGGGGGCTGCTTTGCTCACTGGGGGGTGATGGTGCCTGGGGGGCAGGACTGCCCTCTGGGTCCCCCTCCGGAAGGATGCCACAGCCAAACACGAAGGAGGCCAGTGAGTGGCAGTGGGTGAGCAGGACCAGGGCTTGGATGAGCTCAGCGAGGGACCAGCTGTGCTCCCCCGTCTTCAGCAAGGCCTGGAGAGTAAAGACGGCCAGAACTGCTCAGTGTCTGCCCCTGGGCTGCCGGCCGCGTCCCAGCCCAGCCCTGGGGTTTCCTTAGGGACCCGCCGCTGTCCACTGCACCTGGATGTGCTCCTTGGTGATGAGCCACGGCCGATGCGCCAGCAGCTTGTTGATCTCGCTGAGTTTCCGCAGCTTCTCAGGGGCCCGATGGAGGCCCAGCAGCCACTCGGGGTCACCACCCGTCTGCAGAAACTCAGCCATGTGGGACCCCACCAGGTAGGAACACTGGTGGCGGGCAGCAGCCTGTGGGGGGGAAGGTTCGTCAGAGCCCGGGTCACTCTCCTCTTTCGACGCCTCACTCAAGGAGGGACCCCTTGGAGGGAGGTATACCACAGGGCTTACGGCCAAGCGGCAGAAAAGCTAGGCTTCTTTCACTCAGGCTCTGGCACCAGTGCTGCAAGTCACCTGACTTCTTTGGCCCTCAACTTCCTAATGTCTGAAGTAGGCACCGACGATGCCTCTCTTCAAAACTAAAACTCTATGGACAGCCAGACAATGCTAGACCTTTCTTTTCTTTTCTTATTCCCTTGAGACAGGGTCTTGCTCTGCAGTTCAGGCTGAGCTTGAACTCGCTGTGTAGGCCAGGCTGGCCTCAAACTCGAGGTGATCCTTCTACCTCAGCTCCCAGCTGCTGGGATTACAGGCATGCGCCACACGCCCAGCTCCAAGCAAGGCCCTTCTTCTTCATCTATGAAATCAATTCAGGAAGCCCCTAGCAAAGGGATCCAAGGACAGAACCCCCATGTGGCCACGCCTACAAGGGCCAGGCGCAGACAGGCTCACCATGATGGCAATGTAGTGGCGCCACGAGCTGGCCAGGGGCCCGTCTGTGTGCAGCAGCAGGTAGTGCAGGCGCCAGAAGCTGCTAAGGTAGTCGGGGTGCAGGCCCATCACCACGGCCAGGTTGTCCACCCGTCCTGAGGACATCAGAGCTTCCAGCCCCAGGTGCTGCTCCAGGCTCTCGGCCCCCTCCCGAAGGACCTGCCAAGCAAAGAGGAGGGTGTGGGCCCATAAGAACAGAAAACCAGCATCACATGCAAAAAGGGGAAGATGGAGAGGAAAAGACAGTCCAACAGGCGATGAAACAAAATCTTATTAGGGCTGGCTGTGGTGGTGCACACCTGTAATCCCAGCAGAAGCTGAGGCAGGAGGATCATGTGAGTTCGAGACCAGCCTGAGCTACAAAGTGAGCTCAAGGCCAGCCTGAACTGCATAGTGAGACCCTGTCTCAAAAAGACAAAAAAGAAAAAAAAAATCTTATTAGGTATCTTACATAGTACTAGTCAATATTTATAGAATACTTTGTGGCAAGCATTGTTCAAGTAATTGCTATGTATCGACTCATTTAATCCTCACAAAAGCTGCATCAGTGGCAGAGCTGCTGCCTAGCATGCACCAGCTCCTGGGTTTGATCCCCAGCACCACAAAAAATAAAATAGATGAGACTAGAGCTCCATCTTCTCCTTTACAATGACTTACGTTTTTTGGCAGTGATGGAACTAGGGCCTCACACATACTAGGCAAGCACTCAGCACAGCCTGAGCTCCTTTTTCATTTTCTTTTTCCTTTTCCATCTTTATCTATCTATCTATCTATCTATCTATCTATCTATCTATCTATCTATCTATCTATCCTTTTGAGACAGGGTCTCGCTATGTAGTTCAGGCTGGCCTTGAGCTCACTTTGTAGCCCAGGCTGGTCTTGAACTCTCAGTGGTCCTCCTGCCTCAGCCTCCCGAGTGCTGAGATTACAGGTGTGCACCACCACGCCCGGCCTCCTTTTCCATTTTTAAATAGGACAAGTCAGACACAGAGACTGAAAGTAGAGAGTCTGGGCGCTGGGTTGTAGCTCGGTGGTATAGTATGTGGTTACATGCATCAGGTCCTGAGTTCCAATCCCTTCCACTGGGAAAATGAAAAGAATACACTTCCTTGGCCCTTCACGGAGCTTCTGTCCTACCATGGTAAATGTACACAAACACTAAGGCCAGGTGCAAAAAATGCTTCACATTTCCCAAGTGTTTTCTCCATGCCATGTCTGAACTGGGGTTCTCTCTCCATTATTAAATCTCCCAAATAGTCCTATGAGGCCATTCTTTTTCCTGCCTTGAGCTCACTTTGTAGCCCAGGCTGGTCACAAACTCACAAAGATCCTCCTGCTTCAGCCTCCCGAGTGCTGGGATTACAGGCGTGTGCCACCATGACTGGCAAAATATATACTCTTTTTAGTATTATATTTTCTGGTTGATTTTTTTGTTTGCTTTTTTTCTTTTTAAGACAGGGTCTCACTATGCAGTTCAGGCTGGCCTTGAATTCACAGCACTCCTCCTGCCTCAGCCTCCTAAGCGCTGGGGTTATAGGCGTGCACCAACACTCCTGGTCATGTTCCTCGTTAAGGCCAAAGTTATGGTAAATGACAGAACCAGGGTTCAAATCTGGATGAACTCCAAGTCCTGTTTCTTTCCTTTATTATAAAAGAGGAGTTATTTAACATTGAAAAGAATACTATAAGAACAATATGTGAACTTAAAATTCTGTGCTACTGATATAATCAGTGGGTGGGTTATTCATCTTACATTTACAAAGGACTAGGGAAACAGGGAACTTAGAAACTTGTTACCATTTTGGTCTACACATTTACAAGAGGAAGAGACAGTAAACAAAACATCTATCCCTATTCAAAGGCCAAAGGAAACAAGCAGTCACTTTAAAATTCTGCTGTGAATGTGTTCTGAAAGTACCCTCACCAGCCATGTCCACTACAATGTAAGATCCATGATGTCAAAGATTTTTGCCTGTCTTGTTCTCTGTGCAGAATTCCTAGAACAATGCCTTACATAGATTTCATAATTCAACAAATAGCTGTTAAATGAATGCATGGGGGCTAGAGTGTCGCTCAGGGGAAGACTGCTTGCTTAGCACGCGTGAGGCCCTGTGTTCAATCCCCAGCCCTGCAAACAAACAAACAAACAAATGAACTGACTCTGTAAATGAAAGTTTCTCTAATGTAGTAAGTGAAAAAACAAAAACAAAAACACAAGCTATGATTTTGTGTTTATACTGACAACAAATACCGCCCCACCCCCTTTTTTTGTCACTTTGGAGACAGGGTCTTGCTATGCAGTTCAGACTGGCCTTGAGCTCACTTTGTAGCCCAGGCTAGTCTTGAACTCTCAATGATCCTCCTGCCTCAGCCTCCCAAGTGCTAGGTTTACAGGCATGTGTGACCAAACCTGGCACAACAAATATCCACGTGAAAAAAAGGCCAGAAAACTAAACTGTGGCAAATGGTTAAGAGTAATGATCTATGCAGGGGGCAGAATAACAAGAGACCAGAGGTTCCTGAAACACAAGAAAT
>NW_004955452.1:7393368-7402298 GCF_000276665.1 Chinchilla lanigera | reverse complement strand
AATAAATGCTGTTGGTGGTTGGTGGGTGTAGTAAGGTGGTACAACTACTACAGAAATCAGTATGGAGACTCCTCAAAAAACTAAAACTAGAACTTCCACTCTATCCAGCTATTCCCCTTGCAGATAGATATCCTCCCAAAAGAATTAAAGGCATTACACCACAGTGATACATGCACACCTGTATTTGTAACAGCACAGCTCATAATAGCTAAATATTGGAAGCAATAGGTGAATGGATAAAGAAAATGTAGCATTTATACTTAATGGAATACTATTCTGCCATAAAGAATAAATCTGAGTCATTTGTAGGAAAACAGATCCACCTTGAGACCATGATGTTAAGCAAAATAAATTATACAAGCTTAAGTATCACATAGTGCCCCGCACGGTGGCAAACACCTGTCATCCCAGTGTGCCAAACGCCGAGGTAGGAGGATTGCTGTGAGTTCAAGACTAGCTTAGGCCACACAGTGAATCCAAGGGCACCGTGAACTACATAATGAGACTGTGTCTCAACTGCCAACCAAAAATTAATAGATCAAATAAATTTAAACATATTTACCATTAAATTTATTTTTTGCTGAATGAGGCGGTACACACCTGTAATTCCAGCATGCTGGGGGACTGAGGCAGGAGTATAAGAGACTTAGTAAGACTCAGTTTCAAAAAAAAAGTTGGGGACGGGACGGGCAGAGATGTAGTTCAGGGCCAAGGTGGTGGGCTCAATCCTCAGCACCAACGCATACGCAAATGGACAGATGGAGCCATTGGCGCACCCTGCGCGGAGGAGCCAGGCAGGAGATCTCTACCCCTTTGGTGGGTGATGAACAGGTAAGAGCTAATCTCAGGCCGAACTGTTCAGGAACTGGGCAGGAACCCAGGAGCCCCAGTATTTCTGGGCGGGAAAGACCCAGAAAAAGGAAATAAATAGCCATCATCTCGTTGCACATCTCCAGAGGCCACTGCCTTAGCAGCCCCACAAACCCGACACAGAACCCACTGCCGCCTGTACCCCAAAGCCAGGAACCAAGTACACTAGAAGCTCACAAAGGAGCCCATTTCCAGTTTCTCTGACCTTCCCTGTCCACAGCCTCCTAGTTGTCTCCCTGCCTCCCTGGTCCTGCCTTCTTCTCTCTTTCACCTTCCTCACAGCAGCCAGGTTAATGTTCTGACGTCTAAATGTGGTCACCTGGCTTCAAACTGACAGCCCCCCCCCATGGGCTTCCAAAAAGTGAGTGGTCCAAGCCCGCCCCCACCCACTGGCCGTTTCTTTGGCAGAGCTAACCCTGAACAGTCCTAGGAACATTTTTCTGATGTCCATCAGTGACCCCATAATTCTCAGTTGTTATGGCTGTGTCTACGCCCCCAAAGCCTCATGCAGTCATAGGTGGGGAGTTTTGAAGGTGGCTGGGTCAGCATGCGTGATGCTGGGATTAAGGGTGCCCCACCCTGGGTATCAGTGACACCACCCCAAAGGTGGGTGTTCAGGATGGAATATAAAGGGACAGAAAGAAACTGCTTGGCTACTTTGCTGCCTTCTGCTTGCTGCTGTGCTGTCTCTTGCCTGCTTGCCATGGACTATTTCTCCTGGGCGATGCTCCTCTGCCGTGGCACCCTGTCTTGAAGCCAGCCGACTATGGACTGAAACCGCTACAAACTGAGCTGAAATAAATCTTTCCTCCTTTAACTTGTGGGTATCAGGTATTTTTGTCTCAGCAATGAGAAAAATAACTAAGACACCAATGACTTTGCTTCTGAAAACAATGTCGTCTAACCCTACCTGAAACTTTTCTACTCCCAGATCTCACTTTTGGAGAGAAGGGCCAGATTATTCATTGTGCCCTGTGAAGGAAAACAGAGCGAGCCAAGCAGGGGGTCCAAGGCTATGGGAGTCTCTTCCAACATAAACACAGTTGCCTTTCTTTAGAAGCTACCAGAATTCTTGTCTTAGCTATCTTTCTTATTATTGAAACAAAATACCCAACACCCAAAGTTAAAAGAGGAAAGGTTTATTTCGACTCACAGTGTGTAGCAGTTTCAGTCCATATTCGGCTGACGCCAAGGCAGGAAAAAACAGCAGAGGGGCATTGTAGAGGAGAAACAGTTCATGGCAGACAGAAGACAGCCAAAGCAGCAAGCAAGCCACAAGCCTCTCTCTGTCCATTACATCTTATCCAGGCCACCTGCCCTTAGGGTGGCTAGCACTCACACCTTGAAGCCTAGCACTGCACCATGAGTCAATACCAGTGTCACATACTCCAAATCCAGCAACCTCTGAGAAGTCCCATCTATGACCACCTGAGGCTCTGGGGGGACATCTAGATACAAGCCCTAACAATCATGTACACTCTAAACCTGTTTTAGCTGGGTGTGGTGGTGCATGCATCCTTAATTCCAGAATGCAGAAGGCTGAGGCAGAAGGATTGAGAGTTTGAGGCCAGCATGGGCTACACAGTGAGTTCAAGGCCAGCCTGAAGTACCTAGTGAGACTGTCTCAAAACAAACAAGCAAAAAAACACTAAACCTGCTTATCCTAGAGATGGAGTTCAGGAAGGATACTTTTTCTCTTAACTTGAAAGAGGACGGGGCTGGGGATATAGCTCAGTGGCATAAGTGCCTGCCTGGCAAGCCTGAGGTCATGAGTTCGATTCCCAGTACCCCCCCCCCACAAAAAAGACACCATGCCCAATTCCCAGCACTAAAACAAAAAACAAAACAAAACAAAAACTAAAAGAGGGGCTCTTCCATACTGGCCTTGGAGCCACCTTACTCAAATCAGAGCCACATCCTCACTGGAAAGGGACACAGTTTCCCAATTCTCCCTTTCCATTAAGATCCAGACCTAAGCCAGGCATGAAGGCACATTTCTGTAATTCCAGCCTAAGATCACCAATATCCTGGGCTATACAGAGACCCTGTCTCAACAAACAAAAATATCCAGACTTAGTACCCCAGTCACTAAAAATTATAAATGGGCCTTCTTTTTCAAGGGGCCAAAAGCCTCCAGAGGCAGATCTGTGGGGGTCTGAATATTCACAAAGGAAAGAACCATGAGACCTGCAAGTCTGTGAGGTGGGTGAACCAATACTGCCGTGTACTCGCTGCGTGGCTCTGGGCAGGTACCCGAGACGCTGGGCCTTAATCCTGCGCCAAGTGGGCTGAGCTGACTGTTCAGGCCCCTTGCAGCCCACACTGGGAGCCACCAGGCCAGGCTGGTCCAAGGCCAGCACAGTAACCACGCCGTCACAGAACACTCCCTTAAAGCTGCCGTCCTCCCTACCCAAGAGCAAACCCTACAGCTCAGTCCGGGAGATAAGAACTGCTCATCCCACAAACTGCCTCCCCCTTGGGGATCTGAGGGCAGATAGAAAACCGTACCAGGGCAGGCAGAATTGGGGTAGGAGACCACAAGGGTCCTGGGCTCACCAGAGATGCCAAGGAGGAACAGGAACCGCCTTGGGTACCACCTCACTTCAAATTCTGAGCCAGGAGCTGTCAAAAGCAGGAGCTGATACCCTGAGGCCTATATATGTTGGGTTTGGGTCCATCTCATCTTCCAACAGCAGCAACACCAATAATGCAGAGTGTAGTTTTTGTTTTGGGTTTTTTTTTTTTTTGTGGTACCGGGGATTGAACTCACAACCTCGCGCTTGCCAGGCAGGCGCTTACGCCACTGAGCTATATCCCCAGCCACTCTTTGTTTTTCTGTTTTTGAGATAGGGTCTTGCTATGCAGTCCAGGCTGACCTCAAACTTATTATGTAGCCCAAGCTGGCCTTGAGCTGGAGGTGATCCTCCTGCCTCAGCCTCGAAGAATGCTAGGATCACAGGTGTGCACCACTAGGCCCGGCAAGATAGAGGCTTTTGACACAAACTGCTGAGGCTCAAATGACAGCTCCACTACCTATCTGTTAGCTCTGCATCTCAGTTTCTTCACCAAATAACAGGAGTAGTAACTAATTTCCCTGGGGTTGCCTGAAGATTTAATGAGATAATGCTACAAGGCTAACCTCTGCACCTCCATCACCCAAAGCACTTAATAAAAGTCAGCTGGCATTAACCTCATTGTTATTTCAAACAAGGGCTTCTCAGCCCAGGCGGTACATTAGAATCCCTTTTAGAAAGGTTTTAAATACAGATGTCTGACCCCAACTATTCTAATTGAGTTGGTCTGGGGTGGGGCCCCAGTAAAAGGCAGCAGCCAAGAGCTGAGAACCATTATTTGCACTATTTATTGATCACTTTCAAGTGTAAGGCACCATGCTAAGTGCTTTCCAGGTGGAATCAGAATTTGTTCACTTGGTGAAGAGTTCGATGATTCTACTGCAGGCAGCAAGGACACAAGAGTGAGAAGACCAAGTCTCAGCCCTCATATAATTTTGTACTCATAGAGAAAGACAAAGGATGACTAGGATTTCATTTCATAAAAAAGTGAATGGAACAGAGCAATGACTGTAATGACAGTAGGGTGGGAGAGTGTGCACTATTTAGTGTAAGAGGCAGGAAAAGCCACTGGGGAGGTGACCTTTGAAGACTGAGGGGACCAGCACTCCAGCCAGAGGGAATAGACAATGCAAAGCTCTGAAAGCAAAACCAAGAGCTAAGAATCTATGGCTCCAATACCCCGCATGCTTCCTTGGCCTTGACACCAGGGGGAGTCCAGGGAAGGCAGGCAGAGAGGGATCCTACTGCCCAGACCAGCCCTTCCCGGATTCCCTGAGGGCAGCGCAAGTCAGTAACAACACTAACAACAATAATATTAATGGCCAGGCAAGGAAGGTTACCACTGGCTAAGCACTGACTTCACAGGCACCACCTAGACTTTAAAATAGAGACTATTGCTACCCTCCCTACAGACGAGGAATAAAACTCAGCGAGGCTAGCTTACTTCTGGTCACTCAGCCAGAAAGAAGGCAGTGGAGGAGTTGGACCAGATCCCTCCAAGTTCAGGAACTATTTCCCCATTCTACAAACTTCTCAGGGTCTCCACAGTTGGTGGGCTTTTGCACCTGGGGTTCACCAAGAGTGAGCTGCTTCTTGTCTCTACTCACAGGCCCAGGGGTCCACTGCCCTTAATTACAGCATTTGTCACTGCTGCTTTTTTCTGGGGGCGGTACAGGAATCAAACTCAAGACCTTGCGCTTGCCAGGCACGTGCTTCTGCCACTGAGCTATATCCCTGGCCCCTGTCACTACTTCTTTCTTTCTTTTTTTTTGTTTTTTTTTTCCAGTACCAGGAATCGAACTCATGACCTTGCGCTTGCAAGGCAGGCGCTTTGCCACTGAGCTAAGTCCCCAGCCCTGTCACTACTTTCATCTAGGACAGACCCTGCCTCTAGTTCTCCGCTGTTATGCCAGTATCCAGCACAGCCAAATTCAACAGAACTTCCTGTGATACTGCAAGGTTTTATATCCACATGGTCGAATACATACCGCGGTACCTAGTCCCAGGGGCCGAGCATTTGAAATGTGACTAGTACAACAGAAAGAAAAAACCAAAACTTTCCTGTAATCTGAATTTATTTTTTTGGAGATAGAGTCTTGGACTCTCCCTATGTGGCCCAGGCTGGCCTTGACTTCGTGATCCACCTGCCTCAGCATCCACCTCCTGCTGGGAGTAGCTGTGTTGCCGCGCCACACAACCACACGTCAGGCTATCTAAATCTAAAATGCCAGTGAGCCCAGGTTCAGCACATCTGTTAAAGGTGTGCTTCCTAATTTTACCTGGATTTTACAGATGAAAAAAGGGAAATCCAATGAGGGTTGTTCTTTTTAAATCCAACTGGGACAGTCACAGAGGCCAGCAGAAACAATGAAGTCAGACTGCTCTCTGGGAGGTCACTCAACAGGAGGTCTTTAGGCCACCAGTAAAAAGAGAGTAACTGCCTCCGAGCTGAGGGCCTGCCTCCCAATTCAAGGGCCCCAGAAGACTGTTAACTTTTGTATTAGTTCTGGTACATGCATGAAGGTTCCACCTAATCTTCATCAGTTTTGGGACAAAGGAGACACTAATTTGCAAACAAAGAAAGATTAAGGGTCTAAGAGCTACCAGCCCACCAGTGGCTAATCTGCAATTTAAACCCAGGAATGCCTGGTACCCTCAGGGCCACCTTTATACTGCACCACAAGAGTTCCAGGAAGTGGCTGCAGGCCTGGAGATTTGAATCCAGTTTAGTTTGGCTTCCCAGGCTTCTGTCCACCATCTGGTTGGCCTCTTGGAGTAGCTCCACCATTGTTCTTGATATCTGGGCCTGCAAACCCTGGGTTTTAGCTATAGATCCTTGTTCGATCAGTACGCTGACCAAGAAGGGGCACATATTTCCACCCCACTCCTAGTAGCTAAACTCAGGTAGTTAGTTAGCCGGGTGTGGTGGTGCACACCTATAATCCCAGCCTTCGGGAGGCTGAGGCAGGAGGATTGCTGCGAGTTCAAGACCAGCCTGGGCTACAAAGTGAGCTCAAGGTCAGTCTGAACTGCATAGCAAGACCCTGTTTCAAAAACACAAAATAAACAAACAAACTCAGGTATTTGTCTGTGTTTGCACCTGTGAGAAAGATAGCACGAGCAGTCAATCATATCCACCAAGCGTTGGATGTCATCTCACCAAATCCTCATAATCATCCCAAGGGATATGGGTATTGCTTATCCCCTTCTTTTTTTTTTTTTTTTTGGTACCGAGAATCAAACTCAGGACCTTGCACTTGCCAGGCAGGCGCTGTGCCGCTGAGTTCTATCCCCAGCCCGTTTATCCCTTCTTTATGGACAGGCACAACTCCAACCTGACCTCAGAGCCAGAGTAATTTACAAGGAGCCGCTAAGCCAGCCAGGGAGAGATCACTGTGTGCACTGCCGAGAGGCAGAAGGCAGTACTGGGGCTGAGACCTGCAGGATGTGTCCAGCGTGGCAAGGGAGACTGAGGAGCAACACCGAATTTATGTGAACCAAGTAACTGGTTCACATTGTTGGGCCCAAAACTCCCGCCATGGAGAAGGGCATTGGAAGAGGATGTGCAAAGAAACGTATCCTGTGCGTGGGAAGCTTGTAGAGCCCAACGCAGCTTTGAAAACATATGAGCAATACTAGATAAAGGGCAGCCCCAGGACTGTCTGGAGATAGTGACCAACGATGGGAGTCTTGGAAACTGCACAGCAGGTCCTCCCTTGGACCTTGAGCACCAGGCCCTGTAAGATTGGCACACTGCTATCTTCCAAGAATTCCACTTCCCAAGGTCTTTGCTACAGAAAAACTTAAGAGAAATATCTCAGACAAACCACCATTCCACTGAAAAATGACTTCCTCTAAGTCCCTGGAAGCCTGACCACACTACCCAAGGCACTCTTCTCCTTAGACTACTTTCCAGGTCATGTCCCAGAGAAGGGGAGGGCACACATCAGAAAGGTGGAATCCTAGAAAGGGAGATGACCACGTTCTGACAGTAGCTGGCATTTTGGTTCCAGTTACCGTGTCGCATGTAGTACTAGGCACCAGACACTGTGCTTTGGCCTTTGCTTGTATTCTGAGTTAATTCTCCCGACAGCTCTATAAAGATACCTTTGAATCCCCATGGGAAGAAACTCCAATCAGAGGAGTGATCACTTGGCTGAGGTGACACTGTAAGTGGAGGGCTGGGACACCAACCAACCCAGCATTTGCTTACCGTAGTGAGAGCAGGTATCTCAATAATAACGCGATTTCTGTTTTTTTTTTGTTTTTTTGTTTTTTTTTCCATAAAGACACAGACTAAAGTGACTTAGCTGGGAAGAGGCAGGAGAGAGGATTCCTGCAACTGGGGCTCCTAAGCATGGTGGAAAATGGTAAAGAACTAACAGGAAGGCTTGGGATGTGGTGCGGTGGCAGAACACTTGTCTAGCATGCAAGAGGTACTTGATTCAATTCCCAGTACTAAAAAACAACAACCACCAAAAGCATCTAACAGAAAATCCCAGAAACGGCTCAAGCAGAGCGGAGATTTTCCCTGGGTCACACACTCTAGCTCTAGCACTAGCACGCCACTGACTCAGCCTCGAAACACACCCACCTCCACAACACTCCAGGCTAGGAAACTAAAGAAACAAGCAAAAGTCCCTCTTGTGCCAAGCACTGTCCAAAATCCTAGAGACACTCAGGCTAAAGAATGAGGTATGGGATTAGTGAAGGAAGGCTCTGTCTCAGCTCCTCCTAAGCCTCAATTTTCTCATTCGGTAGAAGGGGGATACAATATATAAGCTTGTATTTGCTGGTTTAGTCCAGAGGACGCAGAGACCAGACAAACCTCAGCGCCTGACATCTAGCAGATGCTCAATAAATAAGATGTTCACTGCCACTGCTGTTATAGCGGTGGCGGGAGAGGAGTTGAATTAGGTCCTTATTCCTTGCTTCCCAGCAAAGCCCCTTTAAGGCTGTGGGGGGCAGGGAGGGGGAGGTCCTCCCTGAGGAAGTCTAAAGATCTCTGAAAAAACTCTGAAGATCCTAGACCACTTAAGAAGGAACAGCCTAATCAGAAAGTCTTCAGGAGCCACTGCCAGAGCTGCCCCCTCTCCCCCAGCTTTGGCTGCCACTGCCGCGTACCAGGAGGCCAGCCAAACCCCAAGAGCACCCGCGCCCCCTTCCAAAACAGGGGTGCGGGAGAGGGCGGGAGGGGGGGTGACCTTCGCCGGCCAGTCCCAGGTGCCCCGTGCCCGGCGCTGAGGGGCCAGAGCGGGGCCGGATCCTAGAAAGAGTCCGGGGCTCGCCCGCCTCCGCCTAGAGGAAGGGAAACTGCGCAGGGGGCGGGGAGGAGGAGTGGTCGGGCCGCTCTGGCTGGGATTTGCCTGGACTTGAAGACGCTCTCTCCACGAGAGCCCAAAGCCTGGAGAGCCCCGAAAAGGCTTCCCACTCATTCGTCCGGAGTCCGGGAGAGCCAGGAGGGCTCGGGCGGCGGGGTGGGGGTGG
>NW_004955452.1:7386697-7393268 GCF_000276665.1 Chinchilla lanigera | reverse complement strand
GGGAGGGAGGTAGGGGGAGGGGCCGAGGGGCGGCTGCGGTTGATGCAAGCCAGCTCCGGGCTTACGCGCTCCACTCCCTCCCAGCGCCCGGGGGGCGCGCGGACTCAGCTCCGGACAGCCCGAGGCTCGAACGCGGCTCCGGGAAGTGTGGCGTCGCTCGGTTGCCGCTTACCTCTCCGGCCCCCGGGTCTCCGACGCCGCCCCGGGCGAACGGCAGGTAGCCCTTGAGATCGGAGCGGCACTCCGGGTCGGCAACGATCATGGTGTGCGCCGGACCCAGCCGCGGCGAGGAGACGACCGGTGCACTGGAGGGGGTCTTGGACCGGCGCTCGCAGGAAGCCGGGGCTTGGGGCCGCCGGGGAGCTTCTGGAACTCCGGGGTGTCTCTAGGGGTTCCAGGACGCTCGCAATCCGGAGGACGACGGCTGCTGCGCTGGACTCTTCTCCTAGTCTGGTTCTCGGAATAGTAGATGGTCTTGGGGGCCAGGTATTGGCCGCGACGCGGGGGTTCTCACGGGCGCGAGTGCCTCGGAAGTCCGCAGTGGCCAGCGCTTCTCGCGGACCCAGCGCTCCTCAGCATCCCCGCCGCGGAACTGCCAGCGCTCGCCCGGCTCTGACACCAGCAGTGCCTCTCAGCCCGCTGCGGTCCCCGGGGGAGGGCGGGGACACAAAAGCCCCGAGGCGCAGCCAATCAGACGCCTGTTTCCCGGGGAGGCGGGGGATACACCTCCCTGTGGAGCCAACTGTTCAGCCAATCGGCTTCGGGAAGCGCCCGGGAACTCTGGGAGCTGTAGTCGGCCTCCGACGAATGCTGCAAACTTTTGCAAGAGGCTTTAGTCATACCGCTGGCAATACCAGACGAGAGTGACAGCCCGGAGAGTCACTAGGGCTGCATGATGAAACGGGACGTTACGGGCTGGGCCAGAGAGCCAGGTGTGAAATCCCTCTCAAGTGAGTTCAGCTTTTCAGTTCCTGGAGGGACTGGTTAGGGTTGGGAGAGGTTTGGCTCCGCGGTATCTAGTGGTGCTAATTATAGAGCTGAGTACCAGACATTAGGAGGCCAGAGAACACCACCCTCTTCCCCCAGGCCTCGGAGAGGACTCCACCTGCAAATGTGCCAGGCACAGGGAATCCACCTCGTTTGTGGAGTCTCTGGAAAAGCCCCATTCCCTGAAATGCCGTCAGCAACCTCACGTCCTAGCTCAGCCTCTGTTGCTGCAGTTTTCTCCCTTCTCTCTTGCTGCCTTCTCCTGTCACGTCCTCCACCCCTGCCACCCTGTTTCTCGAAACTTCGTAACAACGCGTTCTGCTGGGTTTATTCCCGCCTGGCTCTCTGGCCACTCCTCTGACCCCTTTCTCCTCCCACTCCCTGAGACGTGGGTGCACCCTTAGTTTCTGTTTTACCCCTCTTCTTCCCAGACACACTCTGTCTGATCTCATCCTCTTCCTGCCCTTAAAGTCTCCTTTTGCAAGGAAGTTGCCTCAGCTAGCACCTCAACGCCTCGAAGCTGAATTCATCTACTTCCCAGACAGCCCCTTTGTTGTTTGTCCTCAGACCCCTCTTTTTTGTTACTTCAATTTAAAAATCACTGTTTAACCTGAACAGGGAGTGAGGGTGGTCTAGACCATCCAGGTCCCCTCTAAGATGTTTGGAGTCTGGTTTATGGTTCCCAAGATAAACCTCTGGCTTGGTCTCCTGCCTCCAGCTTCTTGGGAGAAGGAAATGAATCTCCATTCTCTTCTGAGCTCCAAAGATACTTAGGGTGGGTTTCTTTTAATATTTTTCACATTCTACCTTGTGTTGTAGCTTTCTATGCATATGTCTTATCTGGCCTCCCTTTTTTTCTTTTATTTCTTTTTTTGGGGTGGGGGGAGGTACTAGAGATTAAACCCAGAACCTTTGTACTGAGCTACATCTCCAGCCATTTAAAAAAATGTTTTTTAAAAAAATTTTTTGACACAGTTTCTCTAATTCACTAAATTGCCCAGGCAGGGCTAAAACTTGTAATCTTCCTGCCTCAGCCTCCTAGAGTGATTGATTGGATTACAGGCATGTACCACCACATCTGGCCTTTTTTGCTCTTCCTTTTTTTTTTTTTTTTTTTGAGACAGTCCCACTATATAGTCCAGGCTGAATTTGATCTCGCTACATAGCCCAGGCTGGCCTCAAACTCACAGTCCTCATACGTACTGGAATTTCAGGTGTGTGCTACTGTTATCTGACCTTTTTGATTATAAACTCTTTGAGGGCAGGATTTACATTTTGACATTTTTTTCTCCTGTCTTATGCCACCTAGCACAATGTCCTATTGCTAATTTGTTCTTGGTTATTTATTCTTCCTTTGGGTTAACTTTCATTTTAAGCAACCCTTTAATTAGATTCAACTTTCATTTTAAAAATGTAAGCTGCACATGACCGTGCATGTTTTGTAATCCCAGTTACTTGGGAGGCCGAGGCAGGAGGATTCCACATTCAAGGCCAGCCTGAGCAAGTTAGTGAGACCCTGTCTAAAAAGGAGGGAGGGGGCTAAGGTTGTAGCTCAATGGCAGAGCACTTGCCTAGGCCCTAGGTTCAATCCCAAGCACTGCTTCCCCCACAAAGAAAGTAGTTTTATCACCTGCCACACCCATAGTCCTTGTCTGGCCTTCAAAACTTGCTTTCAGTAACCTGTTTTGCAAATCATTGCCCACTGGAATTGTACTTGGCATTCAAGGCCTGTATGCCTGTTTGTGGGATGAAAGAAACCTTTGTTCAAATGCCACTTCCTCCCAAAGTTTTGCTTCTTCGGTTTAGCTAAAAGTAATCCCAGCCATTCCTCAACACATTCTACCTTTTTTATGCCACTGGTTTCCAAACTTAATTTAGCTTCATTATCACTTCTATGTGCCTTACTCCTTTCCTCCAATTAACGATGGAATGTTATTGACCATTAGTACAAAGCAAGGGAAGTGCAACTCAGTAGGTAAAATTGCTTGTAAAAGTCACACAGTGTCCTCTTTTGAGGGCACCAGGCTGTGTCAGAATTCTTTAAGGAACTGCATCTAATTGTCTCTGTGTCCCTCACTAGCATCTAGTGAGTCCTAAGTGTTTTTGTTTTTGTCTTTTTGAGACAGGGACTTATTATGTAGTTCGGGCTGGGCTTGAGCTCACTTTGTAGTCCAGGCTGGACTCGAACTCGCAGAGATCCTCCTGCCTCAGCCTCCCAAGTGTTGGGGTTATAGGGGTGCACCGCCACACCTGACTCATGTTTCTTTTTTTGTCTTTTCTTTTTAAATTTAGGACTCAAACACTGGTCATGGTGGTGCTTGCCTGTAATCCCAGCACTCAGGAGGCTGAGGCAGGAGGATCGTTGCAAGTTTGAGGCCAGCCTGGGCTACAAAGTGAGTTCCAGGCCAGCCTGAACTGCATAGCGAGAACCTGTCTCAAAAAGACCAAAAAAAAAAAAAGAAAGAAAGAAAGAAAAAAAAAAAAAAATGATTCTGGGGATCAAACCTGAGTCTTGTGCATATTAAGCAAGCACTCTACCACTGAACTATACCCTAGGCCCCCAGTAAATATTTTTGAATGTATATGAGTTACCCTCCTGGTAGGAGTAACCTTTTAGAACATCTAGGGACGTGAATGAATCATCCCCAAAGCTTCACTTACAAAGTCTGTGATTTTATGAGAATGAAAAGCAAAAGATACTGATATTCTATTTTTTTTTTATTTTTTATTTTTATTTTTATTTTTGTTTTTCTCCGGTACCGGGAACCGAAATCACGACCTTGCGCTTGCCAGGCAGGCGCTTTTGCCGCTGAGCTAAATCCCCAGCCCCTGATATTCTAAATTGCATGATCTTTTGTGACCCAGTCTCCAAGGAAAGAAAGAAAGAGGCACAGACACTAACATTTACTGAGCTCCAGTAAGAATCCAGGCTATGTCCATGGTGCCAGGTAACTGTCACCATTGCCTCATGAAGTAGGCATCATATCCCAGTTTGACAGATGAGAAAACTGAGGCTCAAGAGGTGTGCTGGCCACAGTCAAGTAGCTTAGTAATATGCTAACACTTCAGAGGCGGGATGACTCCACAGAAGAAACTCCACCACACCAGTGATGGGAGAAGGGTGTGAACATGTAAGGAGCAGGCTGCCACCTGTAAGTGATGCTTGAAGCAGATAGATTAATTGGGAGTGAGAAACCTAACTGTCCGGGGCCTGTAATTGATGGGCCAGCACTTCTCCGTGGGAGGGTTTCCATGAAAGTCAGGTTATCATATTGAGATGGCTGGGGCAGTTGGAACCTGAGTGGAGGCAACCAATGAGAAAATGAATCACTGAACCGGCTCTACCGGAGCAAGTCCCTGCTCTCATTCAGAAAGAACTGACCACATCTGGTGTACCAGGCGCTGAGCTGGGCTCTGGAAGTACTAGGGGCGGGGCTGAAGGGCCCGGTGACAATGGCTGGCCACGTCCCCCCATTTCTGCTTCAGTCCGGCCTCCCCTCCTGTTGCCATACTCTCTCAACTCTTGCATCAGTGAAACTGAGGCCGCTGATTGGCCAAAGCTATTTTTATTTCTCAATCACGTTCTAGTCTTGAAGACACAGGCACCTGTAGATTAGATGTGAAATGTTTTTGAGATTTCCTCAGCTTCAGAACCTCTCTCCGATTATCACTCTAGTAGGATTCTCATCTGTTCTGTATTGATTCTTCCTGAATTAATCTTCTGATCTCAAATTCTGGAACCACTTCACTTTAATGATCTTATTCTACAGTCCTGGGGGGAGGTTGTGATTCATCACCGCAGATGTCATTTTCTAAACTTTTTTTTTTAAGTTGTCTCCTCCCTACACCAGGTCAAAACACAGTTTGTGCCCGGGGGAACTTTCAGGAAAGAAGCCGCATTCCGATTGGTTTGATGAAGCCAAAGGAGACCCACCTCCAAGGCTTCTTCACACATCCACGCAATTGTTCGCTGGGCAGCAACTGAACGGGACCCTCCCTGCTCGAGCTGACAGCTCCTGAGCTGTGGGCCCCACAGGCAACCCTGGGTATATACCGTCCCCTGGAGATGTGCGTTAGGGAGTAGGACATCCACAGACTCTCAGAAGCGGAGCCTGCTATCTTTGAAGAGCATTTCTCAGGAGTCAGGCAGCTCAGGTGTTGGTTTTTAGCCTTATCACCCAAACTGAATCCCCGCCCCCCAGTGGAGTCCCAGCCTCCCAGAACCTGTTTGCTTATCTTCAAAACAAAGGAATTTGAAAGGAGCTCTAACCCTCCAAAGTCACAATGCAAAGAACTGGTGCTGAGCAATGCATGTAATTCTCTTTCCTCGATTGCATATGGGGTGGGGAGCGGTGTGCAGAAATCTTTAGGTTTGGAAAACCTCGTTCCTGTTAAATAAAATATGAAAACTAACCTCGGTGCTTAGGGCAATTCGCTGAAGAGTTCGGTTAGTTTTGTCGACTGAGTGAATCCTTAGCGCCCCCTGCAGGCCGGGTTCTGCCACAGCTCAGCTAGAGCGGACAGAAAAAGGGGTGGGATGACGGTCGTCCAGTTTTTGGTTTATAGGATTGTCAGGTCCCATGTCACCGCCTCCAGGTTTTGAAAATAGGTCAGGCAAAAGGCTAAATAAAGATAATGTGGTTGCTGAATAGTCTCCGGGTGCCCGAAACCAACCAATCTCCAAAAAAAACTTCTTAGCCCAAATGTAGGCCTCCGCATTGGGACTTTGTCATCCTACAGGCAGGAAGCCTCAGGTCCAGACAAAAGAGATTTATGCCTGGGATGGTGGTGCACGCCCATAATCCCAGCTCTCTGAGAGCCAGAAGGTTATCTGCAGAGAGACTAGAATCTTGAGGCCCAGGTCCCAGTCTGGAGCCAACTACACCTTAATAGGCTGCCCCAGGCGCCTCACATTTCCAGAAAGGACTTCTGCCTTGCTTTTTAGCTGTGTGAACCTACACATCTCTGAACCGGTTTCCCGTTGTGTCAAACCGTGCAATAAAATTTACTCCACAGAGCTACTGCGGGGACGAGGGCTGAGGCCCACAAACCCCTTAACAGGGCTTGATGCCGGCTGAGTGTGCAAAAAGACACACCTATTATCTATATTACGCTTGTTCTTAGTCTAATGTATCAAGCTCAGTGACTGGCAGACAGTGGGTATTGGAGAAAGGTAGCTATAGCTATTGCTGGCCTAAAATTCTGTAGCACAGAGCCTGGCATTTAGCAGGTGCACAATGAATGGTAGATAGCTTTTTTTTTTTTTTTTTTGACCTAAGAACGCGGAGCATATTTTCAGTCACAACATCTTTGCGAAAGTTGCAGCACTTTCCGGTTTTTGCTCAGCAACAGGCGCCTCTTACGTAATCCGCGGCGGCCAATGAACAGAAAGGTAGGTGGGGGGTTTCTGGCAGCCAATAGCAACCCGCAGCGGCTCGCGGGATAGGCCCAGCAGGTTTCCAGGCTGGTTACGGAAGCGAAACCCGGCGGCTGTTTGAGGGGAGGGGAGAGTCTCTAGTTTACCTCTGCCCGTCAACCGCTCTCTGATTGGTGCGGACCGAGGCGACCCGCCCCTCCCCCCTCC
>NW_004955452.1:7384122-7386107 GCF_000276665.1 Chinchilla lanigera | reverse complement strand
TGGGATTAAAATCAGGGCCTCTCACATGCTAGGCAAGGATTCTATCACTGAACTATATCCCCAGCTTTTTTTTTCTATTTTTTATTACGATATATTTGACAAGTTTCACTTAGTACAATAAAAGGAAATCAAGCTGGACGTAGTGGCGCATGCCTGTAATCCCAGCACTCAGGAGGCTGAGGCAGGAGGATCATGTTGAGTTTGAGGCCAGCCTAAACTGCACAGGGAGACCCTGTCTCAAAAAGACCCCCCCCCCAAAAAAAAGAAAGATTTAAATCAAGGCCCCAGAAATTTCTTTTTTGTTTGTTTTTCTTCCAGTACCAGGAATCGAACTCACGACCTTGCATTTGCCAGGCAGGTGCTGTGCCACTGAGCTAAATCCCCAGCCCCCGCCCCAGAAATTTCATACAAACATCAAGACTAAAATCCTACAAAAGGATTAATAGTTTCTCAAAATTTCCCCATTAAAAAAAGCTTACATTTACATACAGGTTATTAAATGAAACTAGAATTAGCATGACAAATGTTTTGCTCTTAATTGTAGGCACAGCTCCTATATTGAGTTTTATAAAGCTGTGTGTCTTTCAACATGCGTCTAGTGTTCTGTATAATATTCAGCAACCCAACTGCTTTAACATAAACACACCTACAATAGGATTTAAGTACATCCTGCAATAGAACTTGAGAAAAGCTGAAAATTATTTAAGTTACAATTTACTCAACTTTGATGTTACATCGTGAATGACCTATGTTCAAAAATGTTCAACTTTAGCCAGGCATGGTGGCAGGCGCCTGTAATCCTACCACTGGGGAGGCTGAGGCAGAGGGCTCACTGTGAGTTCTTGTGAGTCTGAGGCTAGTCTGGCTACAAAGTAAGTTCGAGGCCAGCTTGGGCTACACGGGGGCGGGGGTGGGGGGTGGGGGACACTCGTCTGAAAATAACAACAAAATGAAACAAAAGTTTAACCTTGAGGCTTTTTTTTGGTACAGGGAATCAAACTCAGGACCTTGCATTTGCCAAGTAGGAGCTGTGCTGCTGAGCTGTATCCCCAGCCCGACCTTGAGGCATTAAAACAATCCAGATAAACAATGATAGAATAGCTGAGTGGCTAACGTTTGTAATCCCAGCACTCTGGGAGGCTGAGGCAGGATGGCAAGTTCAAGCCAAGCCTGGGAAATTTAATGAATTAGCAAGACCCCGTGTGTTGGTTTGGGGGATATTGCAAGGGAACAACATAATACAGGACACATATTTTGTAAGATTATTTATAATAGTCACCCAAAGAATGATATACAAGAGAGTGCAGGAAATCTGTCCACACAGTAAGACCAAGGAATCTAGCTGAAGACCTGGATTCCTCGAAACTGTCCTGCCTGAGTCCAGCTGAAGACCTAGAGCTCATAACAATGCCTCTTGTGAGTCCAACTGGAGGCCTAGAGTCCCTAACAAGTATCTCATGCAGGTCTGTTTCTCGGATCTGTGCTGGGAAGGCCCAAAGGTGAGTGGTGGAAGCTAGGAAGTCTGTGCTAGTGGGATGAAGGATCTGTGCTACCAGACTGAGGGATCTGCACTGGAGCCAGGAGGGAACACGCAAAGAACCAGAGCTCCCCTGAAAAGAACCACAGCCATCCTCAGTGACAGTGAGGTCCCGAGCACCTCCAATGGTAAAGACAGTTGAGTTCCCATCAGGGAAGCCAACGCAGCAAGCTTCTCCAGGAGACTGGCCTTGCATCATCTTCCCCTCCGGAGCCAGAAAGTGATGCTCAAAGTGAGGACCAGAGCTTCCCCAAAGTGAACTGAAGCTATTCTCAGTGCCAACAAGGTCCCCAGCTCCTCGGAGGATGAAAACAGCCAAGTTCGTCAGGAAAGCCGGCAATGACGAGCTCCTCCAAGAGAGGAGCTCCTCACAGCTTCCGCCAGCTCCCAACAGACTTTCTTAGCTCCCAACAGCCTATTTTCCTTCTTCTCCAGTTCTGCCTCTTAT
>NW_004955452.1:7382156-7383932 GCF_000276665.1 Chinchilla lanigera | reverse complement strand
AAAAAAAAAAAAAAAAAGTTGACCACCAGTTGTCAATCTACTATACCCTGTCTTAAAAAAATTAAAAAAGAAAAAAAGGACTGGGGATGTAGCTGTGTGTGAAGGCCCTGGGTTCAATTCCCCAGCCCTCTCCCAGCATAAATCAGAAGCTTAGCCTTCAAAAACTGTTAAACTGAAGTTTAGTTTTGTTCTTTAAAAAAGTTGAGAAAGGGGGCAGGCATAGTGGTGAATGCCTGTAATCCCAGCACTCAGGAGGCTGAGGCAGGAGGAGCAATATGAGTTGGAGGGCAATCTGGGCTACAGAGTGAGTTCAAGGTCAGTCTGAACTGCATAGTGAGACCCTGTGAAAACAAAAACAAAAACAAAACAAAACAAAAAAATCAAAGACGTGGACTGAAGTCAGTAACCAGGTTCTATGACATCTGTCATCTGTGACTTATAAGGAAGGGCCATGCTGACACCCCTCCCATCCCTCAGGTCCACAGATGAACAGCTTCCACTACTGTAGTAGTTGCTGTTTGCTGCTACTGGACCACCTATGTAACATTGGATTGGAAATCACTGGAGTTTTCCTATAAAACATCGGCATATCCACTGGTGCCGTGCTGGTCGCCCCCACTGCCTCCTTAACCACCACTCAGCTGCCCGCTGGCTGGGCCACCATCACTGCGCTGGTCTGGTAAACCCACACCTCCCATCGCTTGGCTACCCGAGCACCACTGCTTGCTCCTGCTGTAGAATTCAAGAACTCTGTATACTTGTGTGCATTTTTATTTTTTATTCTGAAATTGCCCAGGCTGGCCCTGAACTTGGGATCTTCCTGCCTCAGCCTCTTAAGTAGCTGGGATTATAGGCATGTACCAGTGCTCTTTGCTTTAGTCAAGATTCTGATGCTAAATATAGACTTTATTTATTTGTTTGTTTGTTTGTTTGTTTATTTATTTGCCAGTCGGTACTAGGGGTTGAAGCCAGGACCTGGCATGTGCTATGTGCTCCACTACTGAGCTGCTTGCCCGCCCCCTCCAGCCTAGTTATAAAACCGAAAGTTTATTTCTGGGAACACTATTAATGCCTAAAATAGGTGTTTGGTGGAGGTGGGGGAGGAGAGCACAGAGCTGAATCATGCGCAGTATCTGGCAGCCACATTCAAACAGGCAGAGGACACAGAAGCAAATATAAATAGCTCTGATAAGCAGACCTCCAAAACACCGCCCCTGTCCCTGCTGGGCACAGAACTCTCTCGCCTGCATTGTCCAGGCTGTGGTTGTTGGACATGTGATGGGTCATAATTTGGTCCTCTGGGTTTTACAAAATGGTATAAATGGCCAGGCATGACAGCACATGCCTATGATCCTAGCACTCAGGGAGGCTGAGGCAGGGGAATAGCAAGTTCAAGCCCAGCCTGGGGAACTTAGACTCGTCTCAAAATAAAAAGTAAGAAAGGGCTGGGGATATAACTCAGTATGAAAGCCCTGGGTTCAAACTCTAGGACTGAGAAAAATTTTTGAATAAACTGGTTGTGGTGGCGCACACCAAAATCCCAGCACTCCAGAGTCTGAGCATCGCGGTGAGCTCCAGGCCAGCCTAGCTATATAGTAGGTTTGAGGCCAGTCTGAACTCTACATAGCAAGGCCCTGTTTCAAAATTAAAAAAAAAAAAATCTCCTTTTTCTGAATTCTCTTAGAAAAAAGATCTGCCAACATTGAGTCTCAGTCCGAGGGACCATAACATAGGTGGGGCTTCTCTTCTCTAGTTTTCTTTTTTTTTTTTTTTTTT
>NW_004955452.1:7378779-7379846 GCF_000276665.1 Chinchilla lanigera | reverse complement strand
TTTTGCTGTGTTCTGCGGACACGATCTGTAGCTCTCCACCATGTGCCACTCTGCCTTGTAATCTTCCAAGTACGGACTGAAACCTCCACAAATTGTAAGCGAAATAAACCTTTCCTTCCTTCATTTTGGGCGTCAGGTATTTTGTCCCAGCAACGAGAGAAAAGTAACCAAGACAAACCATGAGTTCAAAACCAGTCTGGGATACTTAGTGAGACTCTGTCTCAAACAAAACAAAACAAAACAGAAAAAATAATGCACAGACCTTGCTGTTTAGTTTACCTGGCCACTGTCTGAACCCAACTTTGAAGGCCCTGGATAGAGTCAGGATTCCTAAGTGACAGTCAAAGCCCCATGACAGTCTTGTTCATGCTTTCCACCTTCACTTCCCTCTGCCTTCCTTCCTGTGGAGCCGAGGACAGAGCCATGTCCACTGGTGCAGGTCAGGGGCTCCGCCAAGACCACACCCGGAGGCCCCTGTCCCCCACCCTTGTGGACACACAGTCTTGCTCAAGGTCAAAGTGTAGGACAATGGCAGAATGGGGATTAGAACCAGCATTTCTCATCTCACTGTCCAGGCTCTTTTAACTACTTCATTTGGTAGTTAAACACACACTGTTGCAGTCAGGGTTTACAAGGGAAAAGATTTCATACAGGACACATGGTTTATAGGATAATTTTATAATAATCACCCAAAGAGTCACCTGCAAAAGAGTGCGGGAGACCTGTGCACACACTAGACACCCAAAGAATCCAGTAGAGGCCTCCTGGATCCCATGGCTATGTCCTGCATGAGTCCAGCTGGATGGAGGCCCAGAGCCCACGACAATGCCTCATGCAGGCCTGTTTCAAGGATCTGCGCTGGGAAGGCCCAAAGGTCATGGTGGAAGCTGCACAGTCTGTGCCGGCGTTATGAAGATTGGTGCCAGCAGGCTGAGGGATCTGCATTGGAGCCAGGAAGTGACGCTCAAGGTAAGGACCAGAGCTCCCTCGAAAAGAACCGCAGCCGTCCTCAGTGACAGTGAGGTCCCCCAAGCTCCTCCAGCGATGAGAACAGCTGAGCTGAGCTG
>NW_004955452.1:7367599-7378249 GCF_000276665.1 Chinchilla lanigera | reverse complement strand
TGGTACGGGGAATTGAACTCAGGGCCTTGTGCATGTTAGGCAAGCACTCTAGCACTGAGCTACATCCCCAACTCCCCCCTTGTTATTTACGCTCTCCCTTCACTCTTGTCGGCTCTATGGGACACTTCTGTTCTTCAACCACATAAAGCCCCTCTTGTCTCAGAGCTCCTGAGACTAGAACTCAGCTTGGGATGGTCTGCATCTTCACAGCTCACGTTATTATATCCTCTAAGGTGCCCCTTTGTTAGCTAACTCTTTTTTTTTTTTTTTTTCTGGTACCAGGAATCGAACTTATGACCTTGAGCTTGCCAGGCAGGTGCTGTGCCACTGAGCTAAATCCCCAGCCCCTGTCAGCTAATTCTATAAGGTGACAACTGAGTCAGGTTACTCAACAGAAAGTAATTCAGTTCCACCCACTTGTGTGCTCCCTTCCCCTGGTTTATTTATCTTCCTCCTAACATGTATACTCGCTTACTTCTCCACATTATGTAAGCTCCAGGAGAGCAGGATTTTAGTTTTCTATTGTATCCCCAGCACCTTGCACAGTACTTAGCCTATAGTAGATAGTCAATAAAAATCTTATTTTAGCTCTGGGTACGGTGGGGCCTGAATGTAATCCCAGCACATGGGAGGCAGGATGATCATGAGTTCAAGCACACTTAGAGAGATGCTATATTTATTTATTTCTCTTTTTGAGACAGGGTCTTGCTATGCAGTTCAGGCTGGCCTTGAGCTCACTTTGTAGCCCAGGCTGGTTTTGAACTCACAACGATCCTCCTGCCTCAGCCTCCCAAGTGCTGGGATTACCAGTGTGTGCCACCATACCCAGCCAAACAAATCCTGTCTTTTTTTTTTTTGTTTGGTACCAGGAATCGAACTCTGGCCCTTGCACTTGCCAGGCAGGCACTTATGCCATTGAGCTATATCCCCGGCCCACTATCTCAATTTTTAAAAAACCCTTTAGTTTTAATAAATAAATTTTAGCAATACAGGGGTTTACTTTTTGTTGGATATGATGGCATGCACCTGTAATCCCAGCAGTCTGTGAGACTGAGGCAAGAGGATCCCAAACTAAAACCTAGCCTGGGCAATTTAGTAGGATTCTGTCTCAAAATAAAAAAATAGAAAGGGCTGAAGATAGAGCTCAGTGTGAAGGCTCTGGGTTCAATCCTCAGAAGAGAGAGAGAGAAAGAAAAAAAAGAGACCCAGCCAAAAGTGTCTTTAGAGGTCAGGAGAGGGTGAGATTATTTTCGTTCTCCCAAGAAGCCAGAGGCAGGAGACCAAGCCAGAGGGTCATCTTTGGAATTGTCCACTTAGAATGTCTTAGAGGTGACCTGAAAGGTCTCGTCCAGAAGGAAAGTGGGGGTGGAGGGTGGACACCGAAAGGAATCCCTCAGGCTGAAATGAATGGAGTTAGGCAGAAATTGAAAGCCATACAACTGCATATGTAAATTCAAAAGCTGGTATACTGCTGCTGAGTGCGGTGGTGCTCAGAACTAACCAGTCGTGACCAGTTTCAGATTTCTTTGTTTCTTCTCTATTTCCATCGCTTCATTTGACCACAACAAAACAAAACAAAAACCACATACACAAAATCCCCTTTAATTGCAGTTTCTGTTTCTCAGTGCTGGGGATCAAGCCCAGGCCCTTGCCCAGGCTAAGCATGGATTCTCCATGAAGATAAACCCCTAATCCTAGTTTTTGCTTCCTTTTTTTCCCAGGACTGTGGACTGAACTCAGGGCCTTAGCAGTGAGTTCCATCCCTTACTCTTTTTATTTTGAGGCAGGGTCTAAGTCGCTAAATTGCCCAGGCTCATCTCAAACTTGCAATCATCCTGCCTTAGCCTCCCCGAATGCTGGATTACAAGCATGTGCTACCATGCCTGCTTTTTGTTTTTACCTGCTTTTTATGATTCCTATATGATTTAGAGGACAGTTGCATAAAGCAGTAACTGTAACTGTATGCTAACGAACAAATGATATATGAAGATTTCATTGGTGACAATAAACAGAAGGTGGGGGTGAGAAAGCTGTATGAAAGCAGAGATGTTTGTTTTGCAAGGCTGGAGATTAAACCCAGGGCCTTGTGTGTGTTAGATAAGTACTGTACTACGGAGCTACTTCTCCAGTTTTTTTACACTTTGAGACAGGGTTGTCCAGGCTGGGTTTGAACTTGTGAACCTCCTGTTTCAGCCTCCCAGTGTGCTGTATCACAGGCTTGCACCACCATACTTGCCTTGGCTTCTCTAGGCTTTTATCATTCAATTGTTCTAAGGTCGGGAGGCTGAGACAGGAGGATCCTTGTGGGTTCAAGGCCAGTCTGGGCTACAAAGTGAGTTCAAGACCAGTCTGAGCTGCTGAGCGAGATCCAGTCTCAAAAAGACAAAAAAAAAGTCAATTGTTCTAAGGGCCTTTGTGTAACAGGGTCTTAGAACATCCCAATTCTGTGCAAACAGTGTATTCAACTGTTAAGTTAAAAATGTTAGTGGGACATGGTTAGTGAGTTACGGAGATCATGTCTCCAAAAAAAAAAAAGAGCTGGGGAAGCAGCTCCATGTAAAGGCCCTGGGTTGTTCAATTCCCAGTACCACAGGCTACACTCCAGTTCATTACCTTCCTGTCTCAGCCTCCCAGACTACTGGGATTATAGGAATGCACCACCACAGCTGGCTCCTGTACATGATTCCTAATTCCACTCGTCTCAATCTGTAAAATTAGAATGAGGGTGACCAGTTCATATGATGAGTTCTTTTTTTTTTTTTTTTGGTTTTTCTCCGGTACCGGGAACCAAACTCACGACGTTGCGCTTGCCAGGCAGGCGCTTTGCCGCTGAGCTAAATCCCCAGCCCCAATATGATGAGTTCTTGAATCCACTGTATGTATGCCTAACCGCTGTTATTGCTGATGGTGCCTTGAATTACATCTTTTGAAATAATCACTCCTCTCTGTTCCCCAGGCTGCTCCTGACCTTTACCGCTTTCTCTGAACATTTGCTGCTAGATTGGGGGGAGTCCTCTTACCTCTGGTACACCCCTCCCCTCTTAGCCCTGTCCTGTTTCACAGCATGCATCATGCTGCTTTGTAAGCTCCCTGAGGCAGGGATTGTTTAATTCACTTTAGCAGACAAGTAGTGTCTGTCCCACTACCACCCTTGAGACAGTAGAAAAAGGCATCAGACACAGTTCACCGATGACAATTTATTATTTGTTGGCAGCACACAGACCAAATAGGAATTAGACCAGAATTATGTCTACACAGAAGTGGGCAATGATAGATGCCGTTCTAGGGGGGAACATGTGCGTTTAATCATGTTTTAGTTGCTTGATCTTCTGCTTATGTCGTTCAATTTCTTTCTCCATACGCTCAATTTCCTTTTTATGGTGATAGATCTCATCTTCGTGATGTTTCTTCAAGGCTGCCAGTTGTTCTCTAGTCTTCTGTCTATAAGGACATAGTGGCTCAGGGCTTAATTCCGATCCTTTACCCCAAAGAGATTTTTAAGCATAACTTGCAGTCCCTGGGACAGTGCCCCCACCCCATGGGTAGTCATGCTCTTCTACCTTGACTGCGCTAGTTAAAGAATACCCAATCATAAACTAAGGTGTCTCCATCTGAAGGAGGATCACCAACACGATCCCATTGCCCCGGTGTAGGAAACAGAACACACTAGCACTCGGCGTAACCGATGTCATACCTTTATGGAGTTTTCTATTTAAATACCTTATACGTTACAAGCTACGTAGTAGAAAACTCCAGAAAGAGGTGACATTAGTTCCAGATACTTTATCAGAGGAACAGCCCAGAGAATCAGAGGCCTTTTTGGAAAAAAGAAAAAAGAAGCAAAAGAAGGGAACAGGCAAAGACACGTGGTTAAGGTAAAAATATTGCATTCCAATTTGCTTAGGCCTTTCTTTGCCTGCAGAAATGCATGGTCCAGGTAAAGACCCAGAAGAAGGGTGTCTTGCAAGTACAGTGCTTAGCGGGCCAATTTACGTAGGTGCCACTATGACACACGTTTTTTTCTTTTTTGTTTTTTGCTGCTGGGATTGAACCCTGGGACTCTTGTGTGCTATGCACCTACTCTACCACTGAGCTACACCCCCAGCCCCATGATTAATCTTAGGGCACAGACCAAATGTGAAGCACACGCAAGATTAGTTCCTCGCTGCTCCTTAGCGTGGAGAAAAGTCAGTTAAAGATAACTCAGAGCTGGGAAAGCAAGCAGATATGCCCACTCCTGCCCCTAGTCCTAAGCAATCTCTAGCCCAGAGCCTGGGCTGGGTTAGGGCAAAAGTCTCCAGGAGGCGGTAGAGGGCAATCCTGGCCAGGAGCTGCCAGTTCTGACTACCCAGTCATCCCGGAGGAGTCGGGTCTAGAAACAGCTGATGCTGGGCGTGATGGCGCATGCCTGTAATCTCAGCACTCGGGAGGCTGAGGCAGGAGGATCGTTGCGAGTTCGAGACCAGCCTGGGCTACAAAGTGAGCTCAAGGTCAGCCTGAACTGCATAGCGAGACCCTGTCTCAAAAAGACAAAAAAAAAAAAAAAAAAAAAAAAAAAAAAAAAAAAAGTGGAAACAGCTGAGAGGCTCTGAAAAAGCAGGGAATCCACGTGGGTTGGCAAAGCTAAAGCGTGTGTGGGCGGAGGGAGGGCGCGATTGGTAAGCGAGACTTCACCGAGTCAGGCTCGGAGACTCAGCAAATTATTGGACGGTCGGATCCAGGCACTGCGAGAATATTTCGCTCCGCCCAGCCTCGAGGGCCAGGAGATGGTGAATGATAAACAAGGGCCGAGCCGAGGGCTGAGCGTCCCGGAGAGGGTGGGAAGGCTGCGCTTGGGATCTAAGTGCAGCTGCGCAAAGGACAGGGCGCGCCCTGCAGGTGGCAAAGGCCAGCAGCCGGAGTGTGTGGGGGGGAGACTCGAGGCACCGGGGCGGGCGGGCGCCTGGAAATGCAAGGAGGGCTGGAAGGCTCTGGCGGCCCTTACCGGAAGAAGCGCTCCTCTTCCGCCTGCTCTCTCTTGCTGAAGGCTCCACCGGCGTCCCGGATCGAGCCGGAAGAGCTGTCATGATCCTGCGGGGAGACACCCGGGCATCGGTCGGGGTGCAGGGGGAAGGATGGGATCCGCGCTCGGGGGTGGGGCGGCGGATGCTGCCGCGGCGTACCTTGTCTGAGCTGAGGCCTCGGGTTTGCATGGCCCTCGCTCCCCAAACGCCGAGCCGCGCCCGAGACGCCAACGCCGTACCTGCCATTGTCCCTAACACAGTAGCCTCTCGTCACTTGGCGTGGCAGCTTCTCTATAGGCGCTAAACTCTCGGCTGGCCAAACAGCCAGTCTTTTCGGAAAGGAGGCGGGACATGTGTAGGAGTGGCGAATCAGGAGAGAGAAGAGGCGGGGCTTCTGGAGTCCACAGCGAATCCTGAGCGAGAGGCGGGACTATCCCTAACCAACCGTGAACAACGGCTCCCGGGCCAAAGGAAAAGACACTTCTATAGGTGGAGGTTGGAGAGGCGGATCCTTAGCGCGTTGGAAGCAGGAATTTTTGGCTCTGGGACCATCCGTATGACAGAGGGATGCAGTTCTACAGTTGATGTTATTAAACGGAAAGCGAACCCTCCCTCTCCCGGCTTATTGATATCATTAAGGTTGTGACTATGAGGGAGGGGTTAAGACGTTGATGTTCAGCCCTTCAACCTCCAATATGCCCTTTCAAAACCACGTTCATCTCTTAGGACGCGCCGGTGTTCTTTTTACTCATTGACATTGCAATGTCAACTCTCAGTTTAAATTTCACCTTCTCAGACAAACGTTACCCGAGCTTCTTAATCATTCACCAGCGATTCTAGCACATCTCCCAGTTTCGTATCTTGCCTCCCTCACGCGGGTCACCTTGTGAAGCCATCAGGGTCTTAAGTAGCTAGTGAATTAATATTCGTAAACGGTTTTAATATGTTGTTGTTTTTGTTTTCTTTAGGTCTTTTGGAGACAGGGTCTCGCTATGCAGTTCAGCCTGGCCTTGAGCTCACTTTGTAGTCCAGGCTGGTCTCGAACTCGCAACAATTCTTCTGCCTCAGCCTCCCGTGTGCTGGGATTACAGGCATGCGCCACCACCCTGGCTAATATGTTGTTGAATGCACTTGATAACTGAAATTTTAGTAACAGGGTGTGATTGAACGGAGTCTAAGAAAGGTTTTGCCTTTTTATTCATCTAATAAACGTAAGACAACAATAGCCATGAAATTTACAGACCTTGTCTACGTAATTTTCTCTGGGCCTAGTTTATTTTCCTTTACATGAGAAGTTTGGGCCAGATTATTAGCTTTTTTTTTTTTGGTACCAGAAATCGAACTCAGGACTTTGTGCTTGCCAGGCAGACACTTGTGCCACTGAGCTACATCACCAGCCCTTATCTTATTTATTTTTATAGAAGGTTTTTTTTGAGAGTCTTGCGATATAGCTCAGCTGGAGTCATACTCACCATCTGTCATGATCTTTCCGCTACAGCCTCTTTTGCTAGTATTACAGGGGTGCACCACCAGGCCTGGTCAAAATAGCTTTGTTTTCTTTTTTTCCGGTACCAGGAATCGAACTCACGACCTTGTGCTTGCCAGGCAGGTGCTGTGCCGCTGAGCTAAATCCCCAGCCCCTGCTTTGTTTTCTATGAAATAAAAATAATATTTTTTGGAGACAGGGTCTCACTATGTAAGTTAGGCTGGTCTTGAAGTCACTGTGTAGCCTAGACTGGCCTCCTGCCTCCAACTTCCAAGGCTGGAATTACAGGTGTGTGCCAACACAACCCGCCATAAAATTGGTTGGTATTGATTATCTTTTAGTTGGGAAAATACCAGCTCTAGTTTGTATGACTTTTATTTTTTTTTAATTTTTTTTTTTTTTTAATTTTGGGGGAATGGCAATTGAACTCAGGACCTTGTGCTTGTCAGGCAGGTGCTGTGCTGCTGAGCTATATTCTCGGCCCTGTATGACTTTTAAATGGGAGGCTCTGATAACCTCATCTTCAAGTGTTCACTATAGAAAATAAAAAAGTAGAAGAATGAAAATAATAAAATGGGTGTCGTAATCCCAGCACCGAGAGGCTGAAGCGGGAGGATCACTGTGAGTTTAAGGCTGGCCTGAACTACAAAGCAAGACCCTGTCTCAACAAACAAATAAATTGAGCCAAACCAAAACAAAGAAAGAATAAAAATAATAATCTCTTACAAGACTAGTTATAATTTGGTGTTTCTAGATGATCTTTGAGTGCCATTCCCCTTTCAGAAACTTTCTATGGCTGGGGGTATAGCTCAGTGATAGGGGGCTTGCCTACCATGAGTCCGATCCTTAGCACCACAAAACAAACAATAAGCCACACGGTCTCTAGTTCTCAGGTGCTGTTGTATCTTGATCATCTCCTAGGCTGAGCACCCAATGGGAGATCCTGCTGAGCTTGCACTAAAGATCCCTGGAGGCACTGGAATGCTATAATAAAAAATAAAATAAATAAATGAAGGCAAATAATGAGTGGAGAAATTGCTGAGACATTGCTGGTGGGAATGCAAAATAAATCAGTTGAGGTAGAAAAGGGCCTGAGGTGGTTCAAAAAATTTACCATAGAATTATCACAAGATAGTCGCCTAGTGGAGCACACCTGTGACCCCATCATTCTGGGAAGCTGAGGCAGGACAATAGCAAGTTTGAATCCAGGCTGGGCAACTTTGTGACTCAGTGAGACTCTGTCTCAAGAAGATGAGAAAGGATTATAGATGTAGCTCAGTGAGAAGGCCTTAGGTTCAATCATCAGTTGTCTTTTTTTTTTTTTTTTGGAGACACGGTCTCACTGTGCAGTTCAAACTGGTCTTGAGCTCACTTTGTAGCCCAGGCTGGTCTCAAACTCGCAAGGATCCTCCTGCCTCAGCCTCCTGAGTGCTGGGATCAATCATTAGTATTAAATTAAAAAAGAAAAGAAAATATGCTAAGTGAAAAGAACCAGGCACAAAAGGGCACATATTGTACGATTCCATCTACATTAAATACCCAGAATAAGGTAAATCCACAAAGACAGAACACATTGATGTTTGTCAGGAACTGGGGAAAGGGATAACTGCTTAATGGGTACCAGATTTCCTTTAGAGAGGACTGTTACGGAACTAAATAGCGGTGGTGGTTTCACAGTACTGTCAACTCTAAAGTCCACTGTGTTGTTCCACTTTAAAATAGCCAATTATATGCATTATCTACTTCATCACAATTTTCATTTCTCATTTTTTTTTTTTTTTTTTGTCTTTTTGAGACAGGGTCTCAGTATGCAGTTCAGGCTGACCTTGAGCTCACTTTGTAGCCCAGGCTGGTCTCGAACTCGCAACGATCCACCTGCCTCAGACTCCCGAGTGCTGGGACACAGGCACGCACCACCACGCCCGGCTTCCTCACAATTTTAAAAACATCCACTTGGGACCTGGAGCGCTTTAAGGGTTCGTAGGCGGGGGAGGCGGGGCGAGAGGCGGGCTGAGCCGGGTCACGTGAGGGCGCTTGCGCAGAGGGTCACGTGGGGCCTGCGCCGGGAAAATGGCGGCTTCGGGAGAGAGCGGCGCCTCGGGCGGCGGGGGCAGCACCGAGGAAGCATTTATGACCTTCTACAGTGAGGTGACCACCGAGAGGAACAGTAGCTCTAGCGGGGACGGGCTTAGGCCTCCTTTCCCGTGGGCGGAGGGCGCAGGCCGCCTGGCCGGGACCGTTGATCGGCCCCTGTCTGGCCTTCGGGGCAGTGGAGGGCCGGGGGTCGGTGGTGCGCGCGCCTCTCCCGCGGGTAGCTGCGGGGCATCCCGGGGACGAGGAAGGAGGGGCAGGAGCCTGAGTTTGCTGAGGGCGCCCGTGAGTGTGGCCGGCGGGCGCGGGCAGGGAGCCCAAGGCCGTGGAGCCGCGCGATCGCGGAGGCTGCGTCGTTCTTGGGGGTGACTTAGCTGTCTTGGCTGATTTTTATTCTAAACAGAAGCGTTCTTTTTCTCTCTGCGTTAATGAGCAGGCAGTATGCATCATGACAGGTAGGGCGTTATATCACCCCCAGTTTTACAGATAACAAGCTTGAGGTGTAGAGAAGTGTGGAAATTTAATTTGTTTGGGATCTTACAGTAGGTAATACTAGCTTGGTGTTCTGTTAGGACCAGGAGCTACCCGGGTCTAAGCCTCGTTCACTGTTGCGTTCGCAGCGCCTACAGTATAATGGGTGCTCAGTAAATATTTGTTGAATAAATGAATACATAATGAAAGAAAAGCATGCCATTTGGAGGCAGAGGCTCACAGATTGGAGCCTTGCGAGGCAGTTAACCTGATTGCGATTGAATTCTTTCAAGACATTAGTTTCATACCCCATCAGTTTCCATGTCTGTGAAATGAGGAAATGAATATTAAAACAGGAGTTTTCATGAGAATTAAGGGAGTTCAGGTGTAAGAAAATGTTTCACAAAATATAAAACAAAAGCATCTTTCTCAGAGTTAAATCAAGGCTGAAGATTGGGTCTTTTGGTGGGCTTGGGTTTGTGAAATGCTCGTGAGCGCCAACAGTGTTTATCAGGCTGTGAGCTGCTTAAAATTAAGGATCAAGTCACATTCATCCTTTATCTCAGTATTGGTAGCAGTGGTTGTTACATAGTCCTTTCTTTACAGTAAGAAATTTAAAGTTAATAAGTAGTACATTATGGTCTGTCCTTTTGAAATATTTAATTCACTTGAAAATGTTGCTATTGTACCAAAGTTTATTGGCTTTTAATAACTCAGCAGTTATAGTAGAACTTATTTATTTATTATTACCGGGAATCCAACTCAGGACCTTGTGCTTGTCAGGCAGGCGCGGTGCCACTGAGCTATATCCCCAGCCCAGTGGAACTTGTTTTATTTACTATCTCTTAATTTAAAAAAAACAAACTAAAGTGTGCTTGAATCAGATTGGAAGAAGTATTTAAGGAAAGTCTTCAGTCATAATTCAGCCAATGATTATTGAGCACTTGTCATGTACTAATGTGCCGTTTAGCTGCTGGGGCTATGGCAGTGAACAGAGGAGGACGGCCTGTCTTAATAGAACTTGCATTCTGAAAAACAAAAAACAAAAAACAAAAGAACTTGCATTCTGGAGAAAGAAAAACAGTGTAGCACCAGGTAGTGATAAGTGTTACCAGGACGGTAAGTCTGGTACAGAGATAAGCACATAGGCTCCATGGAGGGGCGATCTCGCTATTTTTGAAACAGTGAGGATGCTAGGCTCTGAGAAGGAGTGAGTTTTTGTTACTGAAGTTCTTCATAACCTTGTTTTAGCCATAGGAATAAAGATGGCATATAATATATCAGAGATTCATTCCAGCTAGCATTCCAACTTGACAGTGGACCCAAAGGTGTTTTGCTGGGACTACCTGGTATTTGTTCTCCTGGTATTGTCTTCTGGACAGAGATTTTTCTAACTTTATGAGTTAAGTAGGTGGAGTTACTTGCTCCTTCCCATAGTGGTTTTTAAAACTGCTTTTTTTTTTTTTTTTCCCCCGGTACCGGGAATCGAACTCATGACGTTGCACTTGCCAGGCAGGTGCTGTACCACTGAGCTAAATCCCCAGCCCCTATAAAATATTTTGATATGTATGTGGTAGAAGTCTTTATTCAAGTGAACTT
>NW_004955452.1:7359789-7367499 GCF_000276665.1 Chinchilla lanigera | reverse complement strand
TTTTTAAACAGTGTCTCACTGTGTAGTTCAGGCTGGCCCTGAACTTGTAGCAGTCCACCTGCCTCAGCCTCCTGAGTGCTGGGATTACAGGCATGCACCACCATGCCTGGCTTGATACTGCTTGTAGTTCATGTTTAAATGTAATTGTATTTTTTCCTCTTGAAAGAACTTGTCTAATTCACAAGTTAGCAAATCAGAAATAAGTCATTCTAAGCCTCAGTTTTCTTATCTGCAAAATGGGGATAATAGTTCTACCTACCAAATAAGATTATTGATATTAATGATTATGAGTAAAATTTTTATGTTATTAAAAATTCAATAAAAGATAGCTGTTGTAATTATTTCTCAAAGTGTTTAGCAAAATACCTTGTACATGATAGACATAAGTAATTGCTGAACATGTGAATGTTGTGTTAGACATTCAGTTTACTATTGAATTTTACTAATGAAATTTTTAACTCTCTTAATTTTAGGTAAAACAAATAGAGAAAAGAGATTCAGTTCTAACGTCCAAAAATCAGATTGAAAGATTGACCCGCCCTGGATCCTCTTACTTCAATTTGAACCCATTTGAGGTGAGCAGATTAATACTGTGGCAGGCAGCTTTTCATATCTGCACAACACAGGGGCTGGGGATTTAGCTCAGTGGCACAGCGCCTGCCTGGCAAGTGCAAGGTCATGAGTTCGATTCCCGGTGGGGGGGAGGGACAAAACAAATGTATCTGCACAGTACATACCTAATTTGCATCAGAATTGAGAAAAGTGATAACAATAGTATTTATATAGTAAGTACAGATTTGAAGGTTTTTGGGGGGAGTTTTGTTGGTGTATAGACTTGGAGAGGCAGCAGTATGTTAAAATGAGACAGCCTTTGTGCCGTCAGATACTCTCCATCACCTCTTAGCAATCCAGATGCTTATACTGTACAAGAAGGTAGCCGAGCATAGTGGTGCATGCTTGTAATCCCAGCACTCTGGGAAGCTAAATCAGGAGAATTGCAAGTTCAAGCCCATCCTGGACAAATTAATGAGTTGGAGAGAGCCTGTCTCAAAGTGAAAAATGAGAAAAGGGTATTGCTCAGTGAGAAGGTTCCTGGTTCACTCCCCAGTGTTCAAAAACAATTCATATAAAATACGGATTTATTTTTAATACAAAGGGCTAGCTAGCCCTTTCTTGATGAAATAGGATCCTTGATTTAAACTACGGACTTTCTAAAGCTGGGCAGGGTAGTGCAGGGCTGTAATCCCAGGTGCCGGGAATCTGCGGCAGGGTGATTGTAAATTCGGGGCTGGCGTGGGTAAGTTAAGGAGATCCTGTCTCAAAAAAGGAACAGGAGTGTAATTGAGTGGTGAGTGCCTCAGTACCATACACGCAAAAACGAAGGTAAAGTACTAGTTGAGTTGGTGTGTTGTCACATGCCTGTAATCGTAGTCCTAGCACTTAGAGGGGCTGAGGCAGCCAAGTTTGAGGTCTGCCTAGGCAACTTAGTGAAACTGTTTCAAAATGAAAAAAACAAAACAAAACAAAAAAACCCAGGCATGGCATTACACACCTTGTAATTCCAGTGCTCTGTGAGACTAAAGCAGGAGGATTGTAAATTCAAGCCAAGAGTGGACAATCTAGCAGTTCAGTGAGATCTTGTCTCAAAATTTTAAAAAAGAAAAAAAAAAAACAGAAAAGGAAAAAGAGCTGGGCATGTAGCTCAGTAGAAAGACCTTGAGTTTACTTTCCAGTACCAGTAAATAAATAATGTAAAATAAGATAGGCTGGGAAATGTAGCTCAGTGATAGAGTACCTGTGGCTTTAGTACCTAGTACTGCAAAACAAAATAAGTAAACTAGTTGTTTCACTACGACCAAAGATACTAAATACCCACCAACCGCAAAGTAAACGTAAGATTTTAGATAAGCAAATACATTTTTAAATTTCCTAAATTTTATAACCCTTTAAAATTTATTTACTTTTGGTTTTTTTGAGAAAGGGTTTTGCTGTGAAGTTCAGGCTGGCTTTTAATTCACAACATAGCCCAGGTTGGCCTTGAACTCACAAGGAATGTGCTTAGAAGAAAACCTTTTTTTTTTTTTTTTTTTTTTTTGCTTAACTCTGGATTGAACCGTTAGACAAACACTTTACCACTGAGCTACACCCCCAGCACTTCTTACTTTTATTTTATTTTGAGATAGAGTCTTGTTGTTTTGAGGCAGAGTCTCACTATATAGCCTAGGCTGGCTTTGAACTCATTATGCAACCCAGGTTGGCCTTGGACTCTGTGATCCTCCTGCCTCAGCCTCCTGAGTGCTGGGTTACAGGCATGCACCACCACACCTGACTCTGAATTACTTTAATAAATTTTCCAACAAATATTCTTCCTCTGAACCATAATATAACTGTCAAAATCAGGAAATGAACATTGATACATTATTATATAATTCACAACCCCCCCATTCACATTTCACTAATTGTTGCAGTAATGACTTTTTTTATAATTTTTAAATTTTTATTACTATGTATTTGCAGTATATAATGATTACATTCATCATGAGGAGTTGGTACATGGGCATAACACATCTTAATTTTTTTCACTGCTTCCTAGTAATGTCATTTATAGCAAAAAGAGTCAATTCTGAATCTCTTGTAACATGTAGTTGTTATTATGCCTTTTTAGTTTCTCCTATACCTGAAATGGTTCTTTTTTTGTCTTTTTGAGACAGTCTCACTATGTAGTTCAGGCTGGCCTTGGAACTCATTGTGTGGTCCAGGCTGGCCTCAAACTCTCAGTGATCCTCCTGCCTCAGCCTCCCATGTGTGGGGATCACAGGTGTGCATCTGGCCAATTTTTTGTTATTGTTGTTCTTCAGCCTTTCCTTAACTTTTTTTTTGGCTGTACTGGAAATTCATCCATGGGCCTTTGCGCTGAGCTACATCCCCAGCCCGTTCTTTTTATTTATTTATTTATTTATTTTTTTGGTCTTTTTGAGACAGGGTCTTGCTATGCAGTTCAGGCTGTCCTTGAGCTCACTTTGTGGCCCACGCTGGCCTCGAACTCTCCTTCGTCAGCCTCCCAGAGTGCTGGGATTACAGGCATGCGCCACCACACCCGGCTAGCCCTATATTTTTTGATGTTGGAACAAGATCTCGCTGAGTGCTAAATTGCTCAGTCTTGGCTTGAGTTTGTAATCTTTCCGCTTCAGCCTCTCAGAGTGCTAGGATTGCAGGCATGCACACCACTCCTAGTAAATCTCTTCCTTCCCTTTCATGACTTTCACACTTTTCAAGATTATGGGCCAGTTATTTTGTAGCACACCTCTGTCTTTGGATTTGTCTGATGTTTCCTCATATTAATTGAGTTTATGCACCATTGGCGGGAATATCACAAAAGTAATGCTGCTTTTTTTCCTCTTTGTAGCTTATAAAGTTGTAGATGCTTTTGATTTATCTGTTACTAATGTTAATTTAAAAAGAAATGTCTTCCAGGTTCATGAAATTGCTGTAATTGCTAAATATTTTATGAGTGTGCACTGTGAGATGCCTGGGGATCCATCCCAAGGCCTTGTGCATGCTTGGCAAGTGCTTTACTGCTGAGGTACATCCCCAGTGTACATGCCCTGTTCTTATCTTTTTTTTTTTGGTACTTGGAATCGAACTCAGGACCTTGCGCTTGCCAGGCAGGCGCTTGTGCTGCTGAGCTGTATCCCCGCCCCCACCTGTTCTTACCAAAGCCTCTGTTTATTCATTTATTTGTCAGTATGGACGTGGGGTTTTCTATTTTATTCAGTGGGTTAAAAGTTGACATATAAGCCAGGAGTGGTGGTGGCCCATAGCTGTGATCCCAGCCCTTGGGAGGCTAAGGGAGGGGGATTGCTTTGAGTTGGAGGCCAGCCTATGTTACAAAGTGAATTCAAGGCCAGCCTGAACTGTATAGTAAAACTCTGTCTCAAAAAGACAAAAAAACAAAGTTGCCGGTAGGTATTTTTTTTGCTCAAATTGTCCCAAGTACAGGCGGTGGGTTGCCCTTCAAGCGAGCGCCTATTTCTTGTCTTCATCATTCTTTAAATGCAAGACATTCTTGTACGCTTCTTGGCTCAGTCTTTAGTTAGTCATTTCACCATGGAACCCTGGTTCCTTTTAGTGAGGAATGGTACATAGAAGTTGGGATTTGGGTGCCCAGTAAACTCAGGGTTGGTAAGAAGTCACTGCTCTCAGACTTTATTGGTAGGTAGAGTTATACATTTTTTTTTTCTTTTTTTTTTTTGCAGTGCTATGAATTGAACCCAAGACCTCACACATGCTAGGGAAACATTCTGCCCTAAGCCTCACCCTGAGCCTTTTTTAAAAAATTTGTTTTGTAATAAGGTCTTGCTGACCTGCTTAGGTTGGCCTCAAACTTGTGATCTTCCTGCCTCAGCCTCTTAAATATTTGAGATTACAAATGTGCACCACCATGATTGGCTTTAGAGCTATACATATTATCTTTCTTTCTTTTTGAGCCGTGGTCTTGCTGTGTAGTTCAGGCTCGGCTTGAACTCACTGTGTCCTCTATGCTGGCCTCAAACTCATGGTGATCCTACTGCCTCAGCCCCCAAATGCTGGGATTACTGTAGTGTTCTATCATGCCTGGCTCCTCCCTGCTGGTTTGACACCTTCTACGGGGCAGTCTCTCAGGATACCCTCATTTTAAAATCAGGGCCTTCACACGGAGCTACAGTGCCTATCGTTTTTTATTTATTTTGAGTTAGGATCTTCCTAAGTTGCTAAACTGCCCAGAATGGACTTGAATTTGAGGTCCTCCTGTCTCAGCTTCCCAGAATGTGGGGATTACAGGTGTGCACCAGCACACTCCTCTTCAGCTTGCTTCGGCACTGCATGTCAGGCTGCCCGTTTACGTAGATGCGAGTCTCAGCCCTTCTGGGCGTCAGTGCTGTGTGACTAACAACCACTCCCTGTGTGGTCATCTTTTTCTTTGTTCCAGGTGAGCTCTGAATCTTCTCTGGGCCACGTGACTCCTACCCGGATAGGCCTGACTCCATGGACTAAATGCACTGCTCGGAAAAGGAAGGGGAGCCGGGCATGGTGGTGCACCCCTGTAATCCCAGCACTCTGGGGCGGTTGAGGCTCACAAATTTGAACCTCACTTGGGCAACTTAGTGACTTACTGAGACCCTGTCTCAAAAAAAGGTTGTCTGGGGATATAGTTCAGTGGGAAGGCCCTAGGTTCAATCTTCAGTATCACCAAAACAAACAGAACAAACAAAACAAAAACAAAGTCTGAAGAATCTTTTTTTTTTTTTTTTAATTCTCCCCTTCCTCCCTGCTAGGTATCAAACCTGGGGACATTCTGTCACTCAGCTACATCCTCAACTGTTTCTGTTTTTTATTTTGAGACTTGCTAGATCGCCCAGGGAGGACTCACACTTGCCATCCTCCTGTCTCAGCCTCCCTTAGTGCTGGGATGACAGACATGTATCATCATGCCTGACATTTGGCGGGGTTTTTTGTTTTTTGTTTCTTGAGACAGAGTGTCAATACATAGTCCAGGCTGGCCTTGAAAATTCATGATCCTTCTGCCTCAGTGTTCTAAGTCTTAGGATTATAGACCTGTAACACCTTGCTGCCTTGCTGGAATCTCTTTTTCTTTTTTGAGACAGGGTTTTGCTGTATATTTCAGGCTTGTCTTAAACTCAACTATGTAGCCTGGGCTGGCCTCAAACTCAGTGATCCTCCTGCCTCATCCTCCAGCGTATTGGGATTATAGGCATGCACCATCAAGCCCTACTCAGTGTTTCTTTTTTGTTTTTTGGTACCAGGAATCGAATTCATGACCTCAGGCTTGCCAGGCAAGCACTTATGCCACTAAGCTATACCCCTCCCCTTTTTTTTCTCTGAGTTTCTTAAAGTGGGTTTTTTGAGACAGGGTCTCGCTATAGTTCAGCCTGGCTTTAAACTCACTACAGTATGTAGCCCAGGTTGCCCTTGAACTTTCTCTTGCCTCAACCTCCCAAGTGCTAGGATTATAGATGTACACTACTTAAAGTGGGTGTTGCTTGCAGTTTTCTACAGTGGTTCCTTTTTTGGGAACAGGGTACTGGAAATCGAATTCAGGACCACACATTTGCTAGGCAGGCACTTGTGCTGTTGAGCTATATCCCCAGCCCTCTATGGGGGTTCTCATGTTTATTTTGGGTTGAGAGTTGTTGACCATTTCTCCTTTGAGATGAAAACTAAGTAGCTGGTCTGATTTTCTTCCTTGTTGAGTTCTGTGCTTTCTGTACATTTACAAAGATAAGAGGAGGTGTGGCAATACTTTTCTTAATGAAGGAGAACATTTTCTAATATGTATCAAAACATGTCTGTGGGGCTGGTTGTGTGGTTCAGTGGTAGTACCCTTGCCCAGTATGTCAGAGTCCCTGGGTTTATCTCCAGTACCACGAAAACATGTCTCTGGGTGTAAAGAAACTATTTTCTGATGGAGAGAAAGCATTATATTAATTGAGAATCCTAAGACAATATAGCTGTTATTCTCATTGATTTGCTCATTCATAGTTCCTGAGCAGTTTTTTGAACTGTGCTAACCAGTTTTCTAGAACGTGGTACACTGGTCTAAATGAATGCTGACTTCATGTATATAGTTGTATGTGTGTGTGTGTGTATGTATATGTGTCTGTGTATATGTGTGTATATGTTTGTTGTGTGTGAGTGTGTAGTGCTGAGAATTGAACTCAGGGCCTCCTAGGCAAGTTCTGTACCATTGAGCCATATCTCCAAACCTATTGGATGAAATTTACTGGCCGTCTCTTAAATAGAAACTTAATCTTTTTTTATGATGTTGATTTTGATTCCTTCAGGTTCTTCAGATAGATCCTGAAGTGACAGATGAAGAAATAAAAAAGAGATTTCGTCAGGTACAGTACTATTTGTTTGTGCTAGAATTTGAACCTTTGGAAAATATATGAAGAGCTGAGTATGATGGTGCACACCTGTAATTGTAGCACTTGGGAGGCTGAGGCAGGAGGATCCCTGCAAATTGAAGGCCAGCCTGGGCTACAAAATGAGTTCGAGGCCAGCCTGAACTGCATAGCGAGAACCCTGTCTCAAAAAGACAAAAAAAAAAAAGAAAGAAAAAAAAAACGTGAAGCATGCAGTTCTCTTAGGACTTGATACTTTTGGGCCAAAATTTAGCTCTTTTTTTTTTTTTTCCCTCCGTTTTAAGTCTAGGTAACTGTTCTTGTTTAAAAAAAAAAAAAGACGAAACTGCATAGTGACAGCATGTTAAATAATTTAAGAATCAGAGCTTACTTGCAAATAGAATGAATTTTATGTTCAGATAGAATCTCTCCCTCCCCTTAAGACACATGAGTACAGGATGGAGTGGCAGAACTTGTGCGGAGTCACGCTGCCGAGTCCCCTGGCCCCTGAGAGAGGATGTGCCCAATGATTCGTAATGGTTTTTTAGCGTTAAGCACTTTTATCTTCCTTAGAGGTAAGATCTTGGGAAGCTGCACAGGTTGGCCTTAAACTTCTGGTTTCAGGCAATCCTGCTGTTTCAGCCTCCTGAATAGCTGGAACTCCATGTGTACCATGATGTGGTGCCCAGCTATATTCCTCTATAATTTCATCTCACAAACTTTAATACCCAAGAAATACCTGTTTAATATTGAAAGTGCTTTATGGAAGTTCTCCAGGAAAGTAGTTCTATAGCCTTTGATTCTTGCT
>NW_004955452.1:7340061-7358394 GCF_000276665.1 Chinchilla lanigera | reverse complement strand
TTAAAATCTTGTATCCTACTATAAAGCATTAGTATGTAGTCTTTCCCTGTTTAATAAGCAAGCACTCAGGTCCTTCTTTCTTTTTTTTTTTTTGGTCTTTATGAGACAGGATTTCATTATGAAGTTCAGGCTTGCCTCAAACTCACTTTGTACTCATGCTGTCCTTGAACTTGCAGTGATCCTCCTGCCTCAGCCCCGAAAGTGCTGGGATTACAGGCATGCAACACCATGCCTGGCCTAAGGTCCTTATTCTAAGCAACTTCATATTGCTGAAAACTCAGAAATTTGAGTTAAAGAGTTCTTATTGAGTTCTTACATGGACTTACAGTTAGGTATACAGGTGTTAGACTGTATGGTTTTATTTAAATCTTGATAGTACCACTTATAAGCAGTGTGAACTTGGGCAAATTACTTTGGACTGTTCTGTGCATGTAACCTTGTTTGTAAAGTGTACCTATAAGTATTAAGTGTGGTAGCACACGTAAAGCACCTAGGTGTCTTGGCGTGCAGCATGTCCTCGTTGTACACTGACTGTTGTCAGGGTGCGTTAGTATGTTTACTTCTTCGTTTGCATTATCTCATTGCCTCCTTAAGAAAACCTGTTCACATGTAAGCACTTAGTATTCTAAGTGCCCTTTTTCTAGAGCAGGAAACTGAGGCAGAGATTGAATTGTTCACAGCCTCATAGCTAACAAGTGATTGAAGTTGGAATCAGAATTTAGGGTTAAGGCTCCATTAATGCTGGACTTTGCATTGGTTTTCTCCCCCAACACAGTTCTGGTTTCTGTCTGTGACAGAATGTCAGGAATTTTAAATGTGGATGTCCGAAAGAATCACTTGCGGAGGTTTTAACTTTTTTTTCCCCGGAGACAGGGACTTGCTGTGTAGCCCATGCTAGTCTTGAACTCATGATCCTCTTGCCTCAGCCTCCTGAGTGCTGTGATTATGGGCCTATGCCAGGCTTAACTTTCTTTAAAAAAATTATAATTTGGAGAGAGTGGGGAATGATCTCATATGTGGTATGTCCAGTAGTGACTTCATTAACTATGTGTTTTTGACTGAAATATCTGTAAATTGAAGACACCATGTTTTTCCCCTAAATACTTAGCATATATCCTTCCTAAATAAAAAAGCTGGTTGTGATGGTGCATGACTATAATCCCAAGACTGTGGGGGGCTGAGGCAGGAGGATCACAAGTTTAAGCCCAGCCTGGGCAATTTAGTGACTTAGAGAGACTGTCTCAAAAAATAAAAGAGCTGAAGATGTAGCTCAGTGTGAAGACCCTGGGTTCAACACCCAGTACAAAAAAGAAAAAAGGATATTTTCTTGTATAACTGTCTATGCCACCTAACAAAATGAACACTTACTATCACCTGAGATGCATTCTAGTAGAGGTTTACAAAGTACAGATTTCAGAGAGTGCCAGACTCAGGTCTGAAAGTAGAAAGTAGACATAAGATTTTTGGAAAGCTTCGCAGGGTTGGAATGCATCCAGAACTGAGAAGTGCCACTTTATGTGCTTGGACAGAACAGAGATGACGTCTCATACTTGCTTGGTCCCCTTGGTGCTCAGGACGAGGGACAAAGCTGAACTCAGTACTTTGTACTCTCTTTCCTTCCCCAAATTATTACAGCATCTTCAAAATGATAGACTTGAATTTGCTCCCAAATTTGTGTATAAAATTGTAAATTTCCCAGTTGTGCTTTTATGTTTTGGTGGTTTTTTTGTTTTGTTTTGGTGTTTGAATTATGTTAAAGACCCTGTTTCTAGGCATTTGATGAAATTTGTGTTTTGTTACTGTTTGGAGACAGGATCTTGCTATGCAGTTCAGGCCTTGAACTCGCAGTGATCCTCCTGCCTCAGCCTTCTCAGTGCTGGGATTATAGATACGAACCACCACACGCAGCGAGATTTGTGTTTTTTAAAAACAAGTCTGTTTTTGCCACGGTACCTTAGAGCTTTTGATTGTGAAGGTCACAGTGTAGCCCAAGCGTTACTAAACGTGTCTTTTTGACAAACCTAACTTTTCTCTTTAACTACAGTTGTCCATATTGGTGCACCCTGACAAAAACCAAGATGATGCTGACAGAGCACAGAAGGCTTTTGAAGGTATCTGTAAATTTAACCTGCTGCTGAGTAATATGTGCTAGAGATGAACTGTTCTTTGTCTTAGATAAAAAAAAGAAAGTTAGAGTTTTGTCTTCTGGTCATGAAGAAGCTGTGGATTTCAGTAGAAAGAGACTGTTGCTTAAAAAGTAGACCTGGGGGGCTGGGTGCAGCTCAGTCATAGAGCACTTGCCTAGCATGTGCAGGCCCTGGGTTTAACCCTCAACACTGCAAAAAAAAAAAAAAATGAAAGTAGATGATGACTTTGCTTTGTTTTATTGTTTATGTGCCCACGGGGAATGTTACTGCATAGGATCTTTTTTTTTTTTTTTGAGCAAAAAAAAGTAGGAAATATTTTATTACTGAGTTAAATGTGGATGTGTTGTGTTCAGCCTTGAGTGTGTATATAATTTTTTTCCAATGCTTTCGAGGTCATTGCTGTATTTTTATGTTTTTTTTAAAAGTTAGTTTAACCATAGTAAATAACTTAACAAAGGAAGGCGTGCTGTTAGAGAACACCAGTTCATTTGCACTGCCTGAGTACAGTTCGGCCTTTCAGAGGGTGTTTGCAGAAACAGTTAATTTCAATGTTTTGCATTAGCTGTGGACAAAGCTTACAAGTTGCTACTGGATCAGGAACAAAAGAAGAGGGCCCTGGATGTAATTCAGGCAGGAAAAGAATACGTGGAACACACTGTAAGTATTTCTAGTGCTGCTGTGTTTAAGGAAGTATCAGCCAGCCCCGGGCACCGTGTAGGAGGGTAAATGTGAGGTAGCGGTGCCCACCAGCTTGACGTGTGAGTACATACGCGGTCATCACGCAGTCATCACGCAGTCACATATCAGCGATGTGTGCCCAGAGCCAGAGTCCACCCCGGAGGAGGAGCTGAGGGGGAGGAAGGGCCAGCACGCAGCTCCTCCCTCTCCCCCCGCCGCGTGGGTGTTGTGGACGGAGGGCTGCCCGCGCCCTCGTGTCACGCCGCCCGCTTCCCCCACTGAGAGTGGAATAGTGGAGGGCTGATGGCCGTGGCCCCACTCTTCATTTTTATTCTTGTCTCCGGGAAGGGTTTGGAACATGGGCTTGAGGACGGCTGGCAAGGGGATTTGAGTAAAATTTTTTAAAACAGGAAAAAAAAATGCATGTTCATACTAATAACATGGTCGGGAAGGACGCAGGTGAAGGAAATTCCATCATACCTCGTAGTTTTGGGTCTTGCTCTTGGGGTATTACACAAATCTCCAAAGTGGCAGGAGATGGCTTGCTTGAGGTAAGGAGGGTTTTTATTTTAATGTTCTATTTGCTGGAGCAAAAAAATCTCAAGGTCATTTATAAAAGGTGTTTCAAAGGCAAGTGAATGTGGATGTGACTTTCCTTTTAAAACTTTGGGCTCGGAAACAGAGCTTTATTAACAGTGATAAATCCGGCTTAGATGAGGATTAGTGAACAGGAGGTGAAGAGTTGTAACTAGGCCTTGTGGGTCATGTGTCGGGGGCGGCACCTGTGGGCTTAGTCCTGGCAGAAATCGGAAGAGTGCAGGACGGTTTCTCTTTGAGTACCGGTGCTAGTTTCCCTTTCTGCGTGTGCTGCCTGAGGGAAGTCCCCCTTCGGCTTCCTCACCACAGGGTGGCAGTAGGGCCTTTCTGAGCTTGGCAGGCGCTTGTCTTTTTGACGGTATAATAGGTTATTTAGTGGAGTGTTGTCAGTTCTGTGTAAGTGGCTGTTTTTAATTGTTTTTAAGTGTTTACTCTCATGGGTGGCCAGAGCAAGAAAATATCAGTGTGATGTGAAAATTACGGGTTTCAGAGAGTTACACAGTGAAGTAATCAAGAATGCAGTTGTAGAAATGCTAGAAAAATACTGTTTATGCATAATATAATACTACAGATTTTGTAGCTTTTTCTAGAACTTGACGTTTTTCCCTCTGTGACTGTGTCACTCTAATTTGAGAAAGATAAACAGGTAATCTGGTCATTGTCCTTACGGCTGTTGGGGTCTGGCTTGGTCCGGTGAGGCCCACGACTCCTCTCTGCCTCCCTTCATCTCTGGTAGCTTGGGTTGTAGCCAAGGTTGGAGAGAGGGCTGAACATTGCTGCTGTGGCGGTTGCCTCGCAGGGTTTCTTTTTAGTGGGGTTGGGAGAGCTCATCTTTCCTTGCTGCAGTCTTTCTGTTGTACCTAGACCTACAGAAAATTGTGCCTGTTATCTGCGTGCACCTCGGTGGATAGTCCCAAAGTATGAGTGCTCAGCTTTTGATGAAAAAAAATTCTTTTTAGGTGAAAGAACGAAAAAAACAATTAAAGAAGGAAGGAAAACCTACAAATGTAGAGGAGGATGATCCGGAGCTGGTGAGTCAAATATGGGAAAAGCCACTTTGCCTTCTGTAACTGGATCCACGAAGCCTAAGAGATGAAGGTTGCATGTTATAAACAGTCTACACGTTAACTGAAAGCATGTACCTGAGCGTTCACTCACCCTGTTACTCACACAGGGGTATGGCTGTTTCTTTTGAGTGTACATCTGCTGATCAGAGTTCACGGTTGACCATTTTATACGCTACACATACAGAGTACTCTCTATAAGGTTTTTTTTTTTGTTGTTGTTGTTGTTTTTTTTGCAGTACCAGGTATTGAACTCACGACCTTGCGCTTGCCAGACAGGTGCTTATGCCAGTGAGCTATATCCCCAGCCCTGTCTATAAGTTTTGACTTTTAATTTCTTTTGAAATACATTGGAACTTAGGCACTTGAGAAACAATCTAAGAGTAGAATTTTAGATAGATATGATTTTTTTGTAGTATTTCCAGATGTCTCACCTGTACCTCATTCACCACCAGTTTTTTTTTTGTTTGTTTGTTTGTTTTTTGGAGACAGGGTCTCCCTATGTAGTTCAGGCTGTCCTTGAACGCACTGTGAAGTACAGACTGGCCTGGAACTCACGGTGATCCTCCTGTTTCAGCCTCCCGAGTGCTGGTATTACAGGTGTGCGCTACCGTGCCCAGCAACCACCAGTTATTTTTAAGACTCATATTTATTTATTGAGTTTTTCAAGGACATAACAAACATTTCTTTTTATAAGCACATTTATTAATTTCTATGACATTTAAATCATGAAACTGCAGCAGTAATTGCAAATAGTGTAGACAGCTTTAGGATCACAGTGATTTTTTTTTTTTTTTGGTACCAAGAATCGAACTCAGGACCTTGTGCTTGCCAGGCAGGTGCTTATGCCACAGACCTAAATCCCCGTAGACAGCTTTAGGAAGAACACAGCCAACTCTTAGTTGTCTGCTGGTCCTGATACTCATGGCTCATGGCTGTCTAGATGTCGTCTTACAGAAGAAACAGAGTATTGGCCAATCAGACGGCTTCTCTTGTACACCTTGGCCTATTTGTGTCTGATTGCCTCACACATTTGAAAAATTTAAAGTCCTCTTAAATCTTACCACCCACTTTTTTTTTTTTTCAAGATTTATAGCAGAAAAGCCGTCTTGCTGCTTCCCTGCAGCTTCTTGCTTCACTGCTTTTGCTGACAGCAGACGGTCCCACCGGTGTGGGAACTGTCTGAGAACTGTCAGCTCAGGTTTTCGGCTGGCCGCCTGCTGTGGGTTTACTGTTGCAGTGTTCTAGGGTTTTGTCCTCAGTCCTGTTTTTCATTCCCTCTAATTTTCTCCTGGAGTCCTTTCTGAACTTAGAAATCTGCCTTCTCCTTTTACGTTGCTAGGAACCCCAGCTCTTTTGCCTTGAGATGCACCTTGGTCTGCTTCCCAAGCAGGCCCCTAACTCCAAGCCCAAGTGATGATCCTGCCCGAACCTCCCGAAGAGCTGGGGTTATAGGAGGCAACATGGCCCAATGTTTTTGGTTGTTTTTTCCTGATTATGAAGGAGAATATGGTGATGATAGAAAATTTGGAAGTAGTAGAAAGGTACCAAAAAATGCAAATCACTTATACCTGTCTATCCAAGAGAAGTTGTAGTGTTTAAAGATACGGAAAATTCTTTACAGAGTCCTTCATCCATTTGATGTTGTCCTTATAAGAGACGAATTTGTCAGCACAGCACTGAGCAGTGCCTGGAAGGTGACAGTATGAAAAAGAAGTGGCAGAAAATTTGGGACTCCTTTATTTTCCTTTTTCTCTATGCATCTGTCTTTGTTCTGTGTCTCTAAGTTTAGGACGTAGGCCCTATTAAGTCTATGTAATGGATTATTTTTTGTATTTTCAGATATATTTAAAATACATCATAGGCCGGGCATGGTGGCACATACCTGTAATCCCAGAACTTGGGAGGCTGAGGCAGGGGGATTGCTTCGAGTTCAAGGTCATCCTGGGCTACAAAATCAGTTCAAGGCCAGCCTAAACTGCTCAGTGAAACCATCTCAAAAAGAAGATAAATAAATAAATAAATAAAATATTGGGCAGAACAAATTCTAAAGATGGAACATGAACATAATCTCCATTTGTTTTCTCCTTTTGTTGTTTTTTTTGTGCCTAGGTCTCCTGTCTCTTGGGTCTCCTGTGTAGCTCAGGCTGACCTCAAAGTCCTAATTCTCTTGCCTCGGCTTCCCGAATGCTAGACTTAAGAACTCTTGAAGCTGGGCATTGTGGTGCATCCCTATAATCCTGGCATTCTTGGAATATGAGGTGGGAAGATCAAAAGTTTGAATACTGCCTGTGCAACATAGTGACTTAGCAAAGACCTGTCTCAAGATGAAAAATTCCCCAAAACCCCGCAAAAACCAATAAAGGTGGGGAATATAGCTCAGTGTGAAGCTCCTGGGCTTGATTCCCTAGTACTCAAAAAAAAAAAAAAAAAAAAGAAGAAAAAAGATGTTAGGCCGGGCGTGGTGGGGTACTGTAATCCTAGCACTTGGGAGGCTGAGGTAGGAGGATCATTGCAAGTTTGAGACCAGCCTGGGCTGCAAAGTGAGCTGAAGGCCAGCCTGAACTGCGTAGTGAGGCCCTGTCTCAAAAAAGACCGAAAAAAGATGTTGTTAGGTGTATTAGGTATCTGCGTTATTTATCTCCCCAGAGAAGCAGTGTCATTGAGTGGTTTTCTCTGAAGAATCTTTCTTTCTTTGCCAAGTTCTAATCTGCTTTTGTCTTGAACTTGAGTTTCTGGTAAAGTGTTTACATCTATTTTCTTTTGTCCTTACTTTTCTTACAGTTCAAACAAGCAGTGTATAAGCAGACCATGAAACTGTTTGCCGAGCTGGAAATTAAAAGGAAAGAGAGAGAAGCCAAAGAGATGCATGAAAGGTACACGTGTCCATATTCTCTTAAAGCAAATCTGAATGCCTAAATTAGCTACATGCACATTTTTCCTGGTGAAGGAATTAGGTAATACTTTTTTTTTTTGAGACAAGGTCCTGCTTCAGCCACGTTAGTGCTGGGATTTATAGGTGTGCGCCACCATGCCTGACTAAGCAATGCATAATTTTATGAGACCATCTAAAGTAGTTACCCAAAATAGCCAAGCTTTTGAATCCCTGGGATAAAAAGTTTTCTATTCGATTTTTGGGAAATACTGAATAAATCTGTCCTTAGGGAATGCATTTACTCAGGAAGGCTATGTGTTTTCTTCCTGACTTTCTGGAATGAAATAGACAGCGAGGCCATTGTTACTGAGGCCAGGCTTTTTGTGGGTCTTGTGTCTTCAGCTCTGGTGAGTGTATTACTGTATAATATATCCATTTACAAAATGTTACTGTTCTAAAGTACAATTTGTGTGTGTGTGTGTGTGTGTGGTCATAAGAAATACTGAGCTGGGCGTGGTGGCGCAGTCCTGTAATCCCAGCTCTCAGGAGGCTGAGGCAGGGGGAAGGCTGTGAGTTTGAGGCTAACCTGAGCCATAAAGTGAGTTCAGGGGCTGGAGATTTAGCTCAGCGGCACAGTGCTCGCCTGGCAAGTGCAAGGTTGTGAGTTCAATTCCAGGTACCAGAAAAAAACCAAAAAAAAAAAATAAAAAATAAAAAATAAAGTGAGTTCCAGGCCAGCCTAAACTGCATAGTGAAACCCCGTCTCAAAAAGACAAAAAAAAGGAAAGAAATATCGAAGTTGGTTTGTATATTTGTATTATTGGTTGACGTTTAACAGTAACTAGATATTTATGCTAGTTGTGCAAAAGGTCCTTATTGTAGGATTAAATTTTGTTCAGAGATCTTGATGAAGAACCTCCACTGTCATGTTCATTCTTCGGAAGTAAGGTGGTCTGTGTTGACAAAGCTTTGTCACTGACTGAGCCTAAAACCTCAGATTGCTGTTCGCAGGCTGTCTGGGTAACAGGCATGTTTATGTCTTTCTAAACCCCTCCCCGCAGTCTGATCTGCCTGTTGTAGAGTGAGACCTTCGTGCAGATGGGTTGAGTCCTTTCCGGACAGCCGTCTGTCAGACCTCTAGTTGATAAGGGACACACCTTAACTTGTACACCCTCGCTGTGCTTTTCCCTTAGGAAACGACAAAGGGAAGAAGAGATTGAAGCTCAAGAAAAAGCCAAGCGAGAAAGAGAGTGGCAGAAAAACTTTGAGGTACGTGGCCATGGTGGCCAGGATTCTTATTCTGGCATAAGGAAACTTGGGTCCTGGGTGTTCCCAGGACCGAGCGGGACAGGGAGAGGGGAGTGGGACTTGGGAAGAGTGGGAGCCGCGGCCGGTGGGCCTGGCGCTGGCTCAGCCTCCTGTAAGTCTGTGGCCTTGCCAAGGACCGGGAGGATCCCCCACTGGGTTTTTTTGAGAGAGAGGAAGGTATAACTGCCAAGTGGGCCTGAGAAAAGTAGATTCACACTTAATTTAGGGAATAAACCAAGAGTAGCACCCTACTAAGAAGACTGTTAGTAGACACTAAGGTTCTTGTGACCCCACTGTCCTTGCTGTAGAAGGAGCTGTGGCTTTTGAACGTCACTCTTCTTAGATTCCCTCAGGTGTTTGGCCAATTTCTGGATTGTAGCAACATTTGGTCTTTCCTTGTAGGATACAGGACCTAGGTAGAGGTGGCTAGCCAGAGTTGGTGATTTGTTTCTGTCGCACTTCCTGTATGAGAAGATAGAAAACGAGTAGGCTCTTCATAATGAGGCAGAGGTCATTGTGTCTTTCTCAGCACAGCTGTGTTTGAGGCATCCGTCCAAGTTTGGAGGGGCAGTAAGAGGGTGTGGTAGAAAGAGTGGCTCTGCTGCTGGCTAGCTGTATAGTTTTGAAGGAATAATTTAACTTTAGTGTTACCATTTGTGAAATGCTGGGGGTAATCCGTACAGTACTCAGCTTTTGTTTTATATATATATTTGTTTTGTTTGTTTGCTTGTTTGTTTTGGGACAGGGTCTTGCTATGTAGTTGAGGCTGGCCTTGACTTCACTGTGTAGCCCAGGCCGGCCTCAAACTCATGGTGATCCTCCTGCCTCAGCCTCCCACTGAGGGAGTGGGAGGTATGTGCCACCACACCAGGCTACTATTTAGGTTTTGTGAGGGTTAGAAGTAATACATGCCTTGAGTTCCACCCCCAGCACTATAAAGCTAAAAGAAAAAACCCAAAAGCTCAGAAGACACCAACAAATGGGGGCTGTGTTGTGGTAAGGGTTAGTGACTATGCCCTGCTCCTCTAGCCTGGAGCTCATCCTGCCTTCCAGAGACCCCATCCTGCTTTCCTAGGCCCCTGGAAATGAAAGCAAAACTCTGCGGGTTTGTTTTTTTTTTTTTTTTTTTTTTGAGACAGGGTCTCGCTGTGTAGTTCACACTGGCCTTGAACTCACTGTGTAACCCAGGCTGGTCTTGAACTCACAGTGATCCTCCTGCCTCAGCCTCCCGCGAGTGCTGGATTACAGGTGTGCGCCACCACGTCCAGCAAGAGCAAAATTTTGCTCTGCTCTTGAATTACTCTAGAGGACTGGCCCGGGCTGGGGCAGAGGAGAGTGGGAAGATGGCAGGGCAGCTTATAGTCTATTCACCTCAAACTTTTTTGGTTCTTTCTCCTTAGGAAAGTCGAGATGGTCGGGTGGACAGCTGGCGAAACTTCCAAGCAAATACAAAGGGGAAGAAAGAAAAGAAAAATCGGACCTTCCTAAGACCGCCAAAAGTGAAGATGGAGCAGCGCGAGTGACCGCCTGGGTCACCGCCGCGGAGCCGTCCCCGAGCGCTCTCCTTCCTGCTTTCAAGGACTCATTCTCTCCCCCCACCTCCACCCACACATAGAGTAGTATTTGCTTTTTACTCCATTTTCTTTTCAGTACAATTTAATATTGATCAGAGTAATTCTTTTGTACATTGAAACGAGGGGCTTGGTTTAAAAGAGACCTCCCCCGCCTTCCCCCTAGAACAACCAGGATTGGAAGGAGCCGCCAGTGATGCTGCCTTCTCTTCCCACAGCCTGTAACTTAATGTTTTGTACTTCACTCAATTGCGATGTTTAGACACTTCATGTATAGTTGGTGGAAATCATCCAATTAAACATACTGCTTACAGTGGTGTTGCTGTGACTTCAGGGCCAAGCCTGGGCCGCCCTGGGAAGCCCCGTGGCGTCGCTTGTTTGCCTTGAGCTGTGCCGTCCTTTGGAGCGCCACATCAGGCGGGGACGGCAGCGTGGGCACAGAGGACACAAAGCAGTCACTCAGCGCCCCGTCAGCGTGCCGCGAACCTCCGAGCTACCCAAAGCTGTCCGCTCTCCAGAGAGCCAGCCATCCTCCGTCCAGCGCCCAGTACGGTCCTGTCCGAGCCGGTCTACATTCCTTAGTGGTGATATTCTTTATGTATAATAAATTTTTGTACTCAAACCATTTATACTCTCCCTCAGGTATTATTCCAGGCTTAGGTCTCTTACCTGGCTTGGCCTAACCCTAAATGCCTGGGGGCTGGAGACACACCGCCCGCTACGGTGTATTTGCTGGACCTTGTTTTTTCATTGACAAAATGGGAATAGGAATTACTGTGGCAGGGGCTGGGGATGTAGCTCAGTGGTGGAGGGCTTGCTTAGCCTGTGCAAGGGCCTGGATTATCTCTAGTGCCACTAAACAAAAAAACAAAACCAAATAGAAAATAAAATTGCTATGGCAGCTTTTAGGGAGGATTCCCTGTGGCATGTCGAAGATAGCTATCATACTCACTGGGTGTTGTCAGTATTCTGTTATCCTGTGTAAAATGAGACATCATTGTAAGGATTAAGTGAAGCAATACATGAAACTGTCCAGCTTAGGGCGTGTGCTCGGATGTCTGCTTGTGGGAGACAGGATCAGACTTTGGGAGGGGCGTAAAGGAAGTAGAAAGGAGACACACAAAATGCAAAAATAGGAGAAACCGGATGACTCAAAGTGAGACTTTTTGCAGTGTCTTGCAGGTGAGTGAACAGGTATAAGACTGAAAGGGACAGCGTGACAGTATTGAGACTGTGCAACTTTTGATTTGCTTCTTTGTGGAAGGAGGTAGAAGCTTGGGTACCCCGCTGACCTTCCAAGTGCAGCTGAGCACGTGAATGGACAGGCAGCGGTGAGTGTGGCTCTGGCGAGTAACAGAGCAAGGTGGAGGGGGTCTCCCTGCCACCAGTGCAGGGAGTAGCCCCTGGCTCTCTAGGCGGGCAAAGTGACCCTCTCCATGTGGTGTCTCGTGTGTGCCCCTCCCTCAGAGGTTAAGGGGTGGTCATTCAGTTGAACCATCTGGAAGCTCCTCTTTGCCCTCAGAAGGTTGTGCCAGGGCCCCAGGTGTGGTGCACGCCCATGATCGAAGCTACTTAGGCAGACTGGAGGGTTGCAAGTGAGATCTAGTCCGGGCAGCCTAAGAGTTGTCTCCAAAAGAAAAAACAACAAACTACTATTAATCTCATCTGCAGGTGTGCTTATTTATTCAACAAACTGCTGGTTAGAAATAAAATGGTGACAGTTGGGTGTGGGAACGCGTGACTGTAATCATGAGTTCGAGGCCAGCCTGGGCTACACAGCAAGACCTTGTCTCACAAACAAAACAGGAGCATGGTGATTACCAGCGGGTCCCTGCTACCTGCCTCACAGCCGGGGCCTATAGGCAGGTGAACAAGTACAAAGATCTCGAGAGACTGTTGTGGCTTGGATCTGGAACATCCCTCAAAGCCTCATGTGCTCAGAGGTGGGGCTGTGGAATTGAGGGGGTGTTAACAGCCAGCTTGCTGTTGGAGATGGGTTTCCTTTTTTTTTTTTTTATGTCTTTGAGACAGTCTCCCTACGCAGTTCAGGCTGGACTTGAGCTCACTTTGTAGCCCAGGCTGGTCTGGAATTCACAACGATCCTCCTGCTTCAGCCTCCCAAGTGCTGGGGTTACAGGCATGCGCCACCACGCCCAGTGTGGGTTTCCTTTTTGATTCTAGTGGGTCTGGTTGGGAGCGGCAGGTCACTGGGGCCATACCTGGAAGGATCCACCTTCCTTCCTGGCTCCTTTCTTCTCTTTTCCTTCTCTTTTTGTGATGTGAGCAGCTTTCTTCCATCAGACCTTTCCACCAGGCCTTTCTGCTATGGAGCTGGCCAGCTGCGGACTGAAAATGCAAGGCAAAATCAACCTGTCCTTTAATTTGTAGGTGTTGGTATTGTGTCTCAGTGTCAAAGAAAGTAACAGACAGGCACGATGCACCACTCCAAGAAAAACATTCCCTTGATCTTGTCTTTAGCAACCAGGGGCTATTTCCTGGAGAAAGTAACCTGTTTAAAAGTTGACACTGAGAAGCTGACACATCGGTTAGGAATGTCTTCAGCTGCAAGGGGAACTGGCAAAGGGGGAACTACTTGGCTTATGTAAATCTGGAGGCAGGCAGTTTCAGGTATCGTTCATAGCTCAGTGACCACCAAGGAAGCAGATTCTTCCTGTGCCCCATCCCTGGAGGGCTTGTCATCCTTCAGCTGTAGGAAGCCTGCGCCAGCACCACACCTGCTAACACACTGGAAGCAGGAGGAATTCATCTGAGAAGCAGTTTTCTCAGAGGTCGTTGCCCGGGGAGTGAGTCCTGTGGATGCCACCAGCGGTGAGTTCAGCTGCGAGAGCAGCAAAGGCGAATGGGCAGGCTGTAGGCAAAGCCCAGTTCCTCAGGGACGGGCGCTGCGGTTCCCACTGAAATGAAATGTCAGCGAGGAAGGAGGGAGGGTCTGCCAGCTAATCGTGTGGCGCTGATGGAGGGGACTCGCGAAGGTGTTTCCGTCAGAGGGAATACCAGTCGGATACGTAGAGGGCCTCCTGGTGAGCGAGTAACCTGTTGGCAGAACTGAACCTCCTTTGCCATGCCAGGAGCACAGGCGTGAGGGGAGGTGAGGACGGAACATGGAGTCACATGAAGGAACAAGGCTTCTAGTCCGGGCAGGCTGTTTTCCTAGAAGAACCAAAGTCTTCACACTTTTTCTGCCACAGTTTGGTCCCAGACCTGCCTGGAAGGTCAGCAGTGTCCCGGTCCTGGTCGTGACCCTGCTTAGAGCAGTTATCTCAGGATGCCCTGTCCAGGGAGAGGAGGAGTGTGCATGTGGGCCCCAGACTGAGGCAGCGTCTCAAGACCGGCCCTGGGGCAGGGCTGTTGAACCCTCTGCAGCCCCTTCACCCATGCAGAGGTGGAGGGCAGCTCTGTGCAGGAGATCCTCATTGGAGGAACGCCAGGGCCCAGCACTTGAGAGGCTGGATGAGCCTCTCCACTCCACTTCCTGTGGTTCGCTGTGAGTAATGGAGCAGTCACCACCCCACACCTCCATCTGCGCTGCCAGCCGCTGCCAAGGCACTGCTGAATGCAGGTGAAGGGGAAGGAGTCAGTCTGGGTGAGTCCTGGCATTTGGGTCAGCGATGACGTCAACCCTGAACCTCAGCTTCCTTGTGCATAAAGTGAAAATTGTACATTTATTTATTTATTTATTTATTGTCTTTTTGAGACAGGGTCTCACTCTGTAGTTCGGCTGGTCTTGAACTCACTTTGTAGCCCAGGCTGGTCTTGAACTCGCAATGATCCTCCTGCCTCGGCCTCCCAAGTGCTGGGATTACAGGCTTGTGCCACGACACCCAGCTAGTATTTATTTTTTATGGTACTGCTGATTGAACCCAGATCCTTCACATTGTGCTACCTCCTCAGCCCTTTTCTAATTTTTTATTTCGAGACGGTGTCTCACTAACTGGCTAAGTCGCCCAGGCTGGGCTCAGCTCACGCTTGTGATCCTCTTGCCTCAGCCTCTCGCGAGGCTGGGATTATAGGCATGTGCCACCACGCTTGACTGAGAATTGTACCTTTAAAATAAAATGTAGAGCCGTGTGTGGTAACTTATGCCTGGAGTTCTGGCTATTAGGGAGGTTGAGGAAGGAGGATCACTTTAGCCCAGGAGCTTGAGGCCAGCTTGGGCAGCAAAACAGAATGCTATCTTAATAAACAAGAACATTATGTTTCTCTCTCTCTTTTTTTGGGGGGGTACCAGGAACCAAAACTCAGGACCTTGCGCTAGCCAGGCAGGCGCTTGTGCCACTGAGCTATATTCGTGGCCCAACAAACAAAAACAAAGTGTTGACGCGAGACACCGGTCACTGTCTTTGGCAGTCCAGTCATCTGCGGCCTCTCAGTTGCCTCCATAGCCGGGCAGAGCTTCTGGCCCTTTTGCCTCCCTGGGCTCCTGTGGCGTGGAAGGCAGTGTAGGAGCTGCACACAAGCCTGGGCAACCTTAGAGGAGTGAGATTTGCCTCTCCACTCCTTCCGCTCTCCCTCAGCCCCATCCTGGCACAACCAGCTTATCTGCCCCTTGCCGGAAATTACGTGTGCTTAGGAAGTGGGGCCCAGGGCTCCGCAGGAGTGTTGGGGACGGAGCACGGTGCTTCTTAGCAGTCTGCTTTGCCACGCACAAGCTTTGGGGCCCTGGTGAATCATTTCTTCACTCTGGTTTTAGCTGCCCCCTCTGGCAAAATGAGGGTAAAATCACCTCCATTTCTCTCCTGTGAGCTCCAGTGAGGTTTTGTGTACGGGCAAAAGAGCAAATCCCCAGTAGCCTGGAGGTTTTTGTTTGTGGTGCTGGGGAATCAAACAAACTAGACAAGTGCTGTCTCTCTGAATTATACCCCCAACCCCGGGGGTTTGTTTGTCTCTTTTTATTTTTGTCATTATTTGTTTGAGATGGTCTCACTATGTTGCCCAGGCTGGTCTCTTAACTTGTGAGCTCAAGTAATCCTCCTGTCTCAGCGTCCCAAGTAGCTGGGATTGCAGGTGCACCGCTGCAGACGGGAGTGCGAGTCCTGCTGCGCTCAGACTGAGAGGCCTTGTGCAAGTCTTGAAACTTTCCTGAGGCTCCGCTTCCTCATCTTGCAGGTGTTGCCTGCAGGTGGGGTAAGTTGGAGAAACCAGGTGCTCTGCACCGTGTGGGGCGCAGTGGCGGCTCCTTCCTGCCCCACGGCCCAGTGTGGTCTCCCTGAGAACCGAGGACACCACAGACACTTTCTGGTGTCTGAAGACTGTGCTTCAAGATTCAGGGTGGGGCCGGGGGTGGTGGCGCACGCCTGTAATTCCAGCACTCGGGAGGCTGAGGCAGGAGGATCGTTGTGAGTTCGAGACCAGCCTGGGCTACAAAGTGAGCTCAAGGCCAGCCTGAACTGCATAGCGAGACCCTGTCTCAAAAAGACCCCCCTAAAAAAAGATTCAGGGTGGGATGCGTGTGTGTGTGTGTGTGTGTGTGTTTGGTGAGGAGACAGCTAGATCTTCAATGGGCTCGCAGGTTAACTCAGCCAGGGCTGGCACCATCAGGCAGGGATGGGGGTAAGGGGCTTGGGAGCGGCTGGGGTTCCCTCAGGGGTGCTGGGCTTCTCACTCCGTCCCTGTGGCTCAGGGGGGCAGTTATTCTCAAGGTGGGAAATAAGTTTGCACAGCTAGAAAGACCTTCCACACGACTGAACTCTCCTCCTTCCGTCCTGAGTTTCTCAGCGTCCCACCGAGCCTGCTCAGCTCTAGGACGCTTCTGTGGAATTCCCTGGGTGCTTATTGACATTTTATTGGCTGGGCCCTACCACTGGGCTTGTGGGATCGGAATTTCTGGAATTGAAAACTGAAAAGCTTCCTTTTTTTTTTTTGGGGCGCCGGGGATCCACCAGAGGGCCTTGTGCGTGCTAAGTGTGCACTGTACCATGAGCTACACCCTCAGCCGAAACATTATTATGTTGGTGCCTTGCTAATCGAATCCAGGACTTTGTACATACAAGGCCAAACCTCGAAACAAGTTGACCCTGGCTCTGGGGTGCTAGGCAGCAGCTTGGGTAAATGAAGTGATTTTCATTTACCAAATCACCCTGGAGGATGTGGGTATTCTCTGTGACCTTGGGGTCCAAGCTCCACCCAAAGAGTTGGCTTCCTGGCCTCCCCACCCAGCAGAGCTGGCAGACAAGCCTCCCCTAATTGTTCATCCTGCTGCCGCTGCCATCAAACAAGGAGCGATTGGAGGACAGCGCAGCGGCCGACTTGCCTCTGGGCCGGCCTTCTGCTGCCTTCCTGTTCCCACCCCGCGGCCTCAGCTCCCTGAGGCTGAGCCAGAAGCATGCTTTCAGCAGCCCTCTCTCCCCCTCAGCCTCCGTGTCACCTCGCGACCTCCATCCTCGCTGTTGCTCAGGTAAGAGGCTGGGGGTCTGGGTGAGAGGGTCAGGCTTGGCTGCCTTGTCAGCTGCCCCAAAGAATCCTGGAGATGCTCAGGTTCTGGAAATGTCCTCAGAGCAAGTCAGCTTCTGTCCGACTCCCCCCTACAACCCCCCCATGGACACACACTCAGCACACATCCTCCCACACACACCCCGCAGACACTTAACAGTCACCAAGCAACGTAATATAAAACAGACATCAAAGTACAAAAGACATCACGCATGCGCACAAGACACGCAATAGACGTCATCGCACTCATACCTCGATACACACAATACGCAAACTGCAGCCAGCCGACACGCTATGCCTGCACGTGATGCACACCGCAACCCATTCAATGAAGCACATCGTTCGTGACACGACGTGTGCACCTGCTTTGAAGACCCCCGTTACCACATGGGAGACCTCCATCCACTCACTGCAAACAAACCTACTCCACGCGGTGACACATCTCCCCTGCACATGTGTGTGCACACGCACACACACACACACATCTAATGCAGCACTTGTATCTATCACAGACCCCTTTCTCACAAAAGGTCCTCAGGATTCCTGGATGCCATTGCTCAGTCAGGCCAGGGTGGGGACCAGCCCTGGTCAGCGACACCATCCCTGCTGTGGCATGTGCTGCATCTCCACAGATGTGCTCTCTGTCCCGAGGCCTTTACTCTGTCCCTTTGGACTATTTGTTTATCCTTTTGTTCGTGTCACTCTTCCTCAATGCTATTAGTTTTCTTCTTCTTCTTTTTCCTTTGGTACCAGGAATCGAACTCAGGACCTTGAGCTTGCCAGGCAGTTGCTTGTGCCGCTGAGCCATATTCCCGGCCCCTGATGTTAATTTCCTCATAACACTTGAAATGTGATAGGGAGCGTCCTGTCATGATGCATCCTTGCTTGTTGTCCTTCTGCAGAATTTTATTTTATTTTTCTTCAGAATTTCTTGGCTATTTTTGGAACATTGCTTTTGTCATTTGGAATTTTTGTTGTTCTTGTTGCTGTTGTTTTTTAAGACAGGATCTCATGGGCTGGGGAGACAGCGCAGTGGCACAGCACCCTGTTTGACCAAAAAAAAAAAAAAAAAAAAAGAACCCTAAAATAGGCTCTCATTACATAGCCCAGGCCGGCCTTGAATTTGCCACATTCCTCCCGGGTCAGCCCCGAGTGCTGGGATTCCAGGTGTGTGCCACCGCGCCGGGTGGCTTCATTTGTAATATTAACATCTGTTTGTAAAATTCCTTGGCATTATATTGGGATTTTGATTGGACTGGCACTGAATGTATGGATTAAATCTGAAAGAATCAATGTTTCTATAATATTGACAGTCTCATGCATAAATGTGGTACATCTATCCATTTCTGTAATTCTTTTTTTAGACAGGATCTTGGTCTGTAGTTCAGACTGGCCTTGACTGCATGGTGATCCTCCTGCCTCAGCCTCCCAAGTGCTGGGATTACAGATGTGTACCACCAATATTTAATTCTTATTGAATTAAATAGTGTAAAAACAATTAATTTTTATAATTTCCTCTGTCAGGATCTTGCAAATCCTGGGATGGGGGTATAGCTCAGTGGCACAAGTGCTTTCCTGGAAAGCATAAGGTCCTAGTTCAATTCCTGGTACCAAACAAACAAACAAAAAAAAAAAAAAAAAAA
>NW_004955452.1:7281090-7339961 GCF_000276665.1 Chinchilla lanigera | reverse complement strand
AAAAAACAAGATCTTGCAAGTCTTTGGCCAAAGAAAAAGAAAAAGCCAAGATGCCAAGATAGTTTTCTTGCCATCATAAATACCAAATGACGTTTTCTACCTCAGGGTGTGGCTGGGCACTACAGGGAGTCTGGTATGATGGTGGGAACCAGCTGTCACCCAAGGATAGGAAACGGCGGGCCGCCAGTGGGAACTGCCGTCTAGTGCTCAGCTCCGCTTTGAAGGGGTGGCAGGAGGTTAGGGAGGGAGCACCCGGCAGGGGTGTCCAGGGTGGGTGACAACACAGGCCCGTACTGCTTATTGAGTCTGTCTGAAGGAGTCACCCGCTCCTCAACCTGGGACCTCCACCCTCACCCGCACTCTGCTGCTGATCTTAGGAGCGGAATATTCTTTCCGGGGGGGGGGGGGGGGATGGGTGGACTGGAGCAGTGAGCAATTCTCAAACTTTTTTTCCAGAGTTTCTTCCACATTATCAAGGGCCCCAAAGATCTTAGGATGACATGGATTACATCTGAGGATATTTACCGTACTCAAAATTAAAACAACATACACAGGGGGCTGGGGATTTAGCTCAGAGGCACAGCGCCTGTCTGGCAAGCGCGAGGTTGTGAGTTCGATTCCCGGTACCGGGAAAAAAAAAAAAAAAAAAAAAAAAACCCAGCATACACAGGCACTATTCCGTTAGCCCTCAGATGACAAAGTCCTCACATGTCAGGTAGAAACCACCATGGCACACTGGTGAGAGAAAAAGTGTAAAAGACAAATAAGGTCTTAGTATTACTACTAGTTTTACTTTTGTGTCAATCTTGGTTTAGCATTGTTAGTAGGGTTGTTATTTATTTATTTGGGTTTTTTTTTTTGAGACAGGGTCTCGCTGTGCAGTTTAGGCTGGACTTGAACTTGCATAGGTAGCCCAGGCTGGCCTCAAACTCACAGTTATCTTCCTGCCTCAGCCTCCTGAGTGCTGGCATTACAAGCATGAGCCCCGTGCCTGCCTTGTGAGTAGTTTTTTTTTTTGGTACCAGGAATCGAACTCAGGACCTTGTGCTTGCCAGACAGGCGCTTGGGCCACTGAGCTATTTCCCTGGCCCTTGTGAGTAGTTTTGACTTCTCACATTCCGCACAAGAAAATTATAGCCCAAGACACAAATATCCATTATATAACATTGGTAGAATTTCCTTTTTCCCTGTTGTTCTCAACTTCAAAATCAAAACAAGTGATGAGATACTTTTAAAAATAAACAACAAAAATTTTTTACTTTAAAAAATTCAAAACACATACAAGAGTGCATGTAAGCTGTGTGGTGGTGCACACCTATAATTCCGCTCTGGGAGGCTGAGGCAGGAGAATTTCAAATTCAAGCCAGCCTGGGCAATTTAGCAACTTTATGAGATGCTGCATCAAAAATAAAAATATAAAAGAGCTAGGGGATGTAGTTCAGTGATGAAGTGCTGGGTTCAATCTCCAGTACTGAAAATAAAAGTGCATGTAATGCTACAATGGGTGCTCACATGCCCTCAGCCAGCTCCAATAATCATCAACCTACTCTGGTTAATTGAAGGATGTTTGCATATTATTGAAGCAAATCCCACATATGTAATTTTGTCTGTTAATTTTGTTATTTCTATAAGAATTTTTAACGTAACTGTGAAATCATTATCATTAACCCACCTAATAATTAACATTAATTCCTCAACATAATGGAATATTCATAAGTGTTCAAATTTCTAATTGTTTCATACATTTCTTTCTTTTTTCATACTACTGGCTTGAATCAAGGTCCCAAAATGATTTACATGTAGAAAGCAGTTGCTATGTCTCTTAATTCTCATTTGATCTACAGTTTCTTTTCTTTTCCTTCTCCTCCTCCTCTTCTTCTTCCTCCTCTTCTTCTTCTTTTCCTTCTCTTCCTCCTCCTTTTGCTCCTTCCCCTTCTTCTTCTTCTTTTCTGTACTAGGGATTGAACTCAGGGGCCTTCAGACTGAGCTGTATCCCTTGTTCTTTTATTATTTCTTATTTTGAGACAGGGTCTGTGTAAGTTGTGAAATTGCCTGGGCTGGGCTGGAATTTATGATCCTCCTATTTCAGCCTCCCAGAGTGCTAAGATTACAGGCCTGTGCCACTATTGCCGGCTCTTCATGATCTTTTGTCCTTTAGCGTTTACATATTAAAACAAAACAGGCTGGGTGTAGTGGCACATGCCTTTAATCCTATCACTCAGGAGGCTGAGGCAGGAGGATCAAGACCAACCTGAACTGCACAGTGAGGCCCTTTTTCAAAAAGACACACACACACATGCACAAATAAATTAAAAACAAAAACAAAAACAAAAACAAACCAGGCATTGTGGTACACACCTGTCATCCCAGTACTTGGGAGGCTGAGGCAGGAGGATTGCCATGAGTTCAAGGCCAGCCTGAACTACATAGTGAGACTTTGTCTTAACATATGAACAACAGCAACAACAAAAAACCCAGAAACAAAACTAGGTTGTTTGTAGCATTTCATACTGTCTGGGTTTGTTGAGTGTGTCCGTACAATTTGTTTCTCTCTATATTTCCTCTAAACTGTGGTTGAACTTGATTTTATTTCTGCTTCCTTAGCAACACTTTTCTGTAGATAATACTGAGATCTGTGAGTGCATAAATACGGCTTGATTAGGGAAGTTTTCAATGATACGAAGAGTACCATAAATACCAATATACTTGCATTAGTTTCCTTTGGCTGCTGTAACAAGTTGTCACGAAGTTTTTTTTTTCAAGTTGTCACGAACTTGATGACACACAACAAAATGCACATTGGTTCTTAGATGGTTCTGGAGACCCAAAGCCCATGATGAACCCGTGGGGCCATGCAGGCTCCGCAGGCTCCCTCCTAGGTCCTAGGAATTTGTGTCTCCAGCCTGTCTGGCAGCTACTGTCTTTCCTGGTCGCTCTTTCTTTGTTGCCACACCACTCTCCTCCTGTCTGTGGTCACATCTCCCTCAGTCTCCCTGGCAGTTGGATACTGGTGATTATATTAAGGCCTACGTGGATAATCTAGGACCATCTCCTCCCTCCAGGCCGTTAATCACATCTGCAAAATCGCTGCCATATAAGGTGACATTTACACCCCCTAGGGGGGCTGGGGATTTAGCTCAGCGGCAAAAGCGCCTGCCTGGCAAGCGCAAGGTCTTGAGTTCGGTTCCCGGTACCAGAGAAAAAACCAAAAAAAAAAAAAAAAAAACCAAAACAAAACAAGACATTTACACCCCCTAGGGATTAGGACCTGATATCCTGTAGTCAGCCTGCTGCATTACCACTCCCAGGTTCAAGAAAAATCAGTATTTGGCCACACTATCTATTTCTGTTCTTCCTCTCTTCCTTTGTTTTTTCTTTTCCTTCCTCCAGCTCTTCTTCCTTCCCATTTTTCTTTTTCTTTCTCACTAGGCAGTTCAGGGTGGCCTTGAATTCACTGTGTAGCCCAGGCTGGCCTGGAACTCTCAGCAGTCCTCCTGCCTCAGCCTCCTAAGTGCTGGGATCACAGGTGTGCGCCACCACTCCCAGCTTTGCTGTAATATTTTAAAGCAAGCCTCTGTAATTTCATCTTTAAATATTTCCATATACAGACATTTTATTATATAACCATAAACCAATGACCACCTAATAAAGTTAACAATAGTGCCTTAGAGTCACCTGACATCCTACCCATATTCCAGTTTCTCTGATTTTCCCGAATACGCCAGTCCAGGACATCAGCTCTTCCCTCCAGACTGACGCGCTCCTTTCCCCACCCCATGCTGCCCCTAGCGGCCAACCACGCGGGCCTCGTTCCGGCTCGGCGCAGGTGAGACCTCACCTGACCGAAGGAGAGAGGTGCAGGTATTTCCTGTTCCCTCTCTGGCAGGTAACGGAGGGTGGGCCACAGCTCTGTACCGCAGGTCCCAGCTCCGTCCCAGCGGTCCTCCCCAGCCCACAGCCACCCTCTGTGATGCCAGGGGGTGCTCCCGGCCTCCTCCTGCAGAGGGGAGGGCGCTGCGCTCTTGGTGGTCTCCCAAGACCGCACCGTTCCTGTGCGCCTTTGGCCTGCCCACATCTTTCTCCCCAAGCCCCGTCCCCAGGATGCCGCCGTGCCTGCCTCGGGGGCTGTGCCCTCTTGGTCCAGGACCCCAGTTGACACATAGCTGTCTTTTTTTTTTTTTACGGTTGAGCTGGTGTTTCAGGTTCCAAAAAGAGACATATGTTGTATTATTGTGTTTTTTTTTTTTGTTTTCCAGTATTGGGAATCAAACTCATGACCTTGCGCTTGCCAGGCAGGCGCTGTGCCACTGAGCTAAATCCCCAGCCCCATACGTTGTATTATTGGATCTGCATAGCTCTTAAATCCCATTTAGTCTGGAGCAGTCCCTGCTTTGTCTGTTTGTTTGGTTGTTTTCATGTGGTTTGTTGAAATAACTGACTTAAGGGGCTGGGGATTTAGCTCAGCGGCAAAGCGCCTGCCTGGCAAGTGCAAGGTCGTGAGTTTGGTTCCTGGTACCTGAGAAAAACCAAAAAAAAAAAAAAAAAAAAAAAAAAAAAAAAAAGAAATAACTGAGTTATTTGACTGATTGCTTCCCTTTGGGGGCCTTTGTCCTTTATATTTCCTGACAACTGAAGGTTAACTCTGAAGGCTTATTTAGATGCAAAGTTGAATATATGGTAAAGTAGAGCTGACGGAGTTTTTGACAGATTGGAAATGGGGTGTAAGAGAAACAAATAGTCAACTCCAATTTCCTCACTTTTAAAACATTGATAATATGGGCTTCCTACCTTGTTTATTGACAGTCTCAGAACAGGTACTTATATGCAATTGCCGTATGGGCCTGCGGAAGGCACTACTGGAAAACAGGCTAGATTTTTTTTTTTCTTTTTCTTTTTGTGTGGCGCTGGAGATCAAACCCAGCGCACGCTTGCTAGGCAAGTGCTAGACCACTGAGTTGCACCTCCAGCCTAGACCTTGAGCTCGGGGTCCTGGGGACTCCAATGGAGGCTGTTTGATTCCCAGTTCTATGTCTCTCGTGGAGGGTGGCGGCCGGAGGAGGGCTGAGGAGGGGAGGTCGTTTTGGGAAGGAGGCTCTACATGCAGAGCTGGGCTCTGGCACATAATAAAGGGCTAAGGCACATAATAAAGATGCTTTGACCTTAAAAGAGAGCCTGAGCGAAGGCCAAGTGCAGTGAGCAGGTAGCTGGGTGCGGTGGCCCGGGGATCCAGCTACTGGGAAGGCCCAGGTGGGAAGATCACTTGAGCCCAGAGGTTGGAGGCCAGCCTGGGAGGCATCATCGGGAGACCCCCATGCAAACAACAACAGCAACGACGTGCAGTGAACAAGCCCATGTCACGTTGTGTCACCGGCCATTCTAGGTTCAAAGGCCTGTGAGGGAAGCAAGGAGGGGTGAGCTGTGTCAATGTCTCCGACCAAGGATGGGGCTGCCTTTGGGACTAGCTGCCCAGGGTGGGTGAGTGTGCGTGCTCGGGCACGGGGAAGGCGGTGTGTCTGGGCAGGTGTGAGTGAGAAGAGTCACAATAGGCGTGTACCTGAGTGGCTGTGCTGAGGATGTGTCAGTGTGCAAGGGCCAAATACATAAGTGCTTTGAGTGTGTCTGCGTGTGCAGGACCCAGGGCACATTTTTAGCTCTATTTCTTTTTTTTTTTTTTTTGGAGGCAGAGTCTCGATGTGTAGTTGAGGCTGGCCTTGAACTCGCTTATGTAGCCGAGGATGGCCTGGAACTTATGGTGATCCTCCTGCCTCAGCCTTCTGAGTGCTGGGATTACAGGTGTGCACCACCACACCCAGTTTAGCTCTAGTTCTTTAGGGCTAAGGCACATATTAAAGATGTTTTGACCTTAAAAGAGCCATTTTTGGCTTTGATCAGGGACAGCAGGGGGCCTGAGTGGTAGAAGGGGGCTAATCCTGACCCCCAAGGTAGACTGAAGCTGGACACTGTCTTGGGGCCAGGAGGATCACACTCCCGGCTCAGCTTTGCACCTGCCTTGCTCTGGGCTCTGGTCCTTTCTGGGCCTCAGTTTCCCTCTCTGTGTAGGAGAGTAATGGATCAGCTGACAGCCGAGGGGCTTGCTTTCTTAGACAGCCCTCCACAGGGCCTGGCACCCAGAGCGGTGGGTAAGTGTTGTTGGTTGAGGGGATGAGTGCGTGGGTAAGGACTGGAAACTTCGTGTACCCAGGAAAACTTTTCTTTTGAACTGAGAATCGAACTCAGGACCTTGTGCTTGCCAGGCAGGCACCGTGCTGCTGAGCCACACCCGCATACCCAGGAAATCTCTCTCTCTCAGGCTCTCTTTCTTCTTCCCTCTCTCCTCCTCCTCTCTCCCTCTCTCAGCTGTGCTCACACCCTCAACTGTTGACACCTCTTTCTTCACGCTCAGTCACCCTCTCCCGTGAACTCTCTGCCAGGCTCCAGCTTGGACTCTTGGGAGTCCCCTCCCCAGCACCGTGTCCTCCGAGGTTTCCTGGACGCAGCACTTTGTGGTCACCAGGGATCTCCTGCCCACTCACTTCACTGACCGTCGCCGCTCTGGGCTCCTCTCCTCGTCCCCCTCCTGCTCCTTTCTCTCCTCACACAGGGACACAGACACCCGTGCCTGCGCAGCCGCACCCTCGCTGTGTGTGTCTCATCTCTTTCTCTTTTACCTTCCTGATCGTTGCTGTCCCTGTATCGCCTTACTCCTCTCAGGCTGCGTCCTCGTGTTCACATCGTTGTTCTGCCCGCATCTCTCCCTCCGTCCTTTCTTCTTCTTCCCGCCGCCCTCCCGCCCTCCCGCTCCCTCGTCATCGGCCGGTCGCTCACTTCCCCTGCTCCCTCGTGGGTCTCTCCCGAGAGCACACTTGAGCACTGTCTTGCGTTCTCTCCCTCACCTCAGCCGCTGACCCTGTGGCCGCTGCCCACACCGCACCCGTCCCTTGCTCTTCGAGAAGCCTCTGTGCAGTGCCCGGGCCCGGGTGGCCTGCTTTGGAGGTTCCTGTGGCGTCTGTTGGAGGGGCCCCAGGGTCAGTGCATTTCCTCTTGGGGGTGACTTGGCAGCGATCGGCTGTTTCTTCACTTCTGCAATTGCCAGACGGCAGCACGGAGGCTGGGGCCAGGGTGGACCCAGGGAGACAACAGACGCTACAGCCGAGCCGCTGCTGCTGCTGCTGCTGCTGCTGCTGCTGCTGCAGGTAAGCGGGGTCCTCGCTCCGGCCGGGCAGGGGGAAGGCCCGGAAAATGACCTCAGGAGGCCCGGCTCGGACCCCACGCTTCACCTAAGCAAATGGATGGTTCTTTTTTTTATTTTTTATTTTAAAGAACAAAAATAACTAAATTTCAAAACAAGATAATAGGAGGGTAACAATGGTTAAAACACTCTGGAGTTATCTTTAAATTAGTTACTCAGAGTACAAGATATCGGCATTTAATTTTCCAGACAATATTAGCACTAACCTTTCTTTTCAATGAACTGAGAGAAATTTGTAGTATGACTATCTTAACTATCTTTATATATATATATATTTCTTAAATATCTTTATATATATATTTCTTTTCCTTCTTTTCCTTCTTTTCCCCTTTTCCCCATCTCAGTTTCTCTTTCCTTTTGAAGTTTCTTCCCATTTTACAATATCTACTGTACATGTTGTATCTTATTTACGCTTTCAGCTTCTCACACTGGGGAGACAATACAATATTCGCACATGTGCGTCTGGTTTATTTCACTTATGAGTATGGTCTCGAGTTGCATCCATTTACCTATAAAAGCCTCAAACTTATCCTTCTTTCCAGTTTATCTTTATGGCTGAGTAGTACCCCATTGTATAAAAAGATCACATCTTTTTTATCCATTCTTCAGTTGATGGACATTTGGGTTGTTTCCAAGATCTAGCTATTATAAATTGTGCTGCTATAAACATGGATGCATGTATTGCTGTGGGTGATTCTGATTTTAAGGGACTATTCTGACACCTTTCTCTGGCTTGGAGTCTCACGTTCAGAACTTCTTTTTTCTTTCTTTTCTTTTTTTTTTTTTTTGGTCTTTTTGAGACAGGGTCTCACTATGCAGTTCAGGCTGGCCTTGAGCTCCCTTTGTAGCCCAGGCTGGTCTCGAACTCATAACGATCTGCCTGCCTCAGCTTCCTGAGTGCTGGGATGATAGGTGTGTGCCATCATGCCCGACCATTCGGAACTTCTTGTGAATAGAATTTGCCAGGGGATCCAGCGCCCCTCTTTAATTCTCTGAGGCCAAGGCAGGACTAAGGGGACCTCAGAGGTCTCCCTGGGAGGTGAGGGTAGCAATGAGAAGGGGCTGCTAGATCTCAGGGAGCTGAATGCCCTCTGCTTTACAAGCTGTGTGATCTTGGGCAGGTTATTCCCTGCCTTCTGTGCAGTTTATTCCACTGACAAACCAGGATAATGCCAACACCCTGGCAGGACCGTCAGGAGAGCTAAAGGGTTGGGTGTGGGGCTGGTATTTAGGAGCTCCCTACACTCTGGGCTTCCCCGGGGAGTGAGGAGGGTAACCAGATTATTGGTGCAAAAGACCAGTTTTACAACCAGTTTCAGCCTCAGGTGTCAGGTGCTGGCCACCAAGCTCGGGCTGCTACCCTTGCCCAGATGTGGGGCTGGCAAAGCAGAGCTGCTGGCCAGGGGCTCACTCAGCTGGGAGCAATCAGAGAAAGGGTTAGCTGTCCCCCAGGCATCAGCCAGCTCTCATTTAGCACAGACTGAAAATATCCAGCTATGTTCCAGATGCTTAAGTCTGTGTGTATGTCAGAAGGAAAGTGACTGCCAGGGAAGCAACAAAAAGTGACTTCTTTATCTTTGGGTACTAACAACTGAGCTAGAGAAAGAAGTTAGCTGGGGTGGTAGCTGGCTGTGGGCCTGTGTGGGCATCCAGGGTTTTGTTTTGTGTTTGAGACAGGGTTTCGCTATGTAGTTCAGGCTGGTCTTGAACTCACTTTGTAGCCCAGGCTGGCCTCAAGACTCATGGCAATTCTCCTGCCTCAGCCTCTTGAGTGCTGGGATTATAGACATGTGCACCACCAGCCTGGCCCACTCAGGGTTTTGATTTGATTTCTTCCTTATAAGTGCTGGGAGCTTGAGCAATTCAGGAGCCTACTCTTCTTTGCTGAATGGGAATTAAAAGACTAATCTTGTGGGTTTGTGGGCAGAATGAAGAGGGTGGTGGGAAGTACTTTGTCAATAGTAAAATGACGTGCAAACATGAGCTAACATGTCACTAGTAAGACTGGCCCCGTAATTCTTACTGTAAATGCATCAAGGATGAGGAATTTGTTTTGTTCCTTCCCCTTAGCAGAGTTTGGTATGTGGTAGCTGTTTACGAACATGCATTGAGGCTGGGCATGGTGGCCATGCCCATATCCCAGCACTTGGGAGGCAGAGGCAGGAGGATTGCTGGGAGTTTGAAGCCAGCATGGGCTACATAGTGAGTTTAAAACCAGCCTGGACTACACAAGACTGTCTCAAAAAAATAAAACACGGCTGGGGATATAGCTTAGTGGCATAGTACCTGCTTGGCAAGCCCAAGGTCCTGAGTTCTATTCTTGGTACCAAAAGAAAAAAAGAACATGCTTTGAGCCGGGCATGGTGGTGTATGCCTGTAGTCCCAGCAGTTAGGAGGTTGACTCAGGAGGATTGTCACAAGTTCAAGGCCAGGCTGGGCTACATAGTGAGTTCAAGAACAGCCTGAACTACACGGTGAGACCCTGTTTAAAAAAAACAGAAAAAGAAAAAGAAATATGCATTGATTATAACTACACACCTATAATCCCAGTAATCTGGGAGGCCAAGCCTGGAGGATTGCAGATTTAAGCCCAGCCTGGGTAATTTAGCAATTTAGAACCTGTCACACACACACACACACACACACACACACACACACACACACAACCAAAAAGCGTACCTTGAGTAGATGATAAAGTAGTATGCTGTAGTGGATAGGAAATGGACAGTGAGCCACGGCCCCACCCTGCCCCGACCCTGGGGTCACCTCAAGCAACCCTAGTTTCCCCATCTGATCAGTGAAGGTTTGGGGGACGGGTTTATAGTCCATGGCATTAGTGACAAAATGTGCCTTCGGGACTGACCTTTTTCCTCCTGATTGGTGCATGTAGGAGAGGGATGTGTGAGAGACTGGGACCCTTATCCTTTTAAGGGGAACCGGAGACCCCCCCACTTCCTTTTATGGATAACCCGGAGCTCCCCTCCTGTAAACACGGAGGGCAGTCCAGTCTCCCCTGTTCGGTGGCATCCTCCCTTTGCCACACTGGCTTCGGGGGCAGCTTGGATTTGGGTGTGGGCTTGGGAGGGGCAGCAGCGGAGCCAGACCCCGGGAGCGCTCAGGACTGGCCTTGGCAGGGACACACCTCTCGTGCTGGGAGTGGAGCCGATTCCCAAAGGGCGAATGTGGGCTGCAGCACAGCCACTGAGCAGCCCCTGTGTCTTCAGCAGCCTGGTGAGAGTGGGGAGAAGCCTCTTGTGTCTCTGTGTGTGTGCGTGTGTGTGCACACGCATGCATGCATGCACATCTGGTTGTGTGGGGCAGACCCGGAACTGGCTCTGGCTATGTCCATGTGTGCCTGGGTTGAGGCCTGCAGGTGGCCTGGTATTGTCCAGCAATTCCCTGAAGCAGAAGCAGATTCACTGACAAAGCTAGCTGAGCTGGGCCTGGTGGTGCTTGCCTGTAATCCCAGCACATGAGAGGCTGGTGACATAAGAATGTCTGATGTTAGCCAAGCAGAGTGGTGAATACCTGTAATCCCAGCACTCCTGGAGGCCGAGGCAGGAGGATCAATTTACTAAGACCCCGACTCAAAATTAAAATGTAAAAGGGCTGGGGTGGTAGCCCAGTGTGAAGGCCCTGGGTTCCATCTTCAATACAAAAAGGGAAAAGAAAATAAGAAAAGAGGAAGAAGAAGAAAAAAAAGAAGCCGAGGGGTTGGTATGTGTCTGGGGGTCTTCAGCCACGGGGATTCTGGAACCAGACTATGTATGGGCGGGAATATGTGGGGAAGGACACCCCTCAGCTGCCCCGCCCCCACTCCCTTAGTTCTGCAGGAGTTGAGTTCAGCTGATTGATGGGAGAAGTATGTAAAAAATTTGTGTAGAGCCCTTTAGAGTTTATAAAGTCCATTGTAGTCAGTTTGTTTCACAGGACTAAGGACTGAACCTAGAGCACCGCATATGCTGGGCAAGCACTCTACCGCTGAACTACTTCCCAGTCCTTTTCCAATTTTATTTTCAGACAGGGTCTTATTAAGTTGTCCGGCCTGACCTCAAACTTGTGATCTTCCTGTCTCAGCCTCTTGAGGAGTTGAGATTTCAGGTGTGTGCCACTGAGCTGAGCAAACCCATTTCAATTTACCAAGTGCATTAGTGTTTATCAAGCCTTTTATCTCCCCCACCCCTGCGATCACACTTCCTTTTTACAACACTGCTTTGAGGCAGGCAGCACATGCTTGCAAATAAAAATCTCAAGGCTCAAAGTTGGGAAGAGACTCACTCAAGGTGGTCGGTGATACTGCTAAGTCCAAAGCCCAAATCCCCTGATTCCAAGGGCTATGCTTTGTCTCCAGTCAGCCCTGGTAGCTTCTTCCAAAAGAGATGTGGCTAGCTTGGTGTAAGGTTGATTCACTCTTTTTTTTTTTTTTTTTCCTAAAGACAGGGTCTTACTATGTTGTCCAGGCTGGCCTCAAATGTGCAGCGATCCTCCTGCCTCAGCCTCCTGAACGCTGGGTTTCCAGGCGTGTGACACCACCCCCGGTTCACTTGCTTATTAACATTTTCTGAGGACAGTGGGGAAGGGAGCTCACAGCTATTGAGTAAATTGCTTCCTTCAGATTTTACAACTCCTGTCACCAGCCTGAACGCTGAAATAACTGAGAGCCTATTTTCCTGTTTGTTAGATGCTACGTGTTTGCACAGTTAAAGCCTGGGTGCTGATGACTGTAGCTCTTGGCTGCTCACCACAGATCCCCAGTCACCACTGGGGGTGGTGGTAGTGGTTTCCGTTATCAGGTTTTGGGATGTTCATGTCCTGGCTTCTAGGTTCTTTCTGTCTAGGGCAGCAAATTAAACAAAACAGGCGAAAACAGTGACAAAGTTTATTTAAAAAATTAAAAGTGCAGGGTAAGAGAGAAATCAGCTCTGCAGAGTGAATTTGGGCTGAGGAAACGAGAAGAAAAGTAAAAATAAAGACCAAATAAAAGTATATTCTGGGGGACACAGGGCAGGCTGCCGTGAGAAAAGCCATGGTTGTGGGGTCTTCGTGGTGCCTGTGTCCTTTTACCCACTCCGTGTACTGTGGGGACCCACGAGAGGCCTATCTATGGGGCCTTGGGAATTATTTGGTGCATGTCCTGGGACCTGATCACACCTCCCTTCTCAGCCAGTCTAAGCCACGCCTTTTCTTCCTGCCTCATTTCCCCTGAGACATACAAATCCCCATAATTCTTTATGGGGTGCTGAGGGAGTGAAAGTTTCTGTCTTCTGTAGCCCCTTCCGGCTGGAAGCGGGTGTAAATCTTACCTAGTGGGGATTATGTGCTCTCCAACTACCTTGGGATGTTATGGCTCACTGGCTGCGTTGAAGAAAGAAAAACCTGTCAGAAGACAATTTGACAAGAGCTATGACCGTTGAGCTGCCTGTTTGATGGGAGAAAGAAAGAAACTTTACTATGACCCCACGTATGAGGGGTAAGTCAGATTTCCATGCTTCCTGTAGAGAGGAATGTATGTGGGAGAGGTATGTCGTATACATTATTAAGAATCTGAGAGCCATAGACTTAGCAAGATCCTGTTTACTTGCCTGTAGCAGCACTGGCGTCTTGTCTCTTTTTGAAGAGAAATCTCAAGCCTTCCAGAAGTTCACAGGAGTAGCTTTTTGTTTGTGAATGGTCTTTTTCTTGAGATAGTTCGATGGAACTGGTTTCATTCTAGAAAGATGAATCCGACCATCTATCTGTACCATGGTGGCTGCAGTGGGCGTGGCAAGGATAACTGAAAAGGGGCCCTTCCATTTTGGCTTTAATTGGTCTGCGGGAGTCCCTTTCCAAGTTTTTGTGAGCACTTGGTCTCCAGGGCAGACAGTAGGTGGTCTCCCCAGGCCAGGAACTGGCAGGACTCAATTCCCATTCACTGGGATAGCCTGTTGTTCGTGGCCCAGATTAATGAGATATTGTAAGAGTCTCATAATCTCTGGGCCTACTATCAGAGGATAGAAATGGCCTCCCAAAGGCCGGGGATATAGCTCAGTGGCACAAGCGCCTGCCTGGCAAGCCTAAGGTCCTGAGTTTGATTTTTGGTATTAAAAAAAAAAAAAAAAAAGAAATCACCTCCCATATAATAACTCAAGTAGACTTAAATTTAATCCAGTTTTGGACATTTTAGGCTCATTTAAAAATCTTCATTTTGCCAATAAATAAATGGAGACTCAGGGTCATAATGAATTTTGTGGATTGAGAGAAGATTTGGTTCCAGCTCCAGGGCTGGCAGGCAGCAGCTAGATGGGTGCAGAGCAGACTTTGCAGTCCTTTTGCCCCATTTCCTTCCTGCCTTCAGTGAGCAAATGTAAAAAGCAGGGTTTCAAGCCAACACCGTCTCTTTCCGGGGCCTTACAGCATCTGGAACGCCTGTTCTCAGTCCTTAGGGCAGGCCCATGAACAGAAGAGCCGGCTAAGGAGTGGCTGGCATCCAGCAGGCCCACCGCTTAGCTTAGCAGACTCACGGTGGTCTTCGGAGTTCAATATCCCCGGCCTGCCACTTCCCAGACTACGGACCACTCTCTTCCCTTCTTTAGTCTCAATTTCTTCCCTGGGAAATGGACGTCCTCTCTGGACAAATGGGTGGAAAGCCCATCTTCAAAGCTGATTTCAGCAGGAAATACAGTCATGGGTAAGAAATGTCTGTACATTTCACTATTAAGTAGTACCCAGAGCTCTGAGCTGCAGTGGGCTCTCTCTGGCCCCCATTCACCTACACATGCCTTACAGAGCATAGAGTCCTTGAATCCAGGCAGGCGTGCCCATAGGGAGCCTGTGTGTGCCCCTGTACCCCAACTTCTAGCCCATGCCCTGTTGGTAAATGCACTCTCAGGCCTGTGGACCTTCAAGGAGCTGCTGGGGCAAGAGATGTAGATGAATTTGGACATGTCTGGTTTATAGCCATGAGGACTTAGCGATTTCTGTCTTTTTTCCTCTTATTTTGGTATTTTAAAAATTGAAAAAAATTCTTAGACATTTTTATTTTTGACCTTCATTGATTTCACAAAAGTTAGAGGCTGCTATTTTTGGTGACCCACAGTCTGCACTGGGGAATTAACCAGCGCGTGCTTCCCTCTGCCAGTTCTTGATGGCCCCTCCCCTCTGGCTACCCAGCAGGGGGTGGGAGCCCCTTCTCCAGGTTTCCAAGGGGCAGGAGATGTTTGTGGGAGTGGGGTGCAGCAAGACTGTGCAACGGAGTGGTCTGAGCCTCTGCTTCCTTCCTCCAAATGCTCATCCTCTTCCAAAGCGTTTGAAAGCTTTGTCGGCATTAGCTGGAGGCTCTGTCTGGAGCTGGTGGGAAGGGCCGTGTGTGGGTCAGAGCTCCTGGATCCGTGATTACCTGTATGTAGTCTGCTCTTCTGGTTTCAAGCAGCTGCGCTGGTAGGGAGAGGCCTGGTCATCTGTGGCTCAGGTCCTGTTCTAGCCACTTTGCATTCTTATCTTTAGAACCATTGTTAAGATGGTAAGGTTTTGCAAATGAAGAACTAGAGACTCAGAGAAGTGAAGCCACTTTACACAGCAAGTAAATGGTGAGCCTTTTCTTCTTGCCCCATCCCACCCCCAATTTGCTTCCCCCAGAGACACTGTACACACACCCCCTCACACCCACCCGGTCCCTGGAACGGGGATTGCACCCAGGGCTTTGCACTGAGCTACATCGCCAGCCTGTTTGCTTGTTGTTGTTGTTGTTTATTTTGGGACAGGGTCTCACTAGGTTTCTAAGTTGGCCAGACTGTGTTTGAACTTGCAGTCCTCCTGTCTCAGCCTCCTAGAGCTCTAGGATTACAGGTGTGCACCACCATGCCTAGCCTAGGTACACGTTTCTGTGCCAGCCTCCTTGAACAGTTGTCAGTGGCTTATTCACTCTCTAGTGAGAGTAAAGAGAAGAAAGATCAAGTTTATGCTCTCAAGAAGCTCCAAGCCTGGGAAGGAAATAGCCACAGAAATCAGTAAAGTGTACTAACTGGGTGTGGTGGTGCATGCTTTTAATCCCAGCACCCTGAGAAGCTAAGGCAAGAGGACTGCAAATTTGCAGTGAGCCTGAGAAACTCTGTGATACCTGTCTCAAAAAGAAAAAAATAAAAAAGGCTGGGGATGTAGCTCAGTACGAAGTCCATGGGTATCAAAAAAAAAAAAAAAAAAAAAAATCAGATGCTATCCTGAAGGATGTACCCACTGTACCCCCAAGCGTGGTGATCCAGAGAAGGAGGCCACTCCTGTCTGTGGCTAGGTCTTAAAGGGTGAGTAAGATTTTTCTAGGTAAAGCAGTGGGCACAAGGCCTGTGCAAAGGCGCAGACATTTGAAAAGAAGGGCATTTTTACAGAGGCAGCAAGATGTTTAGCATGGCTGGGATAAAGGGTGAGCAGCAGGGAATTGTGGGAGATGAGGTGTAAAAGGAGCATGGACTTTATTCTGGGCAAGGAGAAACCATGACAGGTATTAGATTAGATGAGTATGCAGATGGCATGTGTTGGGCGTAGCACTTCTCAGACTGTAGTGTGTACACAAATCACCTGAGAATCTTCTTAAAATGCAGATTCTTTTCATTTGTTTGTTTGTTTGTTTGTTTGAGACAGGGTCTCACTATGTAGTTCAGACTGGCCGTGAGCTCACTATATAGACCATGCTGGCCTCAGATTCATGGAGATCCTCCTGCCTCAGCCTCCTGCATGCTGGGATTACAGGTGTGTGGCATCACATCCAGCAAAGATGCAGATTCTTTTTTTTTTTTTCCTCCGGTACTGGGAACCGAACTCACGACCTTGCGCTTGCCAGGCAGGTGCTTCAGGCAGGCGCTTTTGCTGCTGAGCTAAATCCCCAGCTCAAAGATGCAGATTCTGATACAGCAGATCTGGAGTGGGACTGCATTTCTAATGAGCTTGTAGATAATGCTGATGCTGTGGTCCCAGGGCCACAATTTGAATAGTGAGGTGATAGAGGGCTCACTTGGCCTTGTGGGATGGCTGCTCAGCGAGCAGATAGTCTTGTCCATTGCTAGGGATCTGTTCACTGAACAAGTATTTCCCAAACTCCTGCTCTGGCCAAGCTCTCCTTGAGTGCTAGGGTTGGAAAGAGGAATTGAAAATGCCGCTCACTGGCCAATGCCATTGCCTCGTCCTCTGTTTCTTTTTCTTTTTTTTTTTTTTCTCTCTTTCTGTGTTTGAGATAGAGTCTTGCTGTGCAGTTCACGCTGGACTTGAATTCACTATATAGCCCACGCTGGCCTCAAACTTGCAGGGATCCTCCTGCCTCAGCCTCTCAAGTGCCTAGGATTATAAGATGTGTGCCACCACAACAGGCTCCATTCCTTACTTTCAAAGTGCTCTCTCTCTCTCTCTCTCTCTGTCTGTCTCACCTCCTGCCTTCTCTTCTCTCTCTCTGTCTGTCTCACTTCCTCCTTCTCTTCCCTGCCCAATAGCTAGAGGGAGTCTGATCACATTAGTTGCCTGCTCACCCACACTGCTATGCTGTCTTTGACGACACTCATAGAACGAAAGGCAAACTCCTTACAGTGCACAGGAGCCATTTGGGGCCTGCCCCCTGCCCTCTGATCTCATCCCACTGTTCCCATTTCTCACTCCGCTAGGGCCAAGCCTCACCGACCTTTCAGTTCCTTAAATATGACAAACTATCCCTGCCTCGGAACATGGAGAACACATTCCCTCTGCAGGACCTTTGCACGTCAGATGTTGGCCAGGGATATCCTTCTTCCTGGGTCTCCCCTGACTTGCTCCTTCTTCCTTTTTATATTTCAGCTGGGGGAAGATACAGGTTTCACAGATCCCTAAAGCTTAAACAACCTGGGGGGCCCCTCTTTGAAGAAAAACTACCAAATTACAAATACAGTTCGATACAGAACTTAAAATCTTCAGCATCAGAAGCTCCAGTTTCATTTAGATGTCTCCTGCTCCGAGGCGCCACCCCGAGCATCCTGTTTTAAGTGGCCCCTACCCAATCTTCACGTTATCAGTTTTTATTTCCTTTACTAGGTCTCTCTACTTTTTTCTTTTGGCTGTGTTGGGGATCAAGCCCAGGGCCTCTCACACATGCTAGGCCATTGCTGTACCACTGAGCTGCACTCCTCTGGCCCCTTTTTATTTTTTACTGTTTTCCCCAACCAGAGAGGAGGCCCCTCAAGAGCAGGGACCATGCTGGTTTCGCAGCAGCCCCAACACTATGCCCAGTGCGCTGCAGGAAGGAGGTCAGCAGTTACGAGGTGAATGGATGGACCTGAGTCTGCCCCTGCAGCAGTCTCAGTGGGATAAAAAGCTGTGAGCTGCAGAAGCCCAGAGAACAGGCCCCTAACCAGGGCCAGGTGGGGCAGGCGTACAGAAGGCAGGGAGACCAAGAAAAACAACCTAGAGCAGTGATGGCGAACCTTTTAGAGACCGAGCGCCCAAACCACAACCTAGAACCCACTTATTTATTGAAAAGTGCCAACACTGCCATTCAATCTGAATACTGATGTTTTAGTTTAGAAAAAAACAAATCATGCTGTTGGCTCTCGTGCTGACAGAGAGGGCTGTGCGTGCCCTCTGTAGCCTACGTGCCGTAGGTTCGCCACCACTGACCTAGAGGATCGAGGCTTGAGCCGTCTTAAAGGAGATTTGCGAGTCAGCCAGGCAAAGAGGCAGAAGGAAAAAGGATCATCTACCTAACAGGCGGCTGAGACAGAGTGAATACAGCCATTCTGAGAGCCTGCAGGCCCAGCAGAGACCCTACTGGTTAGATTTTGGGGGGTTTTATTGAAGCACAGTAAGTGGGCAATAAGTTTAGCGTGAGGGACAAGGGAGAGGGAATCTAGGCTGAACAGAGCAGAAGTGGGAAAAGCCAGTGTGTTGAGCCCCAGAGGGACCATGAGCAATGGTTTTGGCAAAACAGAGGCTCCAAGGACTCGTGAACTTCCAGTCCCGGAACTGGCAGGAAGCACCCTCACTCTCCTGGGCTCCCACATGGCCCGGGGACTTGGAGTGAGACGCACCTGAGCGTGCATTCTCCTAGGTGGTGCTTCTGGGGTGCTGACTCTGAGCTGAAGGTGAGCACGTGGGCACAGGTCCTGGAGTATCTTAAAGCAAATGCCAGGTCTTGTAGAATTTCTTTTGGTAAATTAAAAAAAAATTGTATAATTTCATGTATAAATACTCCAGTATGTGCGTGTAGTAGGTGAGGGATTAAAGAATCATCACAACATCATAGATAACAAAATTATTTAGCATTTATATAATTTAGCAAAATTAATATTATTTTCTTAATTTTATCTGATACTTAGTCTATGTTCTGGTTTCCTTGATTGTCAAAAAAATAGTTTTTCCAAAGCTGAGCATAGGGGCACATGCTTAAAAGCCCAACACTTGAGAGGCTGAGGCAGGAGGATGTGAAGTCTGAAGCCAGCAAGGTCAGCCTGGACTACATAGTGAGGCCCTGTTGCAAAAAAAAAAACAAAACACAAACAAGCCAACAAAAAATTCCAATTTGGGATCCAAACAAGGTCCACACACAGATTTAGAGTTCTGAACTGCATTTAAACGAGAATTTGGCATTCCCCCTCCTTGCTTTACACTTAACTCGGCCTGGGAAGCTGCTCTCCCTAGAGACCTCAGGTGGATTTCCACCCCGACACGCCCAGTGTTTGTGCTTCTGTCCACCAGTCTCCCTGTGGCTTCCCACACTGCTGGCCACTTGCTCTGGTGCTCTGGAGACTTTCCTCCCCTAGGTCTCCAGCATGGTAGACCTGGTTCTCTTTTTGCCTCTTTGGCTGTACTGTCTCAGCCTCCTTTGTAGGTTTCCTCTCCTCTTTCAACTGCTTTAGATTTAGGCTCATCAGTGTTCAACCCTTTTGCTTTCCTCATGGTTCTGCATATGATGTCCCCACTTGCATTCATCCTCCCTACCCCACACTGCTCCTCCTGGTCAATGGCGGCAGCCCAGTCATCTGGGGGCTGTCCTTGCTTCCTCCCTTTCTCTCAGCCAGTGTCCTGTATGTTACCGTGCTCCGTCCATCAGCTGCCCGTCTGCTCAGCCAGGGCCATGCCTCCTTTGCCCCTTCAGACGGGTGCAGCTGTGTCTTTGCCCCTGGTCTGACCTCCACCCCCTCCTTCTGCTCTGTGCTCAGCAAAGGTGTCAAAGCCATCTTCCCCCAGCCCGGCCCCAGCCTCTCCCTTCCCTCCTCAGCATCCTGCCACGAGTCCCCACTCTCTGCAGAGTGCAGTAAGATGCTCCCTGACTTACACTGGCTCAACTTGAGATTTTTTCCAACCTCACCGTGGTGCGAAAGGGACTTGCATCAGTAGAAACCCTACTTCAGATTTTGAATTTTGACATTTCCTGGGTGAGGACACTGGATGCGACACGCTTTCACAAAGCCGGGCACAGCAGGAGCCACGGGAAAGGGAACAAGCGATGCTGCTGGTGCGGTGTTGCTAAGCTATGATGCGCCCTCAGTGAGGTGCAGGAAATGAATTTTCATTTACGCTAGTTTCGGCTTACGGTGCGTTCATCAGGATGTACCCCCACTGTAAGTCGGGGGGCCATCTGCACACACGCTTCTGCCTGAGATTCAAGCCCCTCCCTGAGCAGACGCACGGCCACTTGCTTCGCTCTTTCTCGCTTCACCCACCTTGAACTTTCCATGTTAGCTAAAGTGAATGAATGTCGCAAGCTCTGACGGGCCTCGGCAGTGCGGTCCCCCCTGCCTGCTCAGCTTCAAGGTGTGGGGACAGGTGACCTCTCTGAATTCCTACCACGCCTGCTATGGCCTTCATCAGGCCCTCTGCACAGCTGTGATTCTCAAAGTCAGGAGCTGAGAGTTTTGCCCAGTGAATGCACGAATGAGCTACTGTGTCAGCGAGTGCAGACCTGTGGGTGCTGTTCTCATGCTGAGATATTTTCTTTGCAAATCAAAATTAGAAGTGTGGGATGTATGTATGGGCTATAGGAGACATATATATCTGGGACAGTCTCAGAAGTGGGGATTGAACTCAAGGACCTCAGGCATGCTAGGCTACATTCCTGGCCCTTTTAATTTTTGACATGAAATTTGCCAAGTTGCCCAGGCTGGTCCCGTTTGTGATCCTCCTCCCTCACCCTCTGGAGTAGCTGGGATTGCATGTGTGTGTCACGCTGCCTGGCTTAAAAGCATCAAAGTTTTATTTATTTGGTGGTACTGGGGATTGAACCTAGAGCCTTGTGCATGCTAGGCAAGTGCTCTACCCACTGAGCTATCTCCTCAGCCCAACATTAAAACTTTAAGTGAAGGCAGAGCCATAGTAGAGGCTGAGACAAAGAGTCAGTAATGTTCCTTTTGATTTTTAAAAATATTGCATTAAAATATTATTTATCTTTTTTTTTGGTCATTTTGAGATAGAGTCTTGCTATGCAGTTCAGGCTGGTCCTGAGCTCACTTTGTAGTCCAGGCTGGTCTTGAACTCGCAATGATCCTCCTGCCTCAGCCTCCTGAGTGCTGGCATTATAGGCATGCACCACCATGCCTGTCTAAAATATTATTTATCTTGACTGGGGAAAATTTGGTGCTACCTTAAACTTTGCCTCCAGTGGTTGCCTCCCTTCCTCAACCAGGGCCTTGACCCTGAGGGAAAGACCTTTTCCACAGGCCAGGGCAGGCATGGGGAGGCAGCAGGGCTCAGATGTCCTGGGCTGGGCCAGATGGTAGGAAATGTTTTGGTGAAGGATGTCCTCACCCCAGGACACTTGCTGCATCGGTGGTGGGTAGGGACATGACTTCCTTGAAAACCCAAACCAAACGCCTTGCCCTGGCCAGCTACAGCTCCCCGCACCTCATGCCTTTCAGAAAGGGCCTGGTCAGAAGTGCCTCCAAGCCCCAGGCACAGGAGGGTGACATAGGCTTAGTGAGATTCAATCCTAATATAATTCTGTGAGGGCCCAGCCAGAGGAAGAAACAAGGCCAGTTCCAGATAAGTGGGCATTTTGGGCTCATCTTGGGCTGACAGCAGTGATACTCAAATTGTTTGATTTCAGGCATTTTTTTTCTACCCTTGTAATTTTATTTTATTTTATTTTATTTTACTTTTTTGGTACTGGGAATCGAACTTAGGACCTTGCAGTTGCCAGGCAGGCACTTGTGCTGCTGAGCTATATCTCCAGCCCTTTCCCCTTGAAAATTATTGAGGACCCAAAGAGCTTGTGGCTGTAAGTGTTATGTCTATCAGTATCTATGGTATTAAGAATTAAAACTAGCTTGGTATGGTGGCACACATCTGTAATCCCAGGAATCTGGGAGACTAAGGCAGAAGGATTATAAATTCAAGACCAGTTTGGACGATTTAACAAGATCCTGTCTCAAAATAAAAAATAAGCCAGGCATGGTGGCCCATGCCTGTAAAACCAGCACTCAGGAGGCTGAGGCAGGAGGATCACTGTGAGTTGAAGGCCAGTGTGGGCTCCATAGTGAGTTCAAGGCCAGCCTGAGCTATATAGTAAAACCCTATCTCAAAAAAATAAAAAGAGCTGGTTGTGTAGCTCAGTTATAGAGTACCTTTGGGTTCAATGGTTAGTACCACAAAAACAACAAAAAGCTTCAAAAAACAACAACAACAAAAAAACTAGGGCTGAGGACATAAGCTAAGTGGTAGAGTGCTTGCCTATTTTGAGTTCCGTTGCTAGCCTTGAAAAAAAAATTAACTACTGACATTCTAAAGTAACTTCATTTTTAAATAAACAAATCCAATGGTAAATTCTTTTGATCTTAATGTAAATAACATATTTTTAGGGAAGAAATGAGATTTTCTAAAACAAACAATTTAAGGAAAAGTGACAATGTTTATAAACCTTTTTAATGTTAAGCTTGATAGAAGACAGCTGGATTCTCATATCTGCTTCTGTATTCAATATGTTGTGATATCTTTGGGGATTTTTTGTTGTTTGTTTTGTTTTTTGAGACAGGGTCTTGCTATGTAGTTCATGGTGGCCTTGAGCTCACATGTAGCCCAGGCTGGTCTCGAACTCATGGCAATCCTACTGTGTCAGTCTGACGGGTGCTGAGATTACAGTGGTACAGGACCACATGCTTTTCTTTCTTTCTTCTTTCTTTCTTTTTTCTTTCTTTCTTTCTTTCTTTCTTTCTTTCTTTCTTTCTTTCTTTCTTTCTTTCTTTCTTTCTTTCTCTTTTCTTTTCTTTTTTCTTTTCTTTCTTCCTTTCTTCCTTTCTTCCTTTCTTCCTTTCTTTTCCTTCCTGCCTTCCTTTCTCTCTTTCTCTCTTCTTCCCTCCCTCCTTCCCTCCCTTCCTTTTTTTTTTCGGTCTTTTTGAGACAGGGTCTCGCTATGCAGTTCAGGCTGGCCTTGAGCTCACTTTGTAGCCCAGGCTGGTCTCTAACTCACAGTGATCCTCCTGCCTCAGCCTCCCAAGTGCTGGAATTACAGGCGTGCGCCGCCACGTCCAGCTCCTTCCTTCCTTCTTCCTTTCCTCTTCTTGTTTTGGATACTGGAGATTGAACACAAAGCCTTTACACTGAGCTACATCCTTAGCCCTTTTTTATTTTTCACTTTGAGACAAGGTCTCACTAAGTCATTAAGTTGCTTGTATTGGGCTTGAATTTACAATTCTCCTGCCCAGCCTCCTGGAGTGCTGGGGCTACAGGTGTGCATCACCATACCTGATGCTTTAAAACCTTTGATCAGGGGCTGGGGATTTAGCTCAGCGGCAAAAGTGCCTGCCTGGCAAGCGTAAGGTTGTGAGTTCAGTTCCCGGTACCAGAGAAAAACCAAAAAAAAAAAAAAAAAAAAAAACCTTTGATCAGAGTTGGCCAGTCATTTTGTAGAATGTCTCGCAATTTGAGTTAGATGGGTTGTTTTTGCTTTGGTGCTGTGGGTCAAACCCAGGTCCTTGCATGTGGCAAGCAAGTGCTCTGGCACTGAGCTGTGCCCAGCCCTGTAGGATGTTTTTCACAATTAAATTCAGATTATGCATTTTGGGCAAAATACCCATATGGTGTTGTATTCTTTGCAGCACATTATATGAGGGTACTGGGATGACATGTCTTATTAATGAGATTTCATTCTGATGGTTTGGTTAAAGTTTTGTCTGGGTTTCTCACTTAATGCTCTTCTTTTAAATTATATTTTAAGGGCTGGGGATATAGCTCAGTGGTACAAGTGCCTGCCTGGCAAGCACAAGGTCCTGAGTTCGATCCTTGGTACTGAAAAAAAAAAATTCAAATATTTAGATTAGCTAGGTACAATGGTGCACATGTATAGCCCTAGCTACTCTAGAGGCTGAAGGAAAAGGATCAGAGGCTTGAGGCCAGTCTGGACCACTTAGTCACACCCTGTTGCAAAATAAAATAAAAATAAAGAACTAGGGATGTAGCTCAATGGCAGAATGCTTGTTTACCATGTATATAAGGCCCAGGGTTCAATCCCTAGTACAACAATAAGGAAAGAAAAAAAGAAGAAAAAAAGGAAGAAAGGAAAACTGATTGGCGTGTACTGATGCATGCCTGTAATCAAAGCACTTGTGAGGCTGAAGCAGGAGTATTGCCACAAGTTGGAGGCCAGCCTGGACTACTTAGTGAGTTCAAGGCCATCCTCAGTTAGATAGGGAGACCCTGTCTCAAAACAAAACAAAAAAAAAAGGGAAAAGTTGAGTATGGTGGCTCATGCCTGTTATCCCAGCACTCTGTGAGGCTGAGGCAGGAGGATCACAAGTTCCAGCCCAACCTGAGCAATTTAGCAAACTTAATGAGCCCTTGTGTCAAAATTTTTAAGAAGTTTAGAAAGGGCTAAAGTTGTAGCTCAGTACAAATGCCTTGCATTCAACCCCCCACACAGCAAAAATACATGTATAGATACAAATAAAAAATAAATTACTAAGATAATAAGTACTCCTAAAAAGTTTCAAAAAAAGTTTAGAGTAAATATACATCGCACTAAGACTGTTTAGAGTAGATAAGTTAAATAAACTTCTCATGAAACCTACTTCGCAGAGGCTACTTACCACTGCCAACTGAGGTGTATCTTTCTAGATGTTTTTTGTTCATACACACGTATGTTATTAGCTCATACTGAACATCTTCTGTAAGTTTTTTTTTTTTCCATAATGTTGTTTGTTATCTGAGGATGGCCTTCCATGTCAGCGCAATTAGATGCAACTCATTTTTTCTAATGACTGGCTAATATTTTATTCTCTAAATAATCCTAATACTGTACTTCTGTGTATTTCCTGGATTTTTATGAGCACATAAATTATTTATCTTAAATTAACTTAGGGCTAGGCTAGGTAGACCTACTAGCCACTTTGAAATTGTATTCAGTTTTATTTATTTATTTTTTCCGGTACCGGAAATCGAACTCACGACCTTGTGCTTGCCAGGCAGGCACTGTGCCGCTGAGCTAAATCCCCAGCCCCCTACAATTTTATTTTTATTTATTTATTTAGTTTCGGTGCTGAGGGGCTGCGGATTTAGCTCAGCGGCAAAAGCGCCTGCCTGGCATGCGCAAGGTCGTGAGTTCGGTTCCTGGTACCGGGAGAAAAACCAAAAAAAAAAAAAAAAAAAATAGTTTTGGTGCTGAGAGTTGAACACAGGGCCTTGTGCCTGCTAGGCAAGAGCCCTACCACTGAGTTGAAAACTCTAAATTAGTTTTAATTTAATTATTTTGTTTTTGTATTTGTTTTTTTTGAGACAGAGTCTCACCATATAGTTCAGGCTGGCCTTGAACTCACTGTGTAACCTGGGCTGGCCTCACTCTTGTGATCAGCCTCCTTCCTCCCAGGTGCTGGGATTACAGGTTGTTATGGTTTGTGTCTAGATGTCCCCCCAAAGCCTCGTGCAGTCATGGGGCAGGCTTCTAGAGTTTATTGATTGATTCATGGTCCAATGCTGGGATTATGGGTGTGAGTGCTACACCCACCCTAGGATGGTAGCCCGCATACAGTATAAGGGAGGGAAAGAGGCTTGCTCTCTGCTGCTCCTCCTTCTTTTGCTCTTGTTGCGTTTGCTGTTTTCTGCAGCCATAAACTGTTGCCGTTTGCCATGTGCCACTCTGCCTTGGAGCCAGCCAAGTATGGACTGAAACTTCCACAAACTGTGGGCTAAATAAACCTTTCCTTCCTTAATGCTGGGCATCAGTTATTTTGTCTCAGCAACAAAAGAAAAGTAACCAAGACATAGATGTGCGCCATGCCTGGTTAAATTAGTTTTTATTTTTATTATTTTTTGAGACAGGGTCTCACTATGCAGTTCAAGGCTGGTCTTGAATTCACTATGTAGCCCAGGCTGGCCTTGAATTTGAAGCAGTCCTCCTGCTTCAGCTTCCTCAGTGCTGGCATTACAGGTGTGTGCCACCATGTCCAACTAAATTAGTTTTCAATATAGAACAAATTTATGATTAGTTTTTTTTATTTCAAATCTATAGAAAAATATTCAAATTTTATCATAAAATCAAAGTTTTTATAATACAAATATTATGCATAGATTTGTGAAAACATTATTTTATGTGGAATGGAAGATACCATCAATTTTAGAGGGTTTTTGTTTTGTTTTGTTTTGTTTTGTTTTGTTTGGTCTGTTTCAGACAGGGTTTCACTATGCAGTTCAGGGTGGCCTTGAACTCACTTTGTAGTCCAGGCTGGCCTTGAATTTGAAGCAATCCTCCAGCCTTAGCCTCCCAAGTGCTGGGATTATAGGTGTATGCCACTAAGTTTTTAACTCTTCCTTTTTTTTTTTGGTACCGGTACTTGAATTCATGACCTTGCACTTTCCAGGCAGGTGCTGTGCCACTGAGCAATATCCCTGACCCGCCACTGAGTTTTTAAAATATGCAAAATGAGAGTGTCTCAGTCTGTTAATGCTGTTGTTACCAGGGTTCTGGAATTCAGTGGGCTCCTTCTAGAGACACTTTCCAGGTTCTTGTTCTGAACAAAGAGTTAGATGAAACAAGCAAAAAAGGTGGTAAATTTTACATTTACTAAAGGTAGGAAAAAGAAATATACTGTGCAGTCAATGCAGGCCAATGAAAGTAGAAAAAGAAATATACTCTGTAAGGTGATTGGACATGGAAAGAGCTTGCAGTGGTCAAAAGATTAATGCCTGCCATTTTTTGTATTCCTCATTCTGACATCAGATCTAAGACATTCTATCAAAAAGTTGGTTGATTTCATGCCAGAAGAGTTGAAGATAACATTTTCTGATTGGTCTCAGGTGCAGGTACTCCGTGTCTTGGAGCTCTGTGTCCTGGAGCTTGGTGATTGATAGGTCATGCTCACTTGCCCAGCCAGATAGCCATGCCCTAATCTCCTGCCTCACTGCTATAACAAAATACTTCAGACTGGGTCATTTATAAAGAACAAACATCTATGTCTCACTGTTCTAGAAGTTCAAAATCAGGGTTCAGTGTCTGGATGAGGCCTGATATCTGCTTCCAACTTCCTGGTACCCTGTATCCTTACACAGTAGAAGACTTGGAAAGACAAAAGGTCAAAAGAAAATGTACCTTTCAATGCTGAGCCCTCTTGTATGGTACTGAACCTATGTATGAGAACTTCACTTTCCTCACTTCCCAAAGATTATATCCATGAATATTGTTGCACTGGGGATTAAGTTTCAATGTAAATTTTTTTGAGGGAGACTCTATCATTCAAACTATAGCAGGGAATCTTGGAATTGGTGAAGCAGGATAATTGCTTCTTGGATTTTTTTTTTAACCAGAATCTTTGCATGGTCTTCCAGGCACTGCCAGGACCCTATGAGGAGCTGATTCTTAGAGCCCAGAGCCATGGAGTTAAATAACTCTTCCCATGTGGATTCTGAGTTTCGATACACTCTCTTCCCAATCGTTTACAGCGTTATCTTTGTGCTGGGGATCATCACCAACAGCTATGTGCTCTGGGTGTTTGCCCGCCTGTACCCTTCCAAGAAACTAAATGAGATCAAGATCTTCATGGTGAACCTCACTGTGGCTGACCTGCTTTTCCTGATCACCCTGCCCCTGTGGATCATCTACTACTACAACCAGGGTAACTGGATTCTGTCCAAATTCCTCTGTAACCTGGCCGGCTGCCTCTTCTTCATCAACACCTACTGCTCCGTGGCCTTCCTGGGAGTGATCACCTATAACCGCTTCCAGGCAGTAAGATATCCCATCAAGACTGCTCAGGCCACCACCCGCAAGCGCGGCATAGCTTTGTCCTTGGTCATCTGGGTGACCATTGTGGCCGCCGCATCTTATTTCCTTGTCATGGACTCCACCAATGTAGTGTCCAACAAGGCCGGCTCGGGCAACGTCACTCGCTGCTTTGAGCATTACGAGGAGGGCAGCGACCCTGTGCTCGCCATCCACATCTGCATTGTGCTCGGCTTCTTCATTGTCTTCCTCCTCATCCTCTTCTGCAACCTGGTCATCATCCGCACGCTGCTCATGCAGCCGGTGCAGCAGCAGCGCAATGCTGAGGTCAAGCGCCGGGCGCTGTGGATGGTCTGCACAGTTCTGGCAGTGTTTGTCATCTGCTTCGTGCCCCACCACATGGTACAGCTGCCCTGGACCCTGGCCGAGCTGGGGAAGTGGCCGAGCAGCAACCACCAGGCTATTAATGACGCACATCAGGTCACCCTCTGCCTCCTTAGCACCAACTGTGTCTTAGACCCCGTCATCTACTGTTTTCTCACCAAGAAGTTCCGCAAGCACCTCAGTGAAAAGCTTTACAACATGCGCAGCAGCCGGAAATGCTCCCGGGTCACCACCGACACAGGGACCGATGTGGCCATTCCCATCAACCATATTCCTGGCAGTTCCATCAAAAATTAGTCCTTGCTTGTTGGGGGTCAGGCCTGAAGTCTTCTCCTCCATGAGCATCCTGGGAGAGGCTGGGGGAAGAAGAGATAACTGCTGCAGTCACCTCCTCTCTGGGCACCGGTGGCCCACTAAGTACAAAGGCTACCTCACGCAGGCAGGGACGATGGCAGAGCTGGACTGCTGGACGATCCAGAACTGGAACCAGCACCTTCATCCACCTTTGGGCACACTCTGACCTCACCCTGGGCCCCTGGGTCTGATGGGGCGAGGAGGAATATGAGGGTCAGGGGCAGACTCTGAGCCTCCCTCAGCTCCTCCCACTGGGTAGCGGCCTGGAGCCTTTGCCCATGATTCCCAAGTGGTAACGGCAGGGTGGGAAAGCACTAGAGCGGTGGAAGGGGCCTGGAAACCTGTCCCAAATGACAGCTACAGAAGAGAAAACCTGACCAGAGAAAAAGCCAGGATGGAGGCTTGTTTCCTGCACAGGCTTTGCCTCAGGCCTGGGTCAGCTCTGAGGGGCTGGGAGAGAGGCAGCCTTGCCTTCGTTTTTCTGCTTTAGTAACAGACCCTGAGTAAGGACCTTCTGTGGGGCAGAAAATCCCCTCAAAGCAAAATATGAGAGCGCTCCGGCTAGGGCAACTCAAAGGCCAGAGGCTCCCATGGGAACAGCACTTGGGCAGAGAAGAACCTGGGGTTTCTGGGAGGGAGAAGCCTGCTCGCTCTCTCTGGCAGGGCCTCTCCTAGCCTAACTTCCGGGAGGTAGAAGGGACAGTTACAGTGGCACAAGCTGGCGGGTGTCAGCTTCTCTCAAGCATCTCTGGACACCTGCTTGTAATTCTTGGCAAGCATTCAGATGAGACTGCTCTCTTTCCCTTAGCCAAGTACTTGCAGGGTGAGCCCCGCAGCCTGAGACCTGGGGGCTTGGAGGCACTTCTCCCTGGTGTCCAGAGCTCCTCTGCGAACTCTGCCTTCCAGCCAGCGCCCCACAAACTTGGGACTCTTGTTTCCTGCCTGCCAGGCAAGCACTGGATTGCTGACTTTGATACCTATCTCCCCGAGAGCCAGTGACCTGCTTGGGTCTGGGAGGGTAGCTGTGGGCTGGCCCTAGCTGATGGTGGCCGGACCAGGTGGCCAGAGCAGCACACTCAAGCTTTGGTGTCACACAGACCCAAGTTCAGTCTTGGCTTTGTCACTTATTGCCAAGTGACTGGGGACTCAATTTTCTACCTCTTAGTGTTGTTGCCTGTGAGGTAAAAACCTACCTCACCGGGGTGTTCCGAGCAGCAAACGCTGAGAAAGACACCTCTTGGTCAGGGGGACTGCTCATCCCAGGCCCTCCCTTCTTCTGAGGACTTGGACCCTTCAGTCCTCTGGGAGAGGCTGGGAGAGTAAGAGCTGGACAGCTGGATTCAGGGATGCTGCCTCAGGCTTTTCAGGGCACTTACCTGAGGACAGATGAACTCTGGAGCTGTGAGTGTATTGATAGTGCATGTGTGTGTGTGTGTGTGTGTGTGTGTGTGTGTGTGTGTAGGGGATGGCGTGGGTGTATGCTTGGGTACTGCACCTGTGATTATGATAGAGAAAATGGTCTGTTCATGGAGAAAATTTTCAGAGCAAAGCAGAAGGCGGAAAGAAACGACAGGAGCATGGAAGGAAGAGAGGACAGGTCTTGCAGGAGCCTGCTGGGTGACTGTCCTCTGCACGCCTTCCATTGTGTCCTAGGAGAGTCTCTTGTGCGGACCCTTCCCTTATCTTGCATAAGCTGGTTTGAATGAGTGTCTCTTACGCGCAACCGGAAGTGCAGCCGATGGAGCGTACTGTCCGCGCTAATTATGCACACCATTTCCGGAACATCAGTCCTTTGCATCCCACCTTGCACGCTGTGTCATGTCCGTGTATCCGCTGTGTGTTTACAGAATAAATATTTTTTCTTTAAGTCCAGTGGGTTTTTCAAACTCATATTCATCCAAAAGAGCTTATAACTGTAGATGAAAACAAAAGCCACCTGCCACAAACAGGAGGTAAACATAAAAATGAAAATAAAACCACTAAAACTGTTTCTCTGTGTTCCGTCTGAAGTTACCCCATGGGCCCCATGGAAAGCCTGCTGTCATGTGTATCCAGTGCCTGGAGTCTGCATTCAGTAAGTGCTCAGTAAAGAATGGTTGACAATTCTTTTTTTTTTTAAATCTGATTTTATTGGTACATTTTAGGTATACATAATGATCACATTCATCGCAGAGAATTTGTACCTGTTACATGATATAACTTGTTTCTTTTTTTTTTTTCCCCCCATTCCCCTCCCCAACCCTCCCTTCAACCATGACTGACGGTTCTGAGACAATGACTTGTGATCACTCCCTTGCTTTTCCTAGGACATCATCCCAACGTACAGGTCAGGCTCTTACTTCCACCCAGGCCCCTGGGGTGTGGGAAGATATACAGTTGGCCCTTTGTATACATGGGGTCCGCATTTCCAGACTTAATCAACTGCTTGTTGAAAATATTAGAAAAATAGAATCGTGTCTGTACTGAACACATAGAGGCTTTTCCCTGCCCTCACTTATTAAACAATACAGTCTGACAGCTATTTACCTAATTACATTGCTTTAGGGACATTAAGTAATCTAGAGATGATTTAAAATATCTAGGAAGGGGTGAGGAAATTGTTTGCAAATATTATTCCACTTGGTTTAAGTGACTTGAGCATCTGAGGATTTTGTTATGCATAGGGGGGCCTGCAACCAAGCGCCCTCAGCACCCCAAGCTTGACTGTAAGGTCATAGCCTGCTCCAGCCCTGCTGATCTCATCACCACTCCAAATACATCCACATTTATTTCCCCTATAACCTTCGCCTGGTTTGCTCAGGCTCCTGTGTTGTTTGACCCTGCCGGGTGCACCCAGATTCCTCCAGGCAAAATGTTAGGGCTGGGAAGACCCAGCATTTTGACCTGCATGTCAGAGTCTGTCTTCCCTATCCTATGGGGCAGAAATATTGTCTTTTTTTTTTTTTTGTCTTTTTGAGACAGGGTCTGTAAGCAGTTCAGACTGGCCTTGAGCTCACTTTGTAGCCCAGGCTGGTCTCAAACACCCAACGATCCTCCTGCCTCAGCCTCCTAAGTGCTGGGATTACAGGCGTGAGCCTCCACGCCCAGCAGGAATATTGTCTTAGTCATCTATGAATCCAGTTTCTTATACATGGCCTGGAATTGAGATTGGCCTGTCATCAGAGGGTATGTATGTCTTCCCCAAGCTGTAGCATAAACACATTTTACATAGGCATACACTTATTCTGAAAGATAAGGGAACTTTCTAGAGACAAAGGGGAAGCTCTATGAGCATCTGTGAAAGGAAGATATAAAGAATTTTCAGGGGCTGGGGATTTAGCTCAGCGGCAAAGCGCCTGCCTGGCAAGCACAAGGTCGTGAGTTCGGTTCCTGATACCTGAGAAAAACCAAAAAAAAAAAAAAAAAAAGAATTTTCAGAGGGTCAGAACACTTTGGGGCTGGTAGGGTCCAATCTCTTTATCTTACTAAGAGGAGAAAAGGGCCCAGAGGGGTGAAGGTATCACAGAAGCTGCAGGACTGGGTTTTTACCTGCATCTCTGTTCCTGCAGCTGTGTCGGGGATGATGGGAAAAGCTAAATTGTAATTCTTTTCTCGAAACCTCACTGATGGGGATTTCCGGGGCATCCTGTGCACCAGGAAGGTCTCACCTCCATTCCGTCCCCCCTCATCTCTTCCTTTTCCTTTGCCCCAGGGAATTACCACCAACTGAACCAGAAAACCCATGGCTCCTGCAAGACCTAGTTTCCCCGAGATGAGTCATGAACAGTAGAGCAGATAAGGGCGGGTCACCGTGGACTGGAGCTGGGCATGTTTATGCTTATTTTCGCTCACCTGTGCTTGAGTAAGGCCGCAAGGAGCACAAAATGCATTTAGTTCATCTCCAAGGTAGTCTGATAGTCTTAATAGTTGCAGCATTGCTCAAAAGTCCAAGTCCAAGATCTCCTCTGAGACACAAAGCAAACTCTTAGCTGTGAACCCCAGTAAAAAATTAAAAATCAAGTTATGTATATTCAACATGCAATGTTGGAACAGGGTAAACATTCCTATTCCAAAAAAGGAGGCATTGGAGAATACCAGGGGCCAAAGCAAGATTGAAACCCAGCAGGGAAAACATTAAATCCTGTAGTTCCTTGTCCAGCATCCAGGGCACATGCTGGTGGGACGTGAGCTTCAAAGGGCTTATGCAGCCCTTACTTTAAGGTCTTGCTGGCTGCAACCCACGTGATCTCTCTTTCTTGATCCGGTTCATTTACTGTATGCAGCTTCCCTTGATAGATATTCCACACTCCTGGCATCTCAAACTTTCTGGGGGCTCCACAGCTAATTCAGCTTCACTCCCACAACTTCATGCACTGCCTCTCAGGAGCTACCTGGGGACTTTGATTCTGCCACGCATTGCCTGGCCTCCCAGGCTTTTCTCTGAAATTTCAGTAGAAGCCTCCATGACCTTACAACTCTTGCATTCTGTGTGCCTGCAATCAACATCATGTGGATGACACCAAGGTCTGCCACCAGCCAGAGCAGTATCTGGGCCCCCTGAGATTATGGCTGCAGAAGCCTCTGAGTGCCTAGATGCTGAACATGGTGAAAAAAATCACAGGGGAACAACTTTTTTTTGAGACAGGGTCTCAATATGTAGTCAGGCTGGCCTTGGACTCACTATGGAGCCCAGGTTGGCCTCAAACTCACAATCTTCTTGCCTCAGCCTCCCAACTGTTAGGATTACAGGCATGGGCTATCATGCCTGGCTATTTGGTCTCTTTTTAACGGCACTGATTTCTTCATCAATCACATCTTCCTTGGCCATGATTTTAAATAGCTTCTCTTCTGACCAAATGGCAAGTTTTTCAGATGTTTCTGCTCTGCTTTTTGCTCATAATTCTCCCAGTAAATCTGATTGAAAGCACCGAGCAATTCTGATGTCACAGTGCAAATGCTGTGCTCTCTTGAAATTTCCTCCACCAGAAAAACTACTCTGTCACCTTTAAATTCAGTCTCCTATAAAGTCCCAGGGCAAGGGCGACCTGTAGACAAATTTTGGGCCAGAGCGTGACATGAACGGCCACTGGTCACAGCAACAGCTTCACTTCTCGATACCAGTTTTCTGTTAGATTTCCATCATCGTGACAAAGTACCTGAGAAAAAACAACCTAAAGGGGGTAAGATGTACTTTTACTCATGGTTTCAGTCCATGGTCATTTGGCTCTGTTGCTTCTGGGCCCAGGGTGAGACAGTGGGGGACTTGTGGTGGAAGGAAGTGGCTCGCCTCTTGGCAGATAGGAGTCAGAGAAAGGAAGAGGCTGGGAAGAAGACGTAGTCCCCAAGGATCCACTCCCTCAACCAGAAGTTCCCTCTTCTCAGTCCCCATCAAACCCTAATAGCTCACCAAACTATGAATTCAGCAGTGGGTTAATTCATTGATGAGGTCAGAGCCTCCGTGATCCAATCTTCTCAAAGGCTTCGTCTCTGAGCACCACTGCACCGGGGACCAAGCCTTTAACACAGGAGCCCTTTGAGAACTTTCACATCCAAATCAAAATGTTTCCATTTTACAGATGGGGTAAGTAAGGCTCAGAGGGGGTCAGCACCTGATAAAAGAGCTAGTAAGTGGCCAAATAATGTTCAAAGCCAGATCTACCTTAGTGAGTATAGGTGCCTCCCCTTCTTTCCTTCTCCCGGTGACTGTACCCTCATCCACACCCCTCAAGGCACATTCCAGGATGTACTGGGGCAGGAGTCTCTTGAGGGGACAGGAGCTGTTGGGCTCCCACCCAGCTGTGTCTGGCTTCCTCTCTGAGGTCTCTTGTGTACCCCCTGCAGGCTGAAGTCGCATGGGGACTCTTCCAAGCTCAGGCCCCCTTGGCCAGCTAAGGAGAGCATTTCTTTTTCTTTCTTACTTTTTTTCTTTTTGTGGGGCTAGGAATTAAAGCCCAAGCCTCATGGATGCTAAGCATGCACTTGACCATTGAGCTACAGGCTCAGCCCCCAAGAAGAGCACAGTTGAAATTGTGTGATATAAGTAAACATCATTTTTTTTAAGGAAGGAAAGGTTTATGTGGAGGTTTGTGGAGGTTTCAGTCCATACTCGACTGGCTCCAAGGCAGAGTGGCACATAGCAGAGGGCAACAGTTCATGGGGGCAGAAGACAGCAACAGGAACAAGAGCAAAAGGGAGGAGCAGCCAACACCATGTTTTAAAGAACCCCAGGACCAGAGTGTCATTGGAGCTACCCTAGAAGGTGCTCTTAGAGGTCCAGTAGCTCTGAAAAAGGAGGAAAGGGGTGAATAACATTTGCAGGCCACTGAATGAATGAAAACTTTACATCATTTGTTCTTTCTATACACCTAAGGGCACAACTGACTCTTTGAATTACTTTCCCTATAACTCAGTCATTGGCCTCCTTTGCTTAAACATCCCCTTTTCAGGGAGCAAGCTGCCCTTTACTGCATTTAAATGGAGGCATTCAGAATGAAGTGATTCCAGGGGCTGGGGATTTAGCTCAACGGCACAGCACCGGCCTGGCAAGCACAAGGTTGTGAGTTCGATTCCTGGTACTGAAAAAAAAAAACAAAAACAAAAACAAAAAAAAGAATGAAGCGATTCCCCCAAGGCAACCAGGGAATGACTGCCATCACTAAGTCTGGCTCCAAAGCCCGAGTCCCTTCTAGTCATCCTGCTGCCTTCCTTTGTAGATGTCCTCTGTGACCCAGAATGTGAAGGCGCATCCCTTCTCTCTCCCAGACAAGCCAGAAAAGTATTGCAGAGGTGAAATAACTTCTCCAAGGTCACCCAGCAGCAACATGCCAAAACTGGGTAGCAGAGATTCATTGAAACAACTTTATTGAACTAAAAACTTGCATACCATATGTCTTGGTTACTTTTTTCTCGCTGCTGGGACAAAATTAAGGAAGGAAAGGTTTATTTCGCTTACAGTTTGTGGAGGTTTCAATCCGTACTTGGCAGATTATAAGGCAGAGTGGCACATGGCAGGGGGCTGCATCTCAGGGTGGCAGCACACAGCTAAACTGCAAGGACACACCAGGGTGGAATCGGGGAGGAATGTCCCAAGCACTCTTTTCCTCTCCCTTACATATGCAAACTATCCACTTCCGAGCGGGTGCAGCTCTCACACCCATATTCAAACTGTAATAGCCTGCCCCTCAAGCCTGGCCACTTGAGGCTTTGGTGGGACACACAGATTCAAACCATAACACCATATAATTCACAAACCTAAAAATGCAAGATTCAATCAATTCCAGCACATTGACACAAGTAGTACAACTACAACTGTAAGGGCAAAATCATAGAATAGCAAACTTATAGACATTCTATAGTAAAAGTTAGAAATCAGCCTGTGACTTTGCTCATGCTGCCTGTCACATAGTTGGACTGATGGGCTGAGTTAACCTTGACTATCTACGTCCAGCTGCTTCTTCCACATAGCCGGCCAGGTCAGCCTGACCACGTCCAGCTGCAGTGTCTGTGTTTTTCAACTCAAGATATGTACATATGTAGCTTTGTTGCAGCTCACTTCAGGGACTCTATACTCTGTGCCCAGAACACACTGGCCCAATCAAGGATGCTTTCAGCTCTACCTACTCTTCTCAGACCTCCCTCCCAGAATGTTCCTGTCTAATGATAAATAATTCCTTTTAAGTAAACTTGTTTAAAACAACTCTGCTTGACAATATATGACATCATTCTTGTATTACATTTAACCAATCATGTAATAACCTGCTATCAGCTTTGTACTTCCCGCTTGCAAACTGTATTTAAACTGAACTCAAACCTAACTCTGGGCTGATGATTTGGAACAGGTTCCCATCAGCCTGTTAGCATAAAAGAAGTTGCTTTCAAACTCCTTGGTGCAAAGAGTCTTCCACTTGGCTTGATTTTTTTTTTTTTTTTTTGTCTTTTTGAAATAGGGTCTGGCCATGCCATTCATTCTGGCCTTGAGTTTACTTTGTAGCCCAGGCTGGTCTCTAACTTGCAACAATCCTCCCGCCTCAGCCTCCCCAGTGCTGGGATTACTGGCGCGTGCCACATCATCTGGTATTGTATGTGTACATTTTAAATTCACATAAAAATTATGATTTCTACAGACATGCAAGTTTAAATATCATATGGTTTCTCTTATATGAGAAAATAAAATATTAATAAACAGCAAAATAACAGATAATAAAAAGTAGGGAGCTCTTTTTCAAAGGAGAAGGGGATCAAGCAATGGAGGGAAAGGGAGGGAGAGAAGGGACATAAAAAGAATTAAGATGTGTTATGTATCAGTACCAACTCCACACAATGAATGTAATCATTTTGTGTTGAAAAAAAAAAAAAACATGAACTAATAAAAAATAAAAATTGAGAAAAAGGACAATTTTTTGAATACTATCAGTAACAGAGTTTTCATATAACTGTCATAGAATAAAAGTTCTAATTGTCTCACTAGAGCTTCTGTAAAAAATACTTATGATTTACACAACTTCGACTGAGTGATTATATAAAGTGGTTCCATGGTCATTTAGATTTGGAGGAGAGGGGTTGGGAGATGATGGCTAGTGGGTAGAATGTTTTGATTTGGAATAACAAAAGTGAATTAAGTTTGATTATGGTAGTAGTTGTACAACTCTGTCAGTGTGCTAGAGTCTATTGAATCTTGCATTTTAAAATTTGTGAATTGTATGGTATGCAATTTTTTAGTTCAATAAAGTGCTTGAACAAAAATTTGGCTGATATTCTTAGGACAGCTGGATGTGGTGGCACATGCTTGTAATTGTAGCACTTGGAAGGCTGAGGCAGGAGGATTGCTTGGAGTTTGAGGCCAGCCTGGGTTATGTAGCGAGACACTGTCTCAAAAAAGCAAAAAATTGAATTGCTTAGACAGTGCCTAACACAAAATAAACTTAATGAATATGCTTGTCTTGGGGCTGGGGATTTAGCTCAGTGGCACAGCGTCTGCCTGGCAAGTTCAAGGTTGTGAGTTTGATTCCCGGTACCAGAGGGGGGAAAAAAGAAAAAAGGAATATGCTTGTCTTAATAGATTGTGTCATTCTCCACAGTTTCCCTTTTTATGCCAGTCCATATCCCTCTGCCCAAGTTCATATTGTGTAACCCTGTATTTTTCTTAGAAACATGAAACTAGAGAGGAACAGTGTGTGACTAGTAGGTTTTCCTTTCATTTGACTTCTCAGGGTACTCTACAATATGTTCAGAGGGTGTTTTAGGAAGTCAGAATTGCCACATGCATGCGGAAGGGGATTTTGATGTTTGGATGGAAATGATGAACTAGTTCCTTAAAAGGGAGGCTAGAGCATCACAGAACACAACAGAGTGAAAAAGCACCTCACAGAAGGGAAGAAAATATTTGCAAATCATCTATCTGTTATGAGACTGATATCTAGAATATATAAAAATATTCCTACAACTCAATAACATAATAAAAAATAGACAAAGAGCTAGGCCAAGTGGTGCATGCCTATAATTCCAACACTCATGAGGCTGAGGCAGGAGCATTGCAAGCTCAAGTTCATCCCAGACCTCATGGTGAAATTCCTCATCTCAAACAGATGGACAGAGGGTTTGAATATACATTTCTCCAAAGAAGATACGCAAATGGCAATAAGCACATGAAGAGATGTTCAAAATCATTAATCATTAAGGAAAAACAAATTGATGCCGTGAGATAAAAACAGAAAATATCTGTTGGCAAGGACATAGAGAAACTGGAATTCCCATGTGTTGACAGTGGGAATGTGAAATGGTAGAGTTGCTGTGGAAAATAAAAATTAAGTGTGGAATCATCATATGATTTAGTAAATTTACTCCTGGGCATATACCAAAGTAATTGCAAGTAGGGACTTGAACAGATATTTGTACACCAAATAGCAACATTATTCATAAAAGCCAAAAGGTGTTAGCAGCCTAATTGTTCGCTGAGGGATGAACAGATGAACAGAATGTAGTACAGAGGTGCAATGGCACATTAGCCTTAAAAAGGAAGGAAATTCTGGTATATGGCGCAAACACGGACAAACACAGACAAACCCGGAGGACGTGATGCTAGTTTCTATAAGTTGGACATGAAAGGACAGATGTTGCAGGATTCCACTGACATGAGGGCCCTAGGGTAGCCAAAGGCACAAAGGCGGAAAGCAGGATAGTGTTACCGTGGGCTGGGGGAAGGGAGGAAGGGGAGTTAGCGTGTAATGGGCACAGAGTTTTGGATTGAAAAGATGAAATTCTAGGGATGGACGATGGTGACGGCTGTACAAAAACATAAATCAATTTAATATCCTGGATCATGCACCAAGAGTTGGATGAATGCTAAATTTTATAGTACCAATAATAAGAATAATAATAACAATGAAAAGGGAGGATGAAAAGGGAGAAGTAGATTGAGCAGAAAGAAATCCAGGCTCGCACAGAATCCTTTCTGGTTGGGGATGCGGCTCAGTGGTAAGTCACACCAGCACAAGGCCATGGGTTGGATCCCCAGTATTGCAAAACAAAACCACATAAAACACTGGAAAAAGCCTTTCCCACGATGGGTTCTCATGTCCAAGGTGGTGTTTCCAGTTACTGAGGCAACGATTTCTGCTTGAGTCACTGTACTAAAAAGCTTGGCCAATAAAATCCTCGCACACATATTTTTGGTGCGTATTTTGGTGATATTTTGTCTGCCTGAGCAAGGCCACCTGATGAAGGGGGAAAGAGTGGCCCTGTGTTCCACAAAAGTTTAGTGATCTCAAGTTAAAAAAAAAGACAAGGTTCCTGCCCTCAGTTACTATAAGTGATAGGGATGTTAAAATTACACTAGAGCGCTCTATCTGCTATTGAGCTCTGTTCGGTGATGTCATGTTGGTAGCTTGCAATCAGCCACATGGAGAACTCACATCGCAGAAATGAGCAAATGTGGCAAGCCAGGCGTGTGATCTTTTGAATCTGAGCTGTCACTGGCTGTGTGATCCTGGCCATCACATCGTGAGCCTTATTTGTACAATGGCTATAATAAACGCCAATTCCCTTCGTATTCCTCACCTAGGAAGAGGGATAGTTTGGCACTTGGGGCAGGGCGCTGATTGCTCTTCAATGACAAGAAATCTGTCGCTCTTCATGTAACCTTGTAACCGTGTAACCGTGGATGCCTCTCCTCCCAGTTGGCGCCGGTGCTGCCCAGGGCTGGGGGTGGGCCAGAGAGGGCAGCATCCCAGGAGTAACTTCCCTCGCCTCTATTGTGCACCCTGTGGGTACCGGGGAGAGGGAGGGGAGGACTAGAAAGGAAGGAGATGACATGCGCTACGCAGCTCATTGTTCTGCTGTTTACATTTGACCTTACGGCCTCATAATCGCTCTTAACACTAGGAATATTTGAAACAAATGACCTCTTCTGGAGCAGCAGCCAAAATTAGTTTAGGAAGGCAATCGAGGAAGTGGGGGAGAGAACCAGTTAGATCTGGATTTGTCTCCTGGTCCTGCCATCACTACTTGTTTAGCCTTAGGTAACTGATTACCCTGTCCCTGAACCTCAGCTTCTCCAACTGTAAAAATGGAGACAATGGCCACCACTGCACAGGTGTGTTAGTAGCTCCTGGGGAGGGAATGGAGAGGAAGGCGTTGTGCAGTGTGCCAGGGATCATTGCATTTGCCACCACATGCAAGCAATTAACTGTGGCCAGGTTACTGGTTGCCTAATATCTATTCTCTCCCTTTTCCTAACTAGGACGGCTATTTAGTTTGGAGTAGCAATACCCTGAGTTAAAAGACTTCATTTCCTTACAGCCCTACAACTAGTCCTGACCAATGAGGTGTAGGCGATGAAACGATCTTCTGCTGTCATTGTTCTTGGCTGGGACAGATCCTTGTAGTAAAAGACAGATTAACAAGAGAAAAACAAGTGTATTAACATGTATCTCTCATCTTTACAAGAGAAGTACCCAGGAAATAGAACGAATCACTCTCAATCTCATGTGTGATTCTCAGTTCTCACTTTGTATGTGATGGCCAATCTTGACTGTCAGCTTGACTGGTTTGAGAGACACCTAGAAGATTAGCTCACTCCTGGATGTGTCTGTGTGGGTCATGGTATGACCTTGGGGACTCGATCTAGACAGCAACCACTTCCTTTCCGCTCTTCCTCTGCTCTCTGCGTCCTGGATACCAGGAGTTAGGCAGTGTTCCCCCACCAGGCTCTTCTGCCATGATTTTCTATTTGAAGTCAGCTGACCATGGACTAAATCTCCAAAACCATAAGCCCAAATGAACCTTTCTCCTTTAAGATGCCTGAGTATTTTGTCCTAGCAATGGAAAAGTGACTACTGCACCATGTGACTCCCAACCAATACACTTCACTGGCTTTCCATTACTCTTTGGAGAAAAAGCAAAACCCTTCCTATGGCCCTGAAGCCTCTTCCCCCCATTACTCTTTCCAGTCTTGCCTTCTACATGTTTTTGCTGGCCTTCTACATGTTTTTCCTTCCCTCAGATCTGCTGTGTTCTCTCTCACCACTCAGCCATTGGACATTTTCAGCCACCTGTGAGTACAGTCTGCCAGATTATCTCCAACTCATCTCCTAAACTCCAGATAGTTATTTCATGGGCCTTTCTTTAACTTCCTAGACTAGGTCAAATCCTCAAATCCATTGTACTCCATCACAGACATTAAAGACTGCATCTCACTAACATAATTCTAATTTTCCATCTATTTGTGTCCTTATCTGATTCAGAACTGTCTTCCTCCCCAAAACTACTAGAAATCTATAAGCTCCAGGAGAGCAAGGGCTTGGCCTAGATCTACCTACATAGTGGCCATTGTCACCACTAAGTCCCTAGCACCTGCTCAGAGACACTAACTGTCCCCTGATAGCATGAAAGTCCGTGTTCATGTTCAGATCAGAACACTGACACTTGTTCCAAGTCACGTAACAAGGAGAAGAAATTTGGCTCTCAAACCTGCCCTTTCTTCTTTTTACTCTGCTGTCCTCTGAGGTGGGAGAACTGTTGATACTCTGCCATTTCTGAGCCTGAGGCTCACCTGCTTCCTGAAGCCTTTGGAAGTGAATCTGAAAAGGCCAATGGCTGGCCTGACTTCAGAGGGATGGGGGGGCGGTAAGTTCTTATTTTCCTTTTCTTCCATTTTTATCATTTTCTTGTTTTCCTTCTTCTCCTTTCGTATCATCCAAAACATGCTCTGAGCTCTTGCTCACTGTCAGACTTTATCCTGGGAGAGAGCAGCATAGAAATGCATCAAACATAGCTTCCGTCCTCAAGGCACTCAGCATCAGTCCATGAGAGTTCTAGGCAAGTAAAAAATTATAGCCCAGTATGGTTTCCTCCTCTGTAAAATGGGTACATCTTTAATATTCTAGGCAGACTTTTATTTTTGAGAGAGGGCCTCACTATGTAGTTTAGGCTGGCCTTGAACTCACTTTGTAGCCCAAGCTGGCCTCAAATTCACAGTGACCCTCCTGCTTCAGCCTCCCAAGTGCTGGGATTACAGGCATGCGCCACCATGCCCTGCTCTAGGCAGAGTTCTTGGAAATATGAAACTGAATCTGACTCAGAAGGACAACAGGTATACCCCAGGAATGAAAGGAAAGTGGGTGAACCAGTCTCAGAAAACAGGAAGGTGGGCAGCTAGTTAACACAGCCAAGGCCATGCTCTAGAAGCTGGCTGTGAGGATAATGCCACTGGCACTGCTGCTGTCAGTATTCCACTGAGATTGCCGCAGGTGTCCCTGTGTCTTTGTCTAAGGTTCAAAGACCCACATGGGAACATCCTATGATCCAAGCATGAGTTCCCTGGCCAGATCCTTGCTACTTAGATACAAGGAGAAGAGGCACTGGACTCCTCTCAGGGCAAGTCCTGCAACCATTTCTCTGAGGTTATTGGGTGGCACCAGGGCAAAGAACCTCTTGGCAGTTCATAGGCTTATCCAGGCCCTGGGTAGTGGCCAGCTGGTAGGTAGCACGCCTGGGTCTTGAATTGGGGTCTGTAGGGTAGAGTAGCAGCTAGACTGCTTGGTTATAAGCCACAGACATCACCTGTACCTGTTTTCAGCAAAGGAGAATTTATTGGAAAGATGTGGGTGAAAGATGGGGAAGCAACTTATGGGTTCCTAGAGGAGAAAGTTTAGAGAGAGGAACCAAGGGAGGCGTGAAAGACCTAGGACCAGGTGGTAGACATTTTCACTGGAGTCTGCCACTGCCGCCGGGAAGAGTGACGTCCAGCAAGATTCCCATCTGGGCCACGCTTTCTCCCAATTCAAATTCTCAAGAAAGGGTGTCTGACTGAATCTGCCTTCACCATGGGCCAGTCTTCCAAGGTGGGAAGAAGGATAAGGCTGTTTTGTTTCATCTTGTTTTGTTTGAAACAGAGTCTTGCTGTGTGGCCCAGGTTGGCCCTGAAACCACAATCACCTTGCCTCAGCCTCCCAAGTGCTGGAACTGCAGGTGCGTCCACCATACCCAGCTCAGTATGTGACTTCTTTAGTGGAATCAGTCATTTTCAGTTACTTAAATGAATGCATCCTTGTGGGGGAGGATAGACACCTCCCCAGTAATGTTATGGAGTAAGTAATCATGTACTTCAGAAGCACGCAACAATAAGCTCTTTTTGCTCCTGCATCTTACGATCGGTTAGACAGCCTTGCTGGTCTGGGCTAGACCTGCTCTCATGTCTGGAAGTTGGCTGGTTGTTGTTTGATCTGGTTTGACCTTGGCTGGGAAAGCTCGGGCCTCTGATTCTGTTCCTTCAGTAGCACAGTCTGGCGTGTTCTCCTGAGTGATGGCAGAGGTATGAGAGAGGGTAAACCTATCATGTGAGCTTTTAAAGTCCCAATGAACATGGTGTGTCAGCAGTTCCTTGCTATAGCGAAATACTGGAGGCAAGCAACTTATAAAACAGAAAAGTGTTTATTTTGGCTTATGGTATAGAGAGCCCTTCTCAGTCCTTGTTGAGGTCTGGGAAGTTTGTATTTGTAATCCCATGGAAAAGTTATTGGAATTCCATGGAGTTAATTCCAATCTACCACTCCTGGGGCAACCCATGGTGAAAACAAAGACATTAAGACATATTTGTAGTTATGGGGAGCCAAGGGGTCCTAAGCCCAGCTACGATGTTGCTTAACTGAAACAAAGGCCTTGACTCAAGACCGAACCTGAGTTTTATTAATTCATGAAGAATGGAGTGGCTTGAGGATGAGTGACTATGAGAATGACAGTAAGTAGGTGAGTGCTGTGAGCTGGGCTAAGTAGGAGGCCTGAAATCACCTCTGCTGTATGCAGAGAGAGGGACATGCAGAAAGAGTGACCTGCACAACACAATTGAGATAGGGTCTAATGTTTTGGGGTCGGTGCCTCAGCTCTTTTTTTTGTGGGGGGTGCTTCAGCTCTGATGCTTAATCCTTTATGCCCTGGGAAGTCATCGCCTATTACCTCAAGGTTCAGTCCCAGCCAACAGCGTGGTGCACGGCTCAGCTCTCCATTCCACCCAGCTCACATATGGTTTTTTTTGGAGCTATAGTGGTGGGGTAATGCTGCCCTGTCACCTTGCTTCAAAGACTACAGAGCGGCTCTTGACTGGACCAACTTGCTTGGTTAAAGCCAACTGAAGGGATAAGGAAAAGTCCCAGCCAGCTCTGTACCCATCAATACGTGGAAATAGGGCCAGGTTCAACCAAAATGGAGACACTTGCTCCTCCTTCAGGGAGAGTTGCGTAGGTGGTCCTCCACACCAGGTCCTGGAGGTTGAGGTCCAGGATCGGGTAACTCCGTTGTTTTAGGTTCTGGAGAGGGCTAGACATCATGGCGTGAGCATGTCGGGGAGCAAACCACTCACCTCATGGGCCAGGAAGCAGAGAAGGAAGCAGAAGAACCAGGGTTGCACAGTGCTGTTCAAGGGCACATCCCCAGCCACCTACAGACCTGCCACGAGGCCCTGCCTCCTAGAGGTTCTATTACCCCTCCCTCCTGTGCCACCGTGGGGACCAGACCTTAACACAGGCCTTTAGGGGACATTCTCCATCCTAATATCCTATTGGCCAAAGCAAGTCACATGACTCAGCCCAGCAGCAGACTGATGGGGCACTGCAATCTTGTGAGGAAGGGTGTGGATGTGGAGAAAGTAGGAAGTGGTGTCATTTTTTGCAATGCACAGGAGAGTGAGTCGTGCTCATAAAGGAGCCAGTGTCTACTAAAGACATCAAAGCTCCAGTTCTCCCTGAGCTTCGTGCTTTCTGGGTTCCATCAAGGAGCGTGTGTCTGGGATGGGCCTCTGTCCTCACTCAGCAGAGTCTCTAGGCTGTCAGCTCGGTGAGAGCCGGGGTGTTTGTCTGTTTGGTTCATCATGGAATCTCAGTGCCCAGAACAGTGCCTGCTATATAACAAGGGCTTAACAAACAGTGAATGAGTGAAAAATAACTTGCAAACTTACCTCTGTGTCTCTCCGAGGTTGCTTGCTTTTTGAGGAGAGGCCAGGTGCTATAGAGGAAAGGAATTAGGCCCACTGGGGGGAACACTGTGTTTAAAATCTAGGCTTCTTCATTTACAACTGGTGATTTCGAAAACATTGTTCAATCTTCCTGAGCCTCAGTTTCCTGTGGTGGAAATTTTTCTTGGTGACGTTTCAGGAAGATCTCCCCATATTTCCGGTAAGGGCTTCTCCCATCTTTACACGGTTAGTGTGACGGGACATCTGTTACGCTGTGACTCTGTCCTCATTTGCCCTACCTGATTGGATGAGAGGTATGGCTCTGAGCCAGATGGACCAATCTGAGTCTCTTTCCCGGGATTTTAGAATTTCAGTCTCGGTCCGGCTGTCCTTTCGGATGGAAGAGATAAGAGTTCAGAACTTGGCATTGCTTCTCAGCCTCTTGGCTAAGATCAAGGGACGAGTTCAGGACTTGGCAAAGGCCGTTTTCCACCAGAGAGCTGATCTGCAGCAAGCAGGCAGGAAGCCCTCATTCTGGATTCTGCTTAGGCCCACCTCCGTCCAGACAGTTAGCTGTGTAGCAGGTGACCCTAGGCACAGTCTCTGGTTCTAGTCTGCCTTGGTTCAGATGCTGTGTGGCCCTGGGTGAATCATTTAACTTTTCTGCACTTTGGTTCTCACTTGTAAAATGAGAATTATATTATTACCTAATCTGTGGGGTTGCCTAAGAATTAAAGTTGTGCAAAACAATACCTAGCGCATGCAGAGCACCAGGTAAGCACTGTTTGTTATTATCTATGTGCCTGAACTCCAAGGCACACCCTTTGAGCTTTAAAATGTATTCCTTCCTTCCCCTCCATTTTTTTGGGGGGAACAGTTTACGTCAGTGAATCATTGATTCTAATGCAGAGAATCTGAACTAATAAGAAAGCTTCGTTTGTCAAATGCTGAGAGGTGAGGATCTCTTGTGGTTGGGGGCTCTGAGGACTTGGTGAGCTAACAGCACCATTAGCGCCCTGTCCCCATCCTTCCTGTCCTTCCTGTGCAGACTCTGACCGCCCTCACCCAGGGGGGCTGGGCCGGGCCCGAGGGCAGGAGATGGTGCTTCTGGTGCGGACGCTTCGGGCTGCAGCGTGGTGTGGCCTGTTTGCCACCTCACCCTGCACTCAAGGACTGCCTCGTCCACCTCGAGGTGTCTCACCCCAGGCAGACCTCACCCTGACGTACTCTAGGTTTTTCTTGCTGGTAGGGAAGTGACTCAGGATGCAGCAGCCTTGTGGGTGGGACAGAAATGCAGAACTGAGTTTCTGGTTTTTGTCTACCCTGGCACAATCCCTTTCCTAGTCCTCTTAACAGTATACAGGAAGGGGGAAGCTGTGCCAGGGGCTTATTCTCTTTCTTTTCTTCTTTTTCTTCTGTTTCCTTCCTTCCTCCCTCGCTTCTTCTCCCTCCCTTCCTTTCTTGTTTTATTTTTTGAGACAAGGTCTCACTATGTAGGTCTGGCTGGCTTTGAACTCACTATGTAGCCCAGGCTTGCCTCGAGCTCACCGTGACCCTCCTGCCTCAGCCTCCCATGTGCTGGGATTACAGGTGTGCGCCACCAGCCTCAGCGGTCCTGGCTTTAGAAGACTGGGAGTAAGAGGCTTGGAGACACGGACAGAACTTCTTGTTTCTCGTATGATTCCAGGGTGGGAGACCAAGTCCCCGGGGGGGGGGGCACTTCCTCCCTTGAGCTTGCTTCCTCAAGCTGTAGCACCTCCGGGGGGCCTCCTCCTGTGGGCTCACACAGCTCAGTCCGGATCCAAGCCCAGCAGGGGCAGGAGGTGTGGTTAAGTGGAATGAGCCTTCCAGAACTAGTTTATCTCCTGTATCCATTTGCCTGTGGGCTGGCCAGCAGGAGGGTGATCCCCAGAAGAATCAGGTGCGTGGTCGTTGTCCTTGACCTGAGCCTTTTACTCCTGTGGGGAAAGCAGTGATGGACACAGGAAAGGGGCTACAGTGTTGCAGAGGGCGCATGGAGACCCGCAAATGACCGAGCAGCCTTTTCCTTCTGCCGTGTTGGCCTGGTCCCTGAGTGGGATTCCGCCTCAGTTTCCCTACCCAGTTTCCTCATTGTGATACAGGAAAATAGAAAATCCCACCCTGAATGATATCTGGGATGAGTTCGTGTTCTCTAAAATCAAAGAATGAATTTTAGGAACAACGGAGGTTAAGAGCAGAACATAGTTATTGATGGAAAGAAAGCTTCTGTCCCAGAGAGGGACAGAAGGGGGCCTGAGTGGGTCGCCAAGGACCTTGCCCTTCCCAGGGAAGGGAATGAGCGGTTCTACAAGGTGAGGCGGGTCCAAGATAGGCGGAAAATGGGAAATTACAAGGTGGGCATAAGGTGGGGCAAAGCTATGGTCAGCCAATAAGATTACAAGTACAGTAGTTCAGGTAAAATTGAGTAAACGGATCAAATGGGGAAGTGAGTCACAGTCATGTAGCAAGCGGGCGTGAATACAGAACAGGGGCTTTTCCTGCAGGGGGTTGGGCTAGTGACTCTTCCTGGCTTTTTGAAGGTGATCGCTACCTATTTAGAATCTCAATCCCTGATGTTCACACCTAGGGAGTTGTGTGGGTGCATTCGTTTAGTCCTTTGTCTTGAGGTCTGGCCCACAGCAAATATGCCTCCATTCACAAGGTATCTTGTCTTTCATGTTGGTTCCTTCCAGAGCCTGGCCCTGTCTGACTGCCTACAATATTTCCATCTAACTCAGCTGCCTATAACAATTGCTCCTGTTTCAGGATTTGCGTATCACCTCTCTCTTGGCTTCCTGACGTGAGTGTGCACCAAGCCCACGCTGGGCCCATCCGACTTTCCATCTAGGAAGTGTGTCTGGCGTTGAGTCAGTGTCCCCTAGGCCTGGCAGTCAAGCATCCTCCCCACCTCCACCAGCCCAACATTCTTCACGCAGGAGTGGATTTCAGGTACTGTCGTCCGAGTCTTTGTCAAAGACACGGCCCCGTAAAGGAGCAGAATCAGACTGAGACCGATCACTTACTTCCTGTGTGACCTTCAGCTGACCATGTGTTCTCCCTGAATACCAGTTTCCACACCTATGAAAGACTTGGAAGCTTAAAGAGATGCCCAGTCTATGGTACCTCCCACACCTTACAGGCCTGGACGATGGCTTCCCATGCACCAGTGTGGAAGGGAAAGAAGTTCAGCATCTTCGTTATTCCTCAACTAATGAAATCCTCCCTCGCCTCACAGCTCTTCAGACTAAGATATCAGCACCACACTGAGGTGCCGGTCTAGGAACCGGAAGTGCACCAGGAGCAGCTGCTCACTCAAACCAAACAGAGGCGCCCCAGTGAAGAAGCATGCGACCCCAGAGATGACTGCTTGGGTTCAAATCCCAGCTTTTACTCTGTTGAACTATTGGCAAACTAGATGGCTTCCTGTCGCCTCAATTTCCCATTTGGCATGTGAAGGGTAAAGCATCACATATCTCCTAGAATTGTGTAGAAGCTTAAATGAAATAATATGTGTTGAGTTTGTAACGTGAGACCCGCTACAATATAAGCACTCAAAATATCTTTGATAGATAGATAGGTGCTCAAAACATTTAAATATTCACTGGGTACAGTGAATATTTAAATTTAAAAATGTGTTACAGTAAAAGATGCATTGTCTTAATCCCCCTCAAAATATTCTACCTTGCTTTGAACACATTTATCCCATTGTTCTTGCATCTTTCTGAAGCAGTTCTGGAAATCCTCTCTCATGTTTTCACAAAGTGTGATTAAAAATACAGTGAATGCCACTGTCAAGAGCCATCCAATAGAAAGGCAGCCTCGTGAAAACATTACGCTGTGTCCTTACCCATTGTGTTCACTGGACCTGACACTGTACAAACTCTGGCTCTTGTCCAAAATCAAAACGACTGTGGAAGGTAACGCGAGGTGAAACAGCACGCGGCACTGATTCAGGACGTGGAAACAGCTGTTACACTAGCGCAACCTAAGGACACTTCCAGAACTGCTGCAGAAAGTAGCACTACAAATAAATAAAGGACATTTTAAAAATTAAAAAACAAAAGAAAAAAAGAAAGTGGCAAGAATGATAGCGTGTTAGTAAAGGGACTATTTTAAGAGGAATTGCTGGTAATATGTCTTTTACTGTAACATATTTTTAAAAAATTCTTAAACATTCGCTGCAGTTTTTGATTATATGTGTAGGTCATTTCTGAGTTTTCATTGCTCTGTTTTATCTCTAATATGATTTAATTAGACTAAAGTTCCGGGAGAGAAATCACTAAAACATATTGAGAAATTCTTATATGTTATTTTTTGCAGTGCTGGGGATTGGATCCAGTGCTTTGCACATCTACCACTGAGCTACATCGCCAGCCCCCAAATGCTTTTTAAAGGTTTGTGCTAGACATGCCACCAGCAAATTGTGTAAGCACTGCTTTTGTTATATCTTTACCACACTATGATACTTATTTTTTCTTTTACTAACATATAAAGTAATTCATATAAGGTAATTCGTGCTTTTACTAGCATATAAGGTAATTCATTCTTTTGGAAAAGATGGACAGGGTTTGCCATTGTTTGTTGGACCTGGAGCAGGATAACTTCTTTGAAGAGGGAACTTAGAAAAAACTACACACACCCTTTGTAAATATTTTGAAAATTGAGGATGTTCTTCTTGTCACATTGCTGCTACTGCTCTTTTCTGCAACACCCATGCCTATGTTTCTCATCCAGTTCCCCCAGCTTTGACACCGACAGATCTGGAATGTGGAAGAGCCCGTCAAAGGAACAACAGTAAATGCTGGATGAAACCTCAGATCGATTCCTAAGCTCCTGTATGCATGCAGTGTGCCAAGATTTTACAATTTAGAGAAGAAACTTTAATCGCACTAGAAAATTTCTGAAGGTGGTAAGACAGTACCCGCAATGCGGGGCAGGAGGAGAATGAGATGACGTAATACCTGAGAGCTCTACATTTGATTTTTTTTTTGTCTTTTTGAGACAGGGTCTTGCTCTGCAGTTCAGGCTGAGCTCGGTTGGTCTTTATGCAAAATGTGATTATTAATATTATTAATATGTCATATTAATACAGTAAAAGACATATTACCAGACATATTGAGCTCACTTTGTAGCCCAGGCTGGCCTCCATCTTGTAATAATCCTCCTGCCTCAGCCTCCCGAGTGCTGACATTACAGGCATACACCACCACGCCCAGCTTGAGCCTTACATTTGAAAAGGAACAGAATCACGAGCCTGCAAAGACCTACCAGGACTTCTTTGGCAAAATGTCTTGGAAGAAGGAGGAGTGGGAGGAATTAAGCCAAGATCAAGAGAAGCTGGGGAGAGGAAGTGCTTGTTTTGGTACAGGGTGGGAGTGGCATAATGTGGAAGAAAGAAAGGGGCATATGCAGTTTCGCCCTCTTTGGCATAAATCCCAGGTCAGCTGCTTCCTGCTGTGGAAACCTGAGCCCAAAGCGACTTGACCTCTCTAAGCTTCGCTAAGTGCCCTTGTGAGTGGCTGATACCACTTACCTTGCCTGGCATGTTCTTATGAAGGTTAAATGAGTTATGGTGCCCATCATGGAAAAGTTTCTAATGATAATATTTCATAATGTGTCAGATATTACTCTCAGTACTTTGCACATATTAACTCTACAAGGTTAAGAATATTAATAATCACATTTTGCATAAAGACCAACCGAGGCAGAGAGATGATGAAATCCTTTGCCCCAGGATATATGACTAATACACTACAGGGCCAGGATTTGGGACCTCTGGCCTATTTTTCCCGGTCCTCTGATGACAGTTTCAGACAAGAGGGCAGCTGAGGGAGAATTCAGTCTGCTGGGACCCCCAGGGGTCTCCCGTGGTGTGATGGGAAGGAATGGTGGAGGAAGACCAAGCAGGGGAAAAGGGCTAGTGGGGGCCGAGGTACCAAGGGGTGGTGCCCGGTTCGTGCATGATTCTCCGTGTCCTACTTGTCTGTACAAGGAATCTAGTACATGACAGGGAGGTTGGAATAATCCCAGAGAAGGAATTAGAGCCAGAGTATCATAAAAGTCATACACTCAGTGTCCTCTACCCCGAGCCACACCCTCAGAAGTCTTGGGAGGGACCCTGAATACCAAGCCAATTTTAATTTCCTAAGAACTGTTGTTTTCTCCAACTCAACATCCTCTCATTTCCGTCATAGGATTTATCACTTGAATTATTTTATACTTTTTCTTCGTTGGTGTTTTTACTTGTTTCTGTCTGCCTCCTTCCCCAGAATCCAAACTCCATCAAGGCAGGAAATACATGTGTCTCGTTCATCGATGTATCTTCAGTTTCTGGCAGATAGAAAGGGTTTAAGAAGTATTAATGAAGTCGGGCATGATGGAACATCCCTGTAAGCCTAGCATTCGGGAGGCTGAGGCAGGAGGATTGCTGAGAGTTCGAGGCCAGCCTGAACTTCATAGTGAAACCCTGTCTCAAAAAGAAAAAAAAAAAGAAGTATTAATGAGCAAAGGGTGACCTTACTGGGGAGGAGATTTGGGGGAGATCAAGGCTGCCAACACTTGGGCTCTATATATTAATTTCCTTTATAAAAAATGACTCACATTGTATATAACTGGCAGAGGTGGGCTTGAAAACGGACAGTGGGCAGGCTAACTCCAGAACCTATGTAGTTAACAATGAGGCTTTGAGGCTCTGCAAAAGAAAATTGAGCCACAGTCATTAAATCCATATACAGAAGATTTTGTTTTGTTTTGTTTTGGTTTTGTTTTTTGGGACAGTCTTACTGCATAGCACAAGCTGGTCTTGAACTTACAACCTTCCTGCCTCAGCCTCCCAAATGCTAGAACTAAGGGCAGGCATGACCATACCCAGCTAGAAGAATATTTTTTGATGGAAAATATTCACAATATGTTTCTGAGTGAAAACTTCAGGCTTCACAGGGCATGGGGGAGCATGTCTGTAATCCCAACACTGAGGAGGCTGAGGCAGTAAGATGCCCACAAATTCGAGGCCAGCCTGGGCTACATAGCAAGACCCTGCCTCAGAAAACCAAACAAATAACAAAAAAAAAACCTCCTTCAGGCTTCAATATATATAGCACTTGCCACACATGGTTGTTGGGAGAATTAAATAAGTTAATATGTGTAAAACACACAGTATAGTGTCTAGTACCTGGAAAGTTCTCCTTCTTCTTCTTTTTGGCGCTGGGATTTTTCAGGGGTGGGTATGCTAAGCATATGCTCTAACACTGAGCCAGCTTCCAGGGTGTTCTGGATAAATGTTGCTAAAGCAGTTGGTGAGTCATCTTTCATCTTGGGGATTTTTAGGGCAGACATCAGTCCCCAGGCCACAGTGTGGAGAGGGTCACCATCATTGGAAAGCAATCTCCTTTGAGTTTAATATAATATCTGTGTTGGGGAGGAGACTTTTCCTCTATCCTCTTCCACTCTGTGACTTGGGCCTATGCATTAAACTGACAAAAGACAGAGTAATAGGAGAAAATCATACAAATTGTATTTTCATTTTTTAATTAATTAATTAATTAATTTGCCATACTGGAGGTTGAATCCAGGACACATGCTAGGCAAGTGCTCTACAACTGAGCTACATCTCCAACCCTTTAAAAAATATTTTTGAGATAGGGTCTTGCTAAATTTCCCAACTGCTAAATTATCCGATTGCCTTGAACTTATCCTTCTGCCTCAGCCTTCTGAGTAGTTGAGATTACAGAAGTGTGCCACCATTTCCAACACAAATTTTACTTGATGTTAACTTTTTTAGATGACCTAGGGCCTTGATAGAAAGAAGTGAAAACTCCAAAGAGGCAATTAGACCCAGAAGATTATAAACCATTTTAACAAAGAGTGATAAGTTGTGGAGACATTAAAAGATAGAGGATGCTGGGAGTGGTGGTGCACACCTGTAATCTCAGCACTCAGGAGGCTGAGGCAGGAGGATCCCCAGTAGTTCGAGGCCAGCCTGGGGTACCTAGTAAACTCAAGGTCAACCTGAACTATATAGAAAGACCCTGTCTCAAAAAAAAAAAAAAGGAAGAAAAATGTGTTTGGATGAAGGGCAATGACTTGTGGAAAAAAGTTTAGGAAATACAAATGGAAACTAATTGAAGAAAACGGTTCCTTGAGTAAAGTTGGTTGATACAGATTCACCTGGGCATCAACTCCACATTTCCTGAGATAAGAGTGTTTTCCTCTTCCTGGTAGAAGGAAGACACCTTTTCCACTGTGTCTTGGTTACTTTTCTCTCGTTGCTGGGACAAAATACCTGATGCCCAAAATTAAGGAAGGAAAAGTTTATTTTGCTTACAGTTTGTGGAGGTTTCAGTCTGTACTTGGCAGATTATAAGGCAGAGTGGCACATGGCAGAGGGCTACAGCTTATGGTGGCAGAACACAGCAGAAACAACAAGCACACAAGAGAGGAAATGGCCAGAAGCACCCTCTTTCTCTCCCTTACATATGCAAACTATCCACCCCAGGGCGGGTGTAGCTCTCACACCCACAGTCAATCAAACTCTAAAAGCCTGCCCCATGACCGCATGAGGCTTTGGGGGACACCCAGACACAAACCATAACACACTGGAAATTTATGCCCTGCTTTTTGGTAGAAGTGGGGGAGGCAAAGGCCGCTTCATGCATCTGCTGTTTCTCAATTGTCTACAGCTCAAAATCATCACTAAGCTAAAATGGCATCTTTTGGGATGATGTGATCTGATCTCCTTCATTTGGCAGGTCCCTGTATTTGTCCCATTTCACAGTGAAAATAGACAATAACTCTCTTCAAGTTTATCTCTTCACCTTTATCTGCTCCACAATCCTCTCTCTTTCTAAATTCTGCCTCCCTTAAACTATTTGTGATCCAGGTGAGGGGTCTAAAAGTGATGAAATTGGTCCTACAGTTTCCCTTAGGACTGCTATTCAGGAAGTGGCCTCACATTCACGTTGGTGTGTGAGACCTACTTACTATAGAAACAGAGGCAGGGAAAGGTCCTATTGCCACACTGTCTGGACCTTTTTACTAGTCCAACTGAGTTTCTTTTCCTTACAAACAAGCGACTGCTGAGTACAACACAGACCCTAGCGATCCTGGTTGGGGTTTTCCTCTTGAAGTGGGCAGGGGGAGAAGGAATGAAAGCAGACAGGCAGAGTCAAAATCCTCTACAAGTTCAAAAGCCTGAAATGGGGCAGAAAACGGAAGACAGGGTTAGGGGCTAAGGCCGCGGTCCTGTGCCTGAACTGCAGCTGAAGAGAAAGACCTTGAGATCAAAGGGAGGCTGTGTTCTGGGCAGTGAGCTCCTCTTGCTTTTCCAGTTTTTTTGGACTCTGTAGCCCTTGTGCTAAGAGGTACAGGATCAGGGAGGGCAGCCAAACAAACCTATGTGCGGGCTTTTGGCTACTGGCTTTGGTAAAGTTATTTTTGAGGTGGCATTACAGTGTTAGAAGACTTGACTGTTGGTGTGAGTTGCCAATGATTTTGCCCTTAAATGATGCTCATTAGCCTTGCCATTGGCCATGTGTGTGCATATGTAGGAGTATGCAGTCACAGACTGCTGGGCAAAGGAGTGTCCAGATATCCCAGGAAGGTTTGTACCTTTAAGGGAATGAACAGCTGCAGGAGGAGAGGCTAGCAAGAAAAGCAATTCGGAGAGACCAGGGACCCACCCAAGCCCAGCATTCTGGATATTCCTTTGACTCTGTGCTCCTGTGGGCTCCTGACTCCCACTTCTTGATTATTGCCAGTTTGTTTGTTTTTTTTTGTTTTTCGGGGGTTTTTTTTTTTTTTTTTTTCCTGTTTTTTATGGTCTTTTTGAGACAGGGTCGCACTATGCAGTTCAGGCTGGCCTTGAGCTCACTTTGCAGCCCAGGCTGGTCTTGAACTTGCTTCGATCCTCCTGCCTCAGCCTCCGGAGTGCTGGGATTACAGGTGTGCACCACCACGCCCAGCTTTTACCAGTTCTTGTGCTGTGTCCTTTACACTTTACTCTTTTTCTAACCATATCCTCCTCCCACTTGCTAAAGTTTGGCTTTAGGTTATCCCCCAAAGGTTGCATGCTGAAGCTTCGCACCCATGATGGTGCTGTGGAGGTGGTGGAAGCTTGCAGAGGAGGTGCGGCTTAGTGGAAGTAATCAGGCCGTGAGGGCTCCACCCTCGTGGACTAATACTGGCTTGTGAAAGAGAGTCAGTTCTCCTTGTTATAAAGTGAGACCTCCAAGCACATGTGGTCCCTTCTGCACACAGCTTTTTCTGCATGCAGCGGGTTTCCCTTTCTACTTCTTCACCACTATTTGATGTACCTGGGGGCAGGGGGTCGTTGCCAGACACCAGCACCATGCTGTTTGGGCTTTCCAGCTGCTGAAGTCATGAGTGAAACTTTTACTTTATAAAGTACCCAGTCTCAGGTATTTTGTTATAGAAACATAAAATGGACCGAGGCCTTCCTCATCTGCTTGCTGTAGTCCTATATAAGGCAAAGGTCACTGGTTCCTACCAATCTTTGGCTTTCCAGCCTGGAGTGGCTGGCTCCCTGGAGCTCCTGGGTCCTCTGTGAAAGGCTTCTTCTTCTAGGGCACTCCACTCCTTCATCTACTCTCTTAACCTTTAGTGAGGTGGGATGGCAGAATGGTTTAAAGCTGAGAACCAGAGCCAGACTGCTTGGGTTAAATGTTGCCTCCTCTCTTATGAGCTGAACAAGTCAGGAAACATTACTCCACCTGCTTGTACCCAGGTTCCTCTTCTGTAAAATGTTGATGAAGATACGTAACAACACAGAACTCATAAGGCTGTGGAGAGGGTTACAGTGAGTTAATGAATGTAAGGCAAGGGACACAAAATTTGCCACAGTGAGCAAGAGGGATGATCCTGTACAACAGAGAACTCTCCCACCCAAGAAGCAGCCAGTGCTCCTACTTGAGAAACATTGGCTAAGGGTGTGAAGCCTGAATGCCGGGTTGAGTCACATATCTATCAGTTACTAGTTTGGTGATTTATTTTTTATTTTTTATTTTTTTGTCTTTTTGAGACAGGGTCTCGCTATGCAGTTCAGGCTTGCCTTGAGGTCATTTTGTAGCCCAGGCTGGCCTCGAACTTGCAAGGATTCTCCTGCTTCAGCCTCCAGAGTGCTGGAATTATAGGCGTGTGGCACCATACCCGGCTATTATTTTTTTCATACTGGGAGTCAAATCCAAGGTCACTCTACTGCGGAGCTATCTTTCCAGCCCTTTTGCTCTATTTGTTATTTCATTTTAAGACAGTCTCCCTAAGTTGCTCAGGTAGGACTTGAATTTATAATCCTCTTGCCTCAGCCTCCTTAAATTCTGAGATCATAGCCATTGCAGCTGGCTTGTGGTTTTATTTTTTAATATACATCTTTTTGAGACAGGGTCGCATTCTGTAGTGTGGGCTGGCCTTGAACTCACTACATGGCCCAGCCTGGCTTGGAACTTGCAGTGATCCTCCTGCCTTAGCCTTCTTAGTGCTGGGATTACAGGCCTGCATCACCTGATTTATTTTTTAATTTTAAAATTTTTTTCTTTTGATTTTTTTGGGGGACTGGGTCTCTCTGTAGTTCAGGCTAGGTTTATTTTTTGATGCAAAATATTTATTCTAAGTAATTTTATGCAGTAGTTTTTGCCCTCCAGACTTGCAATAACCATATCTTTTAAAATCTATAAATAATCTTATCACAATAACCTCAGTCTTTAAAATCTCACAAAAATTTATATTTTACAATCCACCTTGAGTATCAAGGCTGCAAGAATAACACACTTCCTATATCCCAATACTTTACAGCTGTACCAAAAGAAAAACAAAAACAAAACACCCTATGCTTGGTTAAGGGCTAAAGTTACCCAAGCAGCCAAAAATAAAATAAAACATCCAAGTTGTTGGCATTAATTAATACAGTTATATCTTCAGTAGTCACTTGGTCATTGACAATGACTGCCTGAGCGCAGGGGTGAGTGTCTCAAGGGCTGGTAGGAGAAGCTGCTGGCAGGAGAAGAGCAGCATCCACTCCTCTCCCTCTCTGTACCGCCGGGTCCTCCCTGTGCATCGCCCCGTAGGTTCTGTGCGTGTATTTTAAAAATCCCACCACACATGCATCTCTATTAAGCAGATAACAGGAAGCAACACAAGCTCAGTAAGCCAACTGCTCTCTCTTTGGGAGATGATTATTTCCCTTGTGCACGAAGTAGTCAACATAAGAAAAGGAAAATAATGCACACAAGCTGAGTTTATTGCCTCAGATGAGCTGCGAGCATTTCCTTTTTGTGTTTGTTTTTTTTCCCCATATCAGGAATCAAACTCACAACCTTGTGCTTGCCAGGCAGGTGCTGTGCCGCTGAGCTAAATCCCCAGCCCCAAGTTACAAGCGTTTCTATGCCTACTTCCAGGTGTCATCATCTGATGTCTCACTGATGCTCATTTGGGCGTCTGCATCCCCAGATTCTTTTCCTCCAAGGGGAGAAGAGGCTCAAACTGTGGCTCTGCAAAAAGCCACTCTTTGCAAAGCTGTTTTTTCTCAGCTGCTCTGTCTTCCTGTGGAACTCTGAGCTCATCCTCTGTGAGGAGAAGGCAGTTATCATTTTCAGGAGATTTCTGCCACCCCGTTGGACTCAATAACCTGTGCTCTGCTTCCAGAGAATATGAGAGGACCGCCTCTTCTTCCACAACGGGTAGAGAGAGTGACCATTCCGAAGGCAGCCTTAGTCCCCATTTTCCTTTGTTTAGGGTGTGCTGTGTTCTCCAGATCCTCCAGCTCGTCACAGTCGCTGTTCTCTGAGAAGTCTCCGCTCTGGTCATCCGTCAGCGTCTTCAGGACCTCACTCTTTCTGTCGGTGGTTGGACAGGTCAACTTGGCTAGACGAGAGGTGCTAATCTCAACTGGAGGGTAGGGCCGGAGGGGCTCTCTTTGGGAGAGCTTAGGACCGTACCACCAGCCAGTACCACTGGTTTGGTAACAGAGATTGGCTTGGTAAAGGCAGACTCCCAGCTAGAGGAACGGGATCCTGATTTGTGTGCCATTCTTTTAGCTTTCCATGCATCGGGCTTGGGAGGAGGTGCTGCAGGTGTAGGAACCAGGCTCTCATAGACGCTTGGAACCATGGTTGATGATTTATTTCCATTTGCATGGTGAGAGCCTGGTGAGGTGAATGCAGCACAGCAGGCAGCGGCGGGAGCCTCTCTGGAATCTTTTTTGATTAGCAGCATCTTGGAGGGTTGCTTGGCACTGGGTGGACTTTCCCACACTCCAGAAGGGGCCTCCGTAGGTCTGCATGGCTCATTCTGTTTGCCAGCTTCTGGATTCAAAGAAGGAAAGTCTTCCACTTCCAATTGCAATTTTCCCACCTTGTCTTCTTCTTCTTTTTTTCTTCAGGCTTTTCCTGAAAGGCACAGCCCTTGGGGAGTCGAAGCTGCCGTTCCAGCATCGATGGTTCCCGTGCCACCTCCACTGCGCTGGCTCGCGCCATCGTGACCCCAGGAAGAGCTGTGCCAACCAGATAAGTTCCCCGTGACTCCCGCAAATGTTCCCTCAGAGACACCAGAGTCCACAGAATCCTGGTGGAACAGGAAGGGGTGGTGCCAGGAATCTCCTGTAGTTCGTACATGTCCATTGTTTAAAAAGCCGTCAGAGGAACTGTGTCACCCATGGCTTACTGCAAATCTACCTTCTCTTCCGTGTTTTTCAAAAGTGGCTGTAGGTGTCTTAGCTGACTATGTCGCTGAGAAATTTAGCTAAGCAGGGCAAAGTCATGCTGTGCTATTTAGGTCCGTGGTCTCTTTTCAGCATGGTGAGGCATCCAACCTCATGGCCAGGATCCCAGAATGTGGTCCTGTTTTCCGAACTCCTTGAGGTTACCAGCTGGATCTCCCGAGAGGTTTTCTTGTTTTTTTTTTTTTGTTTTTTTTTTTTTGGGGGGGTTTTGGTTTTTCTCCGGTACTGGGAACGGAACTCACGACCTTGCGCTTGCCAGGCAGGCGCTTTGCCACTGAGCTAAATCCCCAACCCTGGGTTTTCTTTTTAAAAGGGAGCTTAAATAGCTTGGCCAGCAGCACCCCTTGTGACGAAGCACAGAGAAGCCAGGCTATGCGTGGCTCACTTTCTTAGTCCCCTCAGCTGCTCATCCTCAACACCTAATTCCAGACACTTTTCCAAAAGGGGGGAGGGGGAGGGGAACATAAAAAGTATTTGTTACATTTAAAAAGAAGGGTAAGAAAGAAAAGCTATGTCTATGTTTACCTCATTCAATTTTTTTTCTTTTTTTTTTTTTTTTTTTTTTTTTTTTTTTTTTTTT
>NW_004955452.1:7275734-7280990 GCF_000276665.1 Chinchilla lanigera | reverse complement strand
TAAAATAACTTAATAAGTTGAAATAATTTTTTGGCAGCTGTAGTATAGGAAATTCAAGGATGTATCAGATAGTCTTTCGCTCATGATGTTGTAATTACATATACAACATCATAAACATCACTGATACTGGAAAAATAAATGCTTCCTTATTAATTTTTTGTTTGTTTGTTTGTTTTTTTGTCTTTTTCAGACAGGGTCTCTCTATGCAGTTCAGGCTGGGCTTGAGCTCACTTTGTAGCCCAGGCTGGTCTCGAACTCACAACAATCCTCCTGCTTTGGCCTCCCGAGTGCTGGGATTACAAGCATGTGCCACCATGCTCAGCTACCTCACTCAATTTCTTTGAGTAGTAGTAGCACTCTGATGTTGCTTACATAGGTACAACCTGGACATTTGCCCAGTGAGAGCAAACACTGTTCATAACAAGGTCATAGTTAGAAAGACAGGTAGCTTCATGTGCAGGTAAGTACTGTCATCAAATAATCAAAAATCTTTGGAGGAATCAACCCAGTGGTAAACCTGCCACGTGACAAAACTCTCAAAACATAACCTCATTGTTTTTACACAACTGTTAAAAAGAGCATGAAGATTCATGTTTGTAATTGTCTTAACCTTCAGAACCTAAGGACCTGAGAAAACTTGCTTTAAAAAAAGGATCGGATGAGAACTTGATAAACTTTTCCTTCTACAGAATAGTACCTTTCAAGGCAAATTTCTTAAACATATATTCTATTTCTTTGGTCTTCATTATTTATGAACGCAGTAAAATTAAAACAAGTAGAAAGACAGCGGGGTGAGGGGTAGCCAAGGAGAAAGACAGTTCCAAAATGAAGTTTTCTTCTCTTCGGTTTTCAGTATTTCACTTGTGCTGCTCCTGAATTGAGTTATTGGAAGGCGACTTGAAGAGTCTCCTACTGCATTGGTGGAGAAGAATTTATATTTTGCATGCATTTTCATCATTATCCAATTAGTAAAAAGGCCACACGAATCTACCAATCAGCTCTTCGCAGACCATCCATTCTTCACTCCCCACATGCTGGCTGTAGCCAAGCACGCTAAACTACCTTTCCCTGGACTACCAAATGGGTTTTGAAGTAGCCTGTGTTTTCCAGGCTACCTCTGAACTCACTATGTAGCCCAGGCTGGCCTTGAACTCCTGGCAATCCTCTTGCTTCAGCTTACTGAGTGCTGGTATTACAGGCGTGCACCACCAAGCCCAGTTATTTTCAAATTAATTTTATGTATTTATTTTTATTTTTTGCAGTGCTGGGATCCAACCTATGCCCTCACACATGCTAGACAAGCACTCTACCACTGAGCTATCTCCTCAGCTCCAGTTTTGTGATTCTAGATATGTACTGAAACCATGTGGCCTCCGTTTACTTCTCTGTTAAGTAGGAACACTGATAGCCTGCCTCCCGGGGTTTTCCTGAGGCTTAGCTGAGTTAATATCAAGGCTTTTAGAACAAAGCCGGGCACACAATAAGCTGTCATGACCGACCAGCGGCTCTCCCTGGGAGTATCCCGTTCTCAAGCGGTGCGTTTTGGCACCTGATACTGTGACCTGCATCTCTCGCCTGGTGTCGCAGGCATCACTGGAGGTTGTGTACCTGTGAGCATTTTTCTCCCTTTAGAGTAAGCCTTTCACTACTTCCTGGGAAAGTTCCCTGGAAGTAAGTTTCCCTTGGGAGGTTTATTCCTGCGCCTATTACTCACAAAAGAAAACGCTTTGTTTGACTCTGGGAAAAGGAAACTGGGGCATATCGTGCTCAGTGGTGACTTAACTGGTGCCGCGGCACGTCCATGCGGGAGGCTTCGGGGGGCAAAGCCCCCTCCCACACCAGCCTGTGCAGGGAGGGAACTTGGGGGAGAACCAAAGGAGGAATTCGGATGCACTCGGGCGCAAGAAGGAGACAGGCCTTATGAGGAAGCAGAACCAGGAACTGGAACTGTTAAAATAGATCCAGACTCCCATTCTTCCGCTGCACTCCCTCCGCCGCCGCTGTAGACTTGGTCCCTGCCACCACTCCCCTGGACGGCTGTGTCATTCTCTCGGATTCCCCTCCCTGCCACCCCGCCATCCACGCATCACATGGCAGCCAGAGACAGCCTCAAAACTGCAGTAAGATTGTGCTGTTTCCCTGCACAGAACCTTTCAGTGGTTTCCCATTATACCTGAAGTAATATCCAAATTCCTCACCAAGCATCGACTGTTGCCTGCCCACTCTCCCTTGGCTCGCTCACTCCAGTCAGGAGGCTTTTGGCCTTGAACTGCTAGGCTCAAGTGACCCTCCTGCCTCAGCTTCCCAAGTGCTGGGAGTGTTACCTGCTTCACAGGTCTCACCGACCTGTAGCTCCCAAGAAAATGCAAAACAATCTTTGGTGGAAAATGAAAAGGTGTATTCAACACTAGCTTCAGAGGAGATGAGAGGCCTCCTACTGCCTCAAATCACATCTCTCCTTGTTTGGGCATGCAAGGGCTTTTATTGCGAGAAAGAGAGAGGAGGAAAACAATCAGATAATAGACAAGGACATTTGTGTGGGCCCCCCACAATACACACACACACACACACACACACACACACACACACACACATTGATTCCTTCTCTGTCTTGTGGAAACTAAACAGGACCCTGACTTCCTGGGGCTAGGAGCTCCTGAGTATTCCTTTCAGGCTGGTGAGCTATGAGTGAGGCCCTGGGCTCATGCCCAGCGTGGTGTGTGGGAGGGGACCCGTTCCTGCACATGCAAGCTAAAATGATTACCCTTTCACCCTATTTCCTCAAGAGGTTTTAAAACATGTTTTCAGTTTTTAGTTTTATTAGTGCATGTTTGCATTACATAACGTTTCCGTTCCTTGTCGGAGTTGGTTCACAGACACAGTGTATCTCAACTCCTTTTCTATCCCTTTTCTATCCTCTTTGCCCCGCTTCTGTTTGTCTGTTGATGGACATATAGTTTGCTTCTAACATCTAGCTACTTTGAGTTGTGCTTCTATAAACATGGGTATGCATGTACCATGGTAATACAATGTCTTTAATTCTTTCAGGAAGATATCTTGAAGGGGAATAGTTGGGTTGAGTACAATTTCTAGCTTTTGTTTTTTGAGGAATCTCCATACTGATTTCTGTAGTGGCTGTAGTAGTTTATATTCCCAACAAGTTTCTTTTTTTTTCCCCCCACAGATGTCAACACTTGTTATTATTTGATTTCTTAATGACAACTGCTCTTTCTGAAGTAAGATGGAATCTCAATGTTGTTTTAATTTATTTCGCTAGTGGCCAGTGATGTTGAACATTTTTTTCATGTATTTATTGGCTACCTGTACTTTCGAGAAGTGTCTGTTCATTTCAGTTGCCCTTTTTTTGATTGGGTCTTTTATTTTGGGGTTCTAAATTTTTTGTGTTCTTTATATATTCTAGATGTTAGTCCTCTAAGGAATGGTTGGTAAAAGTTTTTTCACCATTTGTGTAGGTCGTCTCTTCACTCTGTTGGTTGTTTCCTTTGCTGCAGAGAAGCTTTTTAATTTGATACAATTCCATTTGTTGATCTCAGTATTATTTCTTGTGCCACTGTGGTTCTGCTTAGAAAGTGCTTGCCTACACTTATGTCTTGAAGAGTTTTACCTACTTTTATCTTCCAGGAGACTAAGTGTTTCTGTTTTAGCATTTAGATCTTTGATTCATTTTGATTTTAGTTTAGTAGATGATGAGGTAGATGGTCTAGATTCAATCTTCTATATGTGGATGGCCAGTTTTCCCATAACCATTTATTGAAGACTATCTTTCCTCCAGGGTATGTTTTTGACTCATTTGTCTAAGATCAAATGGCTGAATGTGCATGTGGTTGTTTCTGCATCTTTTATTCTGTTCCATTGCCCTTTCTCTGTTTTTGCACTGTTTTTTGCTTTGTAATATAGCTTCAAATCCAGGGTTGTGATTTCTCCTGCTTTGCTTTTGTCACCCAGGATTGCTTTTGCTATACTGGGTCTCTTCTGGTTTCATAGGCATTTTAAGATTGTTTTCTCTGCTTCTGTGAGAATGCTTAATGTTTTTAAAGTGGTCATCATTCTCTGAAATTAAAGTTTTATTTACTTGCTTATTACCTGTTTTCTCCCAGTAGACTATAGGCTTCATGAAAGCAGGAAAACTGTCCTTCTTGTTGACTTCTGTATCCCTGAGGCTGTAGAAGATGCTGAATAAATTTATTGAACTGATGGGATTTTGGGAATCACTTATGGTTCAGTTATGGCTAGCTCAAAGGTTCAAGTGCTGGAGGTTTTGTCCCCAGTGTGGTGGAGGAATGTTTGAGAGGTGGACCTACTGAGAGGTGATTAGTGCACTGGGCACTCCACTGGGGGAGGGATTAATGTAGTTCTCATGGGATCCTGAATTCAGGTTAGTCCCTGAGAGAGTGAGTAATTATAAAGGAGCAAGCCTGGTCTCTACATGTCTGGCTTAGAATTAGAAGTAGTTACATATGTTCTTGAGTAGTGATTAGCATTGATAGTATAAATGACCCACCCATTCTTGTCATCTTCTCTGTGATCTCTCCCTCTTGCATACACTCCTGCCATGAACCATTCACCATGATGTGAACTAGTTTTCAGCAGAGGCTGAAAAATGGGTCATCTGATCTTGGACTTTCAGCCTCCAAAACTGTGAGCTAAAGAAACTTTTTTTTATAAAGCTTTGAGCCTGTGGCATTTTGTTATAGCAATAGAAAGTAGACTAAGACAGAATCTAGGGCACAACCTTCTGTCCTTATTCTCATACTATAGGTTTTTTTCTTGTCATTCTCTGTGAGTTTGTTTCATGATTCCTTCTCTCTCTCTCTCTCTCTCTCTCTCTCTCTCTCTGGCTTCTTGGCACCTGCATTCATATGACACAAAAACCTTCCCCAGCCTACGTGGCCTCCACCTCCAGAGCCACCTGCTAACACTTCAAAGTCCTAATTCCAGGTGCCTGAGAGGGAAATTGACTGGTCCAAATGGTGAGACTCAGTCCATCCCTGCCCCTTTGGTTATGGCTGGGGTCTGCTCTGCAAAAGATATTTTCAGAAAATAGGAGCATGGGCTCCCCAGCTGTGTGGCCCTTTGGAGACAGAGCTCAGGTGTGGGTAACTTGGACCGGGGAGCAGGAGTTCAGTATTAGCTTTGGGTGGGCAGTTATACCTTGTCAAGGACTTGGAACAACTAATATGTGCCAAGCATAGTTGTAAGAACTTTATATACCCCTATAGCTTTTTTTTTTTTTTT
>NW_004955452.1:7270060-7274499 GCF_000276665.1 Chinchilla lanigera | reverse complement strand
GCTATTTTGTTTTAATGTTAGTTAAATTTTTAGGCCAACCACAGGATCTATGTAGGTGGAAGTTTTTGCTCTTTTACATAGGAGTATATAAAATATGCAAAAAAAAAAAAAAAAAAAAAAAAAAAGATGTTTAGGCTTTTTAGGAGCTATCTGTTAGTGTCCATCTCCCTGAGGCTGAGAAAAGTTATTGCATATGTAATGACATGCCATGCAAGACAGTGGCCTAACTGGTCAAAATGGACCCCCAACGCAGTCTCCTGCCTCCTCCAGGCGTCTGTAGTTACCGAAATAGCTGTGGAATTGACACTGGCCTTTAGGGGGCAGGAGTCACCCCACTTGGTCAGTAAACTAGAATAAAGTTTGAAGAGATAATTAGCTATAAGGGTCCATTTCATCTTCTCCCGTTCTTTCTTCTGGAACTTTCTGCCTTGACAGAAGTTGCTGTGGCAGAGCTTGCTCCACATGGAGAGCGCTGTACATTCAGCTTGTCCTTCCAAATGAAGGAATCATTTGACCCAGTATACACCACCCTGCGGGCGTCTTATTGTGTATGTCCAATGTTCCTCCCTTTGGGGAACTTCCCCTAACGCACCCCACGTGGTACAGAGCTGCCAAGCACAGGACCGCATCCCTCTGACCGCAGGAGTGACTCAATCTTTATGAGTCAACTAGATCTCCTGAGAACACTGAAGCCATGAAGATGGAGGCGGAAGGCAGTAGGCACTAGATCACAGGATGCGCTTCCCATGGAGCAGAACTTCTTACTGTGTGGTGCCTGGCCTAGCAGCAACAGCGTCCGGGACTCTGCTAAAAATACAAAGCCTGGGACCCCATGCCACAGGTACTGGGTCAGGAACTGGGTCAGAAACTCTGGGGTTAGGCCCCCCAAAAGCTGTGTTCCAACAACTCCTCTAGGTGATTCTGTTGCCCATTAAATACTGCCCCAGGAAAGTAGACATTTCTACAAGCAAAATTCCTAGAACTTACGTGGATCTTCTTTCGTTGGTCTTGGCTGTTGAGATCCTGCTTAGAGTCTTTGGTCTCCCCAATATCCTTCTGGAAAGTCCCTTTTTGGTTTTGTTTTGGTTGAGTGAATCAGAGTTCCTTTCTGTGGCTTACACCTAAAGACCCCAGCTGATGGGCCTCTGAACCTAGTCTGGACATAGTCAGAGATCACCATAGGGACAAAGGACAAAGGACTCCTGGGCCCTTCACCTGTTACTCAGCAAAACCATGATTTGTGTTTTCTTCTGAGGCAGTCAGGGAGTTAATAGTGATTTTTGCTAAAAACTGTGACTCTTTCCTTGAGCCTACAAATGCCTAATGGATCATTGAAAGTAGAACAAAACTTGACCTTCCTTTTATAACACTCGGTCAAATCCTTCTCAGCTTTGCATATAGGTACAGTAGTCATTTAGGGACTGTCTGTCTAAACATTGGTAAAGCAAGATTTATTAGCCCTAAATTTACCTGGCCTATCTCTTTACCCTTCAAGAGTGAGGACACTGGAATAAGGTTTACAGGGACATTCAGCAAGGGAACTGAACTGTTTCTGAAGTCATGAGGTTCAACCTGAGCTACAAAACCAAGACTGAGATCATTGATGGGACTTGGGCCACTTCAGCAATTCTTTTCAGGCCAGACTTGAGCTCACTTTGTAGCCCAGGCTGGTCTCAAACTCACAACGATCCTCCTGCCTCAGCCTCCCGAGTGCTGGGATTACAGGCGTGCGCCACCATGCCCAGCTTTTCAGCGATCCTTAAAAACGGGCTTTCTGCTTTTGTGAGTTCACCAGTCTGAGCCCCTCCATCTGAGTGTGCCCCCTCATCAGCCACTCATGCTGGAGTACTTTCCCTGTTTGTTCTCACTTTCCCAGTTAGGGTCTGGTTTGATTTTTTGGCAGAGCTGTGTTCCCCTTTATTTTCTCTTACTTTCAATCTGAACTTTTCCCTGCAAATGTGTGCTTTAGTTTTAATTTCCACTTTCACTGAAGCAAGGGTCAGTGCTGCTAGTGGTGACAATTCCTTCTAATTCATGGTCACACAGATGCCCCTTGACCATGGGCCCTTGCGCCAGCCATAGGCTGTGCTGTGTTCCAGCCCGGTCTTTGCATATTGCTTCAGTGCCAAACACATTTACACCACTCTAGAGCAAAGCAGAGCCCAGCAGGACTTCTGACTAAGTTTATCAACGTCCTGCAGAGTTCAGTTGCCTCCTCCAATTTTACAGGTCTTTGTAAAAATGTATTCTATTCTTCCACTGTTTTGACTCGTCTCTTTTCTCTTTTTTTCTTTTTGAGACAGGGTCTCACTATGCAGTTCAGGCTGGCCTTGAGCTCACTTTGTAGCCTAGGCTGGCCTCGAACTCACAGTGATCCTCCTGCCTCAGCCTCCCAAGTGCTGAGATTACAGGTGTACACCACCACGCCAGGCCCTAAAGAACTTTTTTTCTTTTTGGTATGGGGAATTGAACTCGGGACATTGTGCTTGCCAGGCACGCACTTGTACCACTGAGCTATATCCCCGGCCCGACTCATCTCTTTTCTCATCTGAGCCCCCAGGCCCCAAAATATAGGATTCCCTTTAATTTTTTGGTACTGGGACTGGAACCCAGAGCCTTCACACTGAGCTACATCCCCCGCTCTTGTTTTTTTTTTTTGAGATAGGGTTTCACTAAGTCACTAAATTGCCCAGCCTGGTCTGAAACTTCCAGTCCTCCTCCCTCAGCCTCCTAAAGTCCTGGGATCACCAGTGTGTGCCACTCATCCAGCTATATATATAGATATGTTTTTGAAATCACTGCTAAGGTTTTTACATTTATTTTTTGCTGGGCATGGTGCCACGTGCCTGTAATCCTAGCACTAGGGAGGCTGAGGCAGGAAGATCACTGCCAGTTCAAGGCCAACCTGGATTACACAGTGAGGTCAAGGCCACCTTGAACTACACAGTGGGACCCTGTCTCCAAAAAATACGTAACTAAAATAAAATAAAATTTATTTTTTATTTTGTTTGCTTTTCTTTCTTTTTTCTTTTTTGTTTCATTTTGCTTTATCTCTACAAGCACTTGAGTCTTTGAGATGAGTCTGGAAGTAGGCGGCTTGACTGTCGGTAGTCATTTAGGGATACAAGTTCCTTCCATCTTGTTGCTTTGCTGTCTCCTGGGAAGCAAACTTCCTCCTATACATCTACATTCCAGCCTGAAGGATATAAATAACTAACTTCTTTTAAGAAATGATGTAAGGCATGGGGGTGCATGCTTGTAATCCCAGCACTCTGGGAGACTGAGGCAGGATGATCAGAAGTTGAAGCCCAGCCTGGGCAATTTAGCAGTTTAGTGAGATCTTGTCTCAAAAAAAACTTTTTTAGGCCGGGCTTAGTGACACACACCTGTAATCCCAGCACTCGGGAGGCTGAGGCAGGAGGATCCTTGAGAGTTCGAGACCAGCCTGGGCTATAAAGTGAGCTGAAGGCCAGCCTGAACTGCATAGCAAAATCCTGTCTCACACACACACACACACACACACACACACACACACACACACACACACACGAGGGTGAAGGACACAGAGAAGAAATGATGTAGAAGTGACGTTTGTATCAATTTTATTCACGTTTCAACGTTGAGTACTTAGTTACATGGCCACAGTCATCTAGCGTGGAGAAAGGTTGAGAAATATGATTTCCAGCTGGGCATCCATATACCCCGCTGCATCTTGGGGATGGGAATATTTTTTTTAATTTCTGGAAGAAAGCAGGAAATAACGGCTAAGATATAATTAGCAATCTTTTCCCACTCTGTAACCTTGAGGCAGGTGATGAAAGGTCCAATGCCTTCAGGGACCGGCAGGTGATTAACCGCGTACAGCACCAGGGAACAAGACCAACAGCAGTGAGGGGAGCACAGTGTGCTCTCTAAAAAGGACAACGGCTGGTTGTCCTTCCAATGTCCCTTTCCCTCTCCTCGTCCCTGGCACACCTCCAAGCTTGTTTGAGTGGTAATGTGACCAGGCCCCTGGCACAAATAATGATTTTTTTTAAAAAGCCAATCATGAAATTTCTATTTCTAGTGCTGTATCTCTAGCTACAGTTGTACTTAGGAATATTTACATGACTAAGCCAATGAGAATTGGGGAAGCTTAGTGGGGGACTTTTAGGAAACCTTCTGCTTTCTGAGTAAAGATTCAGCCACTACTGGAATTTTCTCAGACTTGTTCTTCCTTCTTTGAATGTGGATGAAATGTCTGGAACTGGAGCAGCCATTTTATGACTAGGTTTTTGTGGCTTGTTTTTTGAACTGGGGATTGAACCCAGGATCTTCACACTGAGCTACATCCTTAGCCCCTTTTTATTTATTTATTTTTACATTTTGAGATAGGGTCTTGCTAAGTTACTAAGTTGCCCAGGCTGGGCACAAACTTGCCATCCTCTTGCCTCAGCCTC
>NW_004955452.1:7246339-7269137 GCF_000276665.1 Chinchilla lanigera | reverse complement strand
GGGCAGTTTTCCATAATAAACAGTTCAACAGTGAACATCCTGCCAAACATCTAAACACAGCCTTGTAATTACATTCCTGGTTATTTCTTTAACTTTCTAGAAAAGACGTGGCTGTACGAGGAGACAGTAGTAGCATCCCTATCAAGTATAACGGGACATTGCGCTTTGGTTCCATTCTGCTATGCTAAGAAGCGAGTCATTCATTTCTTCATCATTTGTGCACTTAAAAAGCACAAGAGGCTTGGTAGACACTAAGGGGCATTAAGAGGTGCATAAAATGTGGGCCTTGCCATCCAGGGCTTCATCATGGAATGGCAGGCAGGGCCACAGGCAAAGACAAGGAGCAGGAGAGCTGTGTGGCCAGCTTGGCTCTGACAAGGCCACACCTCTAATTCCTACCTGCGAGGATGGGCCGGACCTGTCAGCTGCTTTCCTGTTGCGGTGCTAGGGCTGGAACCCAGGGCCTTGTGCATGCTAGGCAAGTGTCCCACCACCGAGCCACACCCCCGGCTTGTGAGGCTCTTCTGATTAGGGTATGACAAAAGCAATAGGATGTCACTTCTGTGAACAGGTTTACAAAGAATCTGGCTCTTTCCATCCACCCAGCACTCTCTCTCTTGACCTCTGGTCTGCCTGCTCGGATAAGGCCCGCTGCCCCGCTTGTGTGAGGGCAAGGCCTTCACATGGCAGTGAACCTGGGAAGCCTCTGGCAGCATGGAAGAAAGGATACCTTAGTCCAACAGCCGGGGCAGAACTGAATCCTGCCCATAATCATGTTAGCGAGGAAGCAGATTTTTTGCAGTCCAGTCTTAAGATGATCAAAGGCTTTGTGAAACCACGCCCAGATTCCGGACCCACAGAAACGGTGAAAGAATGTGTTGCTTTAAGCCACCACATTTTGGGAGAATTTGTTACACAGCAATAGATATCAATCAAATACACAGAGGAAGTGGCACAGAAATGCACAGCGTGTGATAGGTGCACACGTGACAGGGGGAAACACAAAGGGGAAGGGCCACACCTGCTAAGATTTCTGAGAGGGGGACAGGCTTACCTTGCATTTTGTAGGCTAAGAAGGCCTTAGTTAGCAACTGGGCATGGTGGCCTATGCCTATATTCCCAGCTTTCTGGGAGGCTGAGGCAGGAGGACTGAAAGTTCAAGCCCAGCCTGAGTGACTCAGAGACTTAGCAAGACACTATCTCAAAATAAATAAGAACAGGGCTGGGGTCATAGCTCAGTATGAAAACCTTGGGTTTAATCTCAGTAGCAGAAAGAAAAAAGGAGAAGGAGAGAGGAGGAGAGAAAGAAAGGGGTGAGGGGGAGGGAATTGAGGAAGGAGAACAAGAAATTAAAAAAAAAAAGAAGGCATTAGGGGAAGAAGGGAGAGAAGGACTCTCCAGACAGAATCGCCATCAATCTCTGAAGCCATTTCCCATGTGTCTGTCACCAGCTCACTTGTCACATCCTCGGTTAGAGGTCAATTTACTGTGAAGTCAGTAGAACTTAAACTCGAGGGTCCTTTTGACTACACCAACCCTTTCAAACGCCTAGAAGTTGGAAGTGGTGGCACATACCCGTAATCCTAGCACTCTAGTAGGCTGAGGCAGGAGGATCACAGGTTTGAGTCCATCCTGTGCAACTCAGTGACTTAGTGAGGCCCTGTCTCAAAAACATAATAAAGGCTGGGGATGTAGTTCAGAGAGGAAGCCTTGGATTCAATCTCCAGTTCCCGCCCCCCTCTAAAAAAAAAAGAAAGGAAGAAAGAAAAAGGAAAAGGAAAAGGAAAAACAGCCCAGGAAGGGCCCTGGTAATTTGTGTTTATAATTCTGCATTCTTTTCTCATGTAGGGCCCTGTCTTAGTCACTGTCCTCCTTGCTGAGACACAATACGGGACACCTGCAGTTTGAGGAGAAGTTTATCTTGGCTCATGTTTCAGTACATGGTCAGCCAGCTCTTGGTCAGCTGATTCCAAGGAAGAAACAGCATGGCAGAGGGGCATGGCATAGGGAGAGCTGCCCGTGTCATGGTGACCGGGAAGCAGAGAGGGAAGGGAGGTATCGGAGAGGGAGGCCCTTCCAGCTCACACCTCCAGTAACCTGCCTTTAAACAGGCTTCCCCTCAGCCAGGCGTGGTGGTGCATGCCTGTAATTCCAGCATTTGGGAGGCTGAGGCAGGAGGATCATTGAGAGTTCAAGACCAGCCTGGGCTACAAAGTGGGCCCAAGGCCAGCCTGAACTGCATAGCGAGACCCTGTCTCAGAAAGACAAAATAAATAAATAAATAAACAGGCCTCCCCTCCCAACAGCAAGTCAGCTACAGCGTCCCAAGATCCAGTCACCTTCCACAAGCCCCACTTCCAAGTGCATGAGCGTTTTGGGGGTCATTCTTGATATAAACCCTAACAGGCCCCTACTTCAGGCTCCTGCCTCGGTGGACCTGCCAAGGCCTTCAACTGCTCCGCAGCTCACCCCTCCCAATCGACAGCACACCCTTCCCGCCCTCCTCCAGCTCTGCCTCTCTGAGCGTGGCTTCTTAGCAACCCAGCGGTCACTTCCTTTACCTAAACAATACGGGGCCTGCAGTTTTTCTCAGAAGCCCTCTCTTCTCTAACTCATTAATCACTTTTTCTGCTGCTTTTGAAGACTCTCAGAATTTTCTCTGAGGTGGTGGTGTCCAGAACGGATATGTTTTTCTAAACAGCAAGTCTGGCTCCTGACCAAATGGCATCTGAGCAAGGCCACTTTGAGGTGGGCCGAGTCCCCGGGGACAGCCTCTCCGGCCTGTGTCTTCCCACTTCCCGCCTCTGATTTGAGAATGACTAAGGTTCAGAGAAATAAAGGAGGGAGTGATTAAGGGGGAGGGGGAATCAAAGAGGGAGACTTGCTATTTCCTCAGAGGTGGAGCCTCTCTTCGAGGATGCTACTGACAGGGAAGAATGCGGGCATCATGCCCACTCTGTGCCTTGGATGTGGGCTTTCCAGTCACTGTGTCATGGAAACCTGATCATAGCCCTGCAAGTTAGGAGTAAGAGTTCCCAGCGTGGCGTGGTGCCATACGCCTGTAATCCCAGCACTAGGGAGGCTGAAGCAGGAGAATTGCTAGGAGTTTAAAGCCAGCCTGGGCTACATACTGAGACTTTGTCTCAAAAACAAAAAATAAGCAACAACAATAACAACAACAACAAAAAGGAGTCAGAGTTTCCATTTTATAGCTGAGGAAATTGAAGTTTAGAGATGTAAAGTACCTGTGCATCCATGTAGCTAAACTGGCTAACTTGAGAGCCCAGGCCTAACCCCACCCCACATACCCCATCCTTTATTGGCTCTCCCAGGGCCTTCTATCTACGTCACGTTCTAGATAAAAACTGATGGGCAACGCGCAAAAATCCACCTGGAATTAAGATTAATGAGTGAAAAAGTTAGGCAGGCCAAATGCTTGTTTCTGGGGGATTTGTATAATTGCGTAGTTGAAGATCTGCCAGCGAGCAGAGTTCTCCTCGGGCTGGGAAGAAATGAGAGAGAGAGAGACAGAGACACAGAAGAAAAGGTAGGAGATCTAGGTCCCCAAGTAGAAAATTGGGGTTAAGAGCTGGACTGGACAGACTACAGCATGGAAACAACAAAGAAAGTCCTAAGAATAAGAAACTTCATCAGTCCCCTTAAGGTGCCAGGTATGGTACTAGATCCTTTCCATAGGTTAGTGTATTTGAGTCTCATGACAATACTAATAAAAAGGCAAGGCTGTTGTAGTAGTCTGTTTTCTGTTGCTATAACAAAATACCTGATAGTGGGTAGTTTATAAGTTAAGAAGTTCATTTGCCTTGTGATTCTGATGGCTGGAATGTCCAAACAGCGTGGATCTAGTGTCTTGATGAGGGCCCATTTGGCTGTGACAGAAGGTGGAAGAATGAAAATGGAAAATATTTATGTGTGGAAGAGACTAAGCTTCTGAGGTGGCTTTGCTGTACAACAAGTGTCTAGTGAATTCACTCCTAGGAGACCCAGTCCCACTTTAGGGACTAATATGAATTCATTCGTGAGGGTACAGCCCCCACAAACTGCCTACCTTCCTCTAGGACTCACCTCTTAAAGGTTCCAACCGTCTGAGCACCACCCTGCTGGGGCTGAACTCCCAGGACATGAACCTTTGCAGGGAGAAACCACGTCCAAAGCACAGCAGTTACCTTTCCTATTTTTCAGCTGAGGACCCTGAAAATGAAGAGTCTTACACACACAGGCAGTGGTGAAGCAGCAATGGAACCTAGGTCTGTTCAGCTCCAAGCCCTTGCGAATTCAACCATTAGCCTTTCCGAAACCAAGGAGAAGGCAACCAGGCGTGTTGGGCATGCGTGCGATCCCAGCTACTCTAGAAGGCTCAGGCAAAGGATCACAAGTTTGAGGCCAGCATTTTAGGGAGACTCTGTCTGAAAATAAAATATTAAAAAGGGACAAGGATGTAGCTGAGCACTTCCTGGGTTCATTTAGGAGCGGGGAGTGGTAAATGAGTGGGAGAAGTCCAATTCCTGGGAATGACGCTAACACGGAGAAGCAGGCTTTTGCATACGCCTTAAATTGGAAGGGCAGGATATAGAGGTGTCCAGGGCTCCCCCACACCTTATGTTTTGCAGGCAGAGTAGGTGACTCATGCAACTCTTAGGAACCAACAGTTCAGAGATCTGAAGCTCTTGGGTCCAGAGTTGCGGGAGAGAGGCAGAGTCTGCCAATATCCATTGGCCTCGCCTAAGATTGGCTCAGGAACCCCCCAGGGGGCGGAGCTTGAGTCTCAGAGGCCATAGTAAGGCTGGAGCTGGAAGCTGGCGCTGGCTGGCTAGTTTTTTGCCTTTGCTGGTCCTGCCCCCCAGTGCTGGATCACACCCAGGGGTCTGGATCAAGCACCTCCTACTTCTGGGGATTTGGCTTAGTGATTTCACAACCTTGAGTTTTCTGAAAAGTGGAACTAATCCGAGTATGTAGAGTCAAGGTCCTGGGGATTTAGCTCAGCGGCACAGCGCCTGCCTGCCAAGCGCAAGGTCATGAGTTCGATTCCCAGTACCGGAAAAAAACAAAAACAACAGCAAAAACACAGAGTATATAGAGTCAAATATTAGCTTGGGGAAGGGGGACTTCAGTAAGGAGGCTCATATGAGGTTTAACCCCCGCTTTGCAGGTGGGCGCCCCGTAAAGGGCAGCCGTGTCACTGTGTCTACTCCAGGAGACCAAAGCTTTTTTCCACACTCCACCTGCTTTCCTCCCTTTGCCTGCTGTGGTAGGAGAGTGGGACTTATTCCAGGGCGGGGGTAAATAACTGCCTCTCCCAGCTTCCATCTGTTCAAACGCTGAATGCTTTTTATTGGTTTTAAGGTTCACAGCTCATTTTACAGTTGTAATTTGTCTCTCACCTGGAAGATATTAAACTGTCCTATAAAGAAGTAGATTTTTCATGCGAGGAATTTTCTCCATGCTGTGTTTTTACCGTTCATGTTGCAGCATGTATGAATTTCATTTTCTGTGTTGCTTTTTAAGGTTATTTTATTATGTTGTTTTAATGTGTTCTTTTGGATCGCACCCAGGGCCTCACACATACCAAGCACTCACTGTACCACTGAGCTACATTCCCACCTCCCATTTGTTAGAATCTTGTGTTTTTTTTCCTATCAGTATTTTTTTCACCTCAGGAATGTGGTTAGATGTTTTCCCAATTTTAAGATCTGCCGAGACTCATTAGATTTAGATCAATAAGGTCATCAGTGGTTATTTTATCACCAGGTTGGAGTAAAATTAACTTTTTTTTTTTTTGTCTTTTTGAGACAGAGTCTCACTATGGAGTTCAGGCTGGCCCAGAACTCTCGATGATCTTCCTGCCTCAGCCTTCCGAGTTCTGGGATTACAGGTGTGTGCCACTGGGCCTGGCTCAGTCTCTGTTTTAAATTTAAGTCCAGTTGCAGAATACAAAGGCACAGATAATGGAATTACTAAGGGGAGGGTATAGCCATAATTAAAGGCAAATAATAATCCATTACCTAGTTGGTAGGAAACTGTCAAGTGACCTCACTTGGACGCAGATCACACTCTGGAATTGGAAGGGATGAGGGTGGGATGGTGCACTTTAGTTGTGGGTGGTGAGCAAGTGATCCTCACAGCAGGGGCCATCAGAACAGGAGGGAAATCAGTGTAGGAGCAGAAGGCCACCGTGGGTCAGAGCAGTACTCCATAGGGTTAAGACAGGGTCAAAATCTGGTAAACAGATGAATCCAGTCAGAAAGGATAATCCTGTACTGGTGAGGCCAGGGCCTGGTCTGTGGGTCTAATGTTGCTCATGAGGACTGTCCACAGTTATGTGAAGTCCCAAGGCTGTGTCACAACAGCTGTTACTGGACATTTGTGCAAGAAGACACTGCCTCAGATATGTTAATCAAAATAGAAAGGCATCCTAGTAGAAGAGGGTTGGATATGGCAGGGGCTTGAGCATGTGTGGGAATCAGGTGTCCAGTAATGGTCAGGGCGGGGACTGCCGGGGGTGGGAGAATGAGTCCGTTCAATTACCCTGGGAGCAGCTCTCGAATACTTCTATCTCAAGATTGCTTAACACTCGTCACAAGTATGGAGGACCCCCAAAGAGCTTTCACTTATATGGATTATAGCTAAAATATCTGATCTTTTAGAAATTAAAACTAAAGAATGTTTAAAATACAAGGACATACCAGCACACGTTCCATTGGCCACCAGCAAGGACATCATCACATAATCTCTGCAAAGCTCTGCTACGCTTTTGAGACAATGAGAGTGAGGAAGGCAAATCATGGGTTAGTATTATTTTAAAAATAGTTTGATTTCACTTACTCCCCAAGAAAGCAGTTGCTCTGGAGATCTCCAGGGGAACCACCAGACCATACTTTGAGAACCACTGGTATTGATAATTTGTATTATCTTTTTTTTGGTACCAGGAATTGAACTCAGGACCTTGCGCTTGCCAGGTAGGCGCTGTGCCACTGAGCTATCCTCATATAGAGAACCCTTTCCAGTCCTCGGCTCGGCCCAGGAAGTTTATATTTGTCATCCCATGAAAAGTTATTGGAATTCTAGTGAGTCAATTCCAATCTACCACTTCCAGTGCAATCTGTGGTAAGAATAAAGATACTAAGGCATATTTGTAGTTATGGAGAGCCAAGGGGTCCTAAGTCCAGCCACAGTCATGGCTATCTGGAACAAAGGTCTTGACCCAAGACCCACTCCAGGTTTTATTCATTCATGAAGAAAGGAGTGGCTTGAGGATGAGTGACTGTGAGAACCATGGGAAGTAGGTAAGCGCCATGAGCTGGGCTAGGTAGGAGGCCTGAAATCACCTCTGCCATATGCAGAGAGAAGGGTATGCAGGAAGAGTAATCTGCATAACACAACTGAGATAGTGTCTAGTGTTTTGGGGTCGGTGCTTAAGCTCTGATGTGTAATCTTTGAAGCCCCAGGAAGTCATAGCCTCTACCCCAAGGCTCTGTCCCAGTCGACAGCATGGAACATTGGCTCACACATCCCGCCTCATCCCACATCACTCGTGGGAACAACGGGGTGTCTGGGAAAACACGCCTGCCATCTCCAAAGATTTCCATCAGCACCTGGGGTGGACCGCTGTGCATTGTTTAAAGCCAGTTGAAGGGACAAGGAAAAGTCCCAGCCAGCTCTGTACCTATCAGTACATGGAAATAGGATTAGGTTCAGCCAAAATGGAGGCAATTGCTCCTCTTTTAGGAGAGTCGCCTAGGCGGTCCTCCACATCCCTAGTCCTGCATTATATTTGTATCATTTATAAAGTTCCTTGAATCAGGGAAAATACTCGTAATCCCATTTCAAAACTGAGATTTACTATACAGCAGGCAAGGGACCCAGCTATCATACCTTTAAAGGATAAAACTGAGACAGTACCCCGGGACCCTACACTGCAGCTAGCGCCCTGGGATTGCTGCTCCCCAAGCTTCCCACAGCTCCCAAGCCTTGCTGTCCACTATGAAGCTCAGGGCTCTGCTCTTGGCTTTCTCGTTGCCAGGGGGCTGGTCATGTCCACCCAGTCCTGAAAAGCTACAGAGCTGTTACTGACTGTCTGTGAGAAGTTAAAGACAAGGAAATCAGATGCTTAGATTTCCATGCAAGAGAGTCTACCATGACCCTCAGAAATGGTGCATACGGAAGAGTTTGTCTAGAAGACAAAGAGAATATGAACGGAATTAGTTTAGTCCTAACATTGTACCTTCTCAGGCAGGTACTGTATCAGCTCAGGAAACAAAGTATTCTGGGTGTTTGAAGCAGACAGCAATGTATTTAGGAAATTGGAGGCTTCTACAGCCATTGGAAAAGGGGGAGATGAGAAACCAGGAGGCCAGCTCTGAAATTACTCATTTTGCAAACATACCTCTGCAGCTAAGACTCAGGGATCAGAAAGCTAGAATGCATGGAGGGGGACTAGAAACTGACACACTCCTGCATGTCTCCAGCGATGATTATATGGGCCAGAAGAAATAGCCAACGTGCAGGAAAAATGGCTTCATTTGCCCCCTGCACATCTCATGCAGATGCATTCAGTTAACAATATCTAGTTCTCACTCAGAGATCTACCAGCAAGAGAGCCTGAGAACTGCCTTTGAGGGAGGGGTGGAGATTGAATCCACTGAATCCACTTTGCACTGAGCTACAGCCCCATCCTCCTTTTTTATTCATTACTGTGAGACAAGGTCTTGCTAAATTATCCAGGCTGAACTTGAACTTGTTGTGCCCTTATCTCAGCCTCAGAGTGCTGGGACTACAGATGTGCACGACCGTGTCCACCAAGAATTGCCAGTTTATTTATTTTGAGATGGGATCTTTCTGTGTGGCCCAGACCGATCTTGAACTCGTAGGCTCAAGCAGTTCTCCTGCCTCAGCTTCCTGAGAATCTAGCACTATACAGGGGTTCAGAAACACCACTTTTAAACCTTCCCACCTCTGTGGTGTAGGGATGTTCCCAGAGTGAAATGGAAAAGAAGGCTGAGCCTTAGCTGAACATGTTCAGTACACCATTTCTGTCTATGGATTGATTAGAATATGAGCTCCACTAGGGAAGGGTTTTTTGTCGGATTTATTCTCTACTCTGTCTTCAGAGCCTACACTATTGCAAAGTAGTTACTGAATAAACAGGTAGATGCTCATGGAAATGAATGTGTCCTTCGGAACTTTTGGGAGAACATCAGATCACAGACGTGGCAGAAATGTGTTATTATGACAATGACCCTGGGGAGAAAAAAAGTCAGAGACAGAGTGTAAAGTATATATTCTGTGATGGACTGAGGATGGCCGCAGTTATTTTGGAATTCTTTTGACCACAGATGGGGTTGCCTGCCTTGAGTTCAGGGGAACAGTATGACTGCTTTGACCAATAGACTAGGATGGAAGTGATGCAGTGTCAGTTTCCAGGTCAGCTTTAAAAGAATGGCAGCTTCTCTAACCTGTCTCTATGGAGGCCTGGGCTGCCATGTAAGAAACTGAGCTACCCTGACCTATCTTGTGGAATGTGGAGAGCTTTTGAGACTACATGGAGAGGGGAGCCAGCTGAGCCCCGACTTTTGGCCAGCCCCTTAAGGGCCTGCCACACAAGTAAGGCTGTGTGGAAACCTATAGAGTAGACTATTCGCCAGCTAGACTGTTACCAAGTAACTGATTAATGTTGCATGAACAGAAGAATCACCCTGCTGAGCCATGCCTAAATTCCTGAATCAAAATATGTGCCATAATACGGTGGTTGTTGTTCTAAACCACTGAGTTTTGGGGTAGTCATACAGCAATAGGTAACACTCTGAATGTGGGTCTTAGTAAACACAAAGAAGACTTGGGTGAGGATGCAGGAAATGTTCCATTTATTTCTCATGTGGATTTCCATGGCTATAGTTTTTTGTTTGTTTGTTTGTTTTTGTTTTTCTCTGGTACCGGGAATTGAACTTGTGACCTTGTGCTTGCCAGGCAGGCGCTGTGCCGCTGAGCTAAATCCCCAGCCCTCCATGGCTATAGTTTTAATCCCTGGTTATTGTTTTATAGTATGCATTTCTGTACGGTGTTCCTAAACACCTGAGTTTGTAGCATTCTCTACAAAGCAGACAAGAGATCTTGGATGTTGTTAACTGAAACAAATTTGTTGGGAAAAAAATAATAGTGACTATGTGGAAAACATGCCTATGGACAGGCTGAAGATAATATACCAAGGGAATGGAATAGAAATTTTAAAAATCCACATCATTGTATTTCAGATATGTCTATCAGGAGGGTTTAAATTGATAACTGTGTTGGGTAGCTGCCTGTAATCCCAGCACTTGGGAGGCTGAAGCAGGAGGATCACCATGAGTTTGAGATCAGCCTGGGCTATATAGTAAGACCTTGTCTAGAAAAAAGTGTATAGTTCATATATATATATATGATAAAATAAATTGATAGGGGCTGAGGATATAGCTCGGTGGCATAAGTGCCTGTCTGGCAAAGGCAAGGTTGTGAGTTCAATCCCTGGTACAAAAAAAAAAAAAAAAAAATTGATAATTGTTACAAAACACAGGTCACATAGTCACTGTGTGTTTTTAAAATGGAAATATACAATTAAAGGTCTTTTTTATGTTTTATTTTATTTTTTAAGAGTCTTATCTTTTTAGTGTAGTTTTTTGGTTTTGATTTACATTTTAGTTTTTGTTTAGAAATATTTGGCTATAACACTTTTCTACTATATTAACAATTTTGTGCTAAATTTTGAATGAAATAATTCAAATCTATAGGAAATAATATAAGAAATATTAGAGAATTTTAAATTCAACTTGAACAAATCTTAGCCATATCTTTGCCATATTTCTTTAGAGTTGTCCACAGGGTAAAAACCTACAGACAGCTCCACTCTTTGCTGACTATGGCAAGCAAAAATGTGTGAAATCAGAGAAAATAAATTTGTAAATCAATAAATTTATCTTTAGGTATCTGCTTTTCTTTCTGAGTAGAAGAGCATGGTCCAGTAGCTAAAATCCTAGGCTCCCAACACATACAGACCCACATTCAAGTTTTGGATTTGCTTCTTGCCAGTCACAAGGCCTTAAACAAGTTGTTTGACTTCTCCCTGCCTCAGTTTCCTCATCTGTAAAATGGAGGTCGTCATAATACTTCCCAAGTTTGGTGGGAGAACTAAAAGAGAAATGCGGGCACTTATATATTTACCTTGTACAGTCAATGGCACAGAGCAAAGCTTCAGTAAATATTAATAATTACAGGGCTGGGGATTTAGCTCAGTGGTACAGCACCTGCCTGGCAAGTGCAAGGTTGTGAGTTCGATTCCTGGTACTGGAAAAAAACCCAAAAAACCAAAAAAAAAAACAAAAAACAAAAAAAAAACAAACCAATTACTTGTTTTATTTATCGGGCACACACCATATTGCTAGCCACTTGTCTATCGCTAAGACCAGCAGTGAACGAGAAAGACCTCTGAAGAACTTTGCAGGGACAGATAATAAGTAAGGGAACAAGATAATTGCAAATGGTCATGGGAACATGAAGAAGATGAAGTATATGAAAGGGGTGAGGAAGCTACATTAGACAAAAGCCAAGGGGTGATGCGAGGCTTTCGGAGGTGATATTTAACTGTGATTGGCAGAAGGTTTATTACATTGTTTACTCCTTGCAAGTTTGGAGACGCAGAGAGAACAGTATGTACCTAGGTCCTGAGGCAAGAAATCCTGGTTTGCACAAGAGACAGAAAGAAGAACCAGCAAGGCTGGTGCTCAGTATGTGAGGGGAAGGCGGCTGGGTTTCATTTAGGGTCAGAAAGATCAGGCCGAGAACGGTCATGAAGTGCTCTGCCACTGAGCTACCTCTGCAGCCCCAAGAAGGGTGATAATATAGAGCTTGGATTTTATTTTTAAAGGACTGTAAAGACATTAGAGGGTTTTTTTAAAAAAGAAAAAACTATTATTGCTAGTGAAGTACAGCACTCTCTGCTCGGGAGAGGAATCTGTGCTTTCCTACACCTGTTTTCGAATTGCGTGTTTGTATGTACAGAAAGCATAGGGTTTAGGAATGACTTTTCTGGAGATATTACATTGTTTGCTCCTGGGCTCCCTCTAGTGGTTTCAGCGGCTCAGTTCACATGGTTTCAGACCAGTGAACGCAAAGACCAAGGAGCAATTTATCTTAAAGTAAGCAATTTATCCTTCCATCCAATAAATATTTATTGGACTCCTACAACATGCCAGGCTCTGTTCTGGAGCTGAAATACATTCACGCACCAAGCAAACATCCTTGCCCTCATGGAACTTACATTCTGGTGGGGAGAGACATTAAGCCGAATTTACAAACATCTTATGGGATGCGATAAATGTTAGTAGAGAAAAGTTGTGTGGGGAACTGGAATAGAAAGTTAACAGGAGGATTATAGTGTTCCCATTTTATTTTTTTTTTTGATTTATTTTGTCTTTTTGAGACAGTCTCACTATGCAGTTCAGGCTGGATTTAAACTCACTTTGTAGCCCAAGCTGGCCTCAAACTCACAGCCATCCTCCTGCCTCAGCCTCCCAAGTGCTGGGATTACAGGCATGTGCCACCATGCCCGACGTCTAAGTGCTCCCATTTTAAATACAGTGTTAGAGTAGATCTCATTGAGAAGGTGATAGTATTTGAATCAAGATATAAAGGAAGTGTCAGGGTAAATGATGAGGCATTTGAGAAAAGCATTTCAGACAGGGCAGCAAGCACAAGCATCCTGAGCTTATTTGCAGTTTTGAGGAAGAGCTAAGAGGCCAGTCTGTGTTTTAAGTGCAGGATGGCAGGGAACAGGACAGGATGTTAGCCGTACTGGGGGTGTCAGATCTTGAGGGTTTTGTAAAGCCAGTGTAAAGATTTTGTTTTCACTCCAAAATAGTTCATTGGAGGGGGAAATGATCTGATGAAGCTTTGAACAGGAGCCCTCGGCTACTGTATTAATAGATTTGGGAGTGCATGGGGACATTCAGGAGGCATTGACTGACCGGGTTATACCAACAGAGCGGGTAAATGGTCTGGTTGTGGTCCGATACTGACAGCAGCTGCGATAGATTATGCTGATGAGTTAGATGTGGGGTGTGAAAAAGGAGTTGAAGAGTTTAGTAAATGATGTTGCTTAGTAAATTGATATCAAAGAAAGAGATGACCAAAGAATATCTAACTAAGAAATGTAAGAGGAAAAAGTAGTTGAGAGAGCTACCACACTGTTAATAAAAAGTGGGTTTTTTCCCTGAATTTCTAATTCGCGGTACTTACGAGCTAGTTTTTTTAAATTTGTGATTTTTTTCTCATTGTAGTACAGAAGACTTAATTTTATATTTAATATCGTATTTGTGATATTGGTTGGTTTTTTTGTTTTTTTTTGTTTTTTTTTTTTGGATACAGGGTTCTGGTATATAGTTCAGGTTGGCCTTGAACTCACCGTAGCCCAGCCTAGCCTCAAAAGTGCATTGATCCTCCTGCCTCAGCCTCTGGAATGCTGGGATTCCATACCCAGCCGTATTCTTTTTCTTAACGAGGACCTGCCTTCAGACTTTGGGTCTCTACAAAACTGAATTTAACCTTGCTGCTTGCGCATATTTGGGTTGTACACTTAAACTGATAAAATACTAAAAAATATTGTTTCTGAAAACAATGTCCACGACATGAAGTTAATTCTTTTCTTTTCTTTTCTTTTCTTTTTTTTTTTGTCTTTTTGAGGCTGTGTTTCAATATGCAGTTCAGGCTGGCCTTGAACTCACTTTGTAGCCTAGGCTGGCCTTTAACTTGCAGCAGTCCTCCTGCCTCAGCCTCCTGAGTGCTGGGATTACAGGCATGCTCCACCCCGCCCAGCCAGACATGAAGTTAATGCTAAACTCGATTAATATCAGGACTAAAGTAAGTTTAGAGAGAAAAAAATCACTTTGGGCTGGCCTTCGAAGTGTTTTCCAACACTTCCAACCCATTATTCCCCATTTTTTCTAAATCTACCGAACGCATCTAGCGTTTATCTTCAGTTTCCCTTTAAGGAGCTAAGAATAACGTGTTTAAAAAACCTTGGTGGGAGGCTGAAGCAAAACGATCCCACTTTTGAGTCCTGTCTGGGCAATTAAGCGAGACTTTATCTCAAAATAAAAAATAAAAAGGTGCTGAGGATGTAGCTGAGTGTGAAGGTTCTGGGTTCGATACTCCGTAGAGGTCAAAACAAAACAAAATCTTTGGAAAACTAGGGTTGAAGTCCTCTTTATCCCAACTGCTGTTAGCTAAGCAGCACAGAAACAAGCTCATGGGTTTGCACAACTCAGAGGTGCCGAGCCCGGACCAGGGGCAGGTCTCACCAGGGCGGGGCTCACCGGGGCGAGGAAGTAGGCGTGGCTTACGCACTACCCCGCCCTAAAAGGCAAGACGCATGCGCCCAGAGGCCTCTGGTAGAAAGAAGTGTGGATCGCGAGGTGACCCTGCTACTTACTTCCGGTTCCTAGGGATGCGCATCCGGGTCACGCTAACGCCGCGGTTTCCTCCACTCTGTTGGTTCTACTCTGCGTCTGGGCCGGTCTGCATGTCTTACTGTGGGGCTTCTGCAGCCTTTGGGTGAGTCTCCGCCGCAGACAGGGTCAGAGCGCCGCAGGTGGACTACAGCCTGTCGGGGGATGGGTCAGGAGTGCTGCCTCGGTCCCTGTGGGTGGGGGTCTCCTCGCCTGTTCCTCGTCTCCGCCGCTCTTCCCTCACTTCAGCCCTGTCCCCCACCTTGGCCTCGCCGCCTTCACCTCTGTTCCGTCTCTGCTCAGGCTCGCCTACCCCTTTCTAGCCCGGGTTTCTCGCCTTCGTCTCAGCCGCTGCCTCTCCGCCTTCCTCATTTTAGCGCCGCTCTTCCTGGACTCGGTGAGCCGGGAATCTCGCCGTCCTCTAAGCCGCGGGACAGCCCGCCTCATTGTGTCCGCGCTCCTGCCCTCCGAAGCCGGTCTTTTTGTAAGATCGCGGATCTCGGCTTTTCACCCTTCCCCGACTTCGGCCTTTCCCCTGTCCTGGGACGGGTGGATGACTTCAGTGCGGTGCTGGGGGTTGTGCCTGTTCCCAGCGAGAGGGGGCTTCGCCGAAGCCCGGGTCTGGGAAGGCGTCCGTCGCCTCGGCCAAGGTTTGCTTTGAGGCACGGGGTTAGACTGCTCGCCGGTAGCTTCCGTGCTAGCGGACAACAAAGGCGTTTTCAGCTCTTCGCCGGAGCCCAATTTTGGGGCTCTCTCTCGAGCCGCTAACAGGTGGCAGGCGCACGGTGCTTCGCGGTCGGGCTGGTGTGGGCTTGTTAATTGACAGGTCATGAGGACGTTCTGTCAGTTTTGTGCGCTCTATCCCATGAGAATGCTTGTGCACAGCTGAGGCAGAAATGTTCCGGGATGGTCAGCTCTGTGTTCTGCCTGGGCTTTACTTAGAGGACAGTTGCCATGCCAGGACAGAGTGTCTTGGGAAGCTGTTAGCGTCAGGTTGATAAGCTTACTGTCAGAAATTTTAGTCTGTTGTGACTGAGACTTACTCTGATGAGTTCATCATTGCAACTTCCAAGGAATTTTCCTTAGTTGAATGCAGCATGCAGATACGTATCCCTGTCCTTGCCACCTATACTTTGTTTACATTGTTACCATATTAACATATTTTCTGTGTTTCTTCCTGGTTTTCCATAAGCTACACATCGCAGTACTTTACTTTTTGGAATATTCTTGTAACTTACTTTCCCTTTACTGTTACCACTTTAGTCCTGAAACTGTCTTTTTTCTTTGTCTTTTTGAGACAGGGTCTCGCTGTGCCGTTCAGGCTGGCCTTGAGCTCACTTTGTAGCCCAGGCTGGTCTCGAACTCGCAACGATTCTCCTGCCTCAGCCTCCCAAGTGCTGGGATTACAGGCGTGTGCCACCACGCCTGGCACTATCTTTTTTCATGTTGAGATGGAAGGCATCTTTCTTAAATTTCTCTGGAGATTTTAAATCATGTATACCATTGAAGGGATTGGATTTAATAGTGATTGGTATCCCAGTTCCCAGATTTTGCGATCTGAGGTGTATTTTGAGGTACAGGGCTTGATAGTCCTTTTTTGTTTGTTTTTCTAGTGCTTATAATGGATGCCTAATATGTATTAGATTGCAGAGATGAGTATATATGCGTATAGGTATGTATGAGGTCAGTTTCTGTGATCATATAAATTGTGCTCTAAAGTTGAGTACTTAAATGTGAACAGAGCAAATAGAGCTTTTAGTATTTTCTTTTTTGGCTGAGTTCTCACTCATATACATAGGAGAATGGAGTATACTCCAAAATCGGACGGCTCCCTTTACCTATTTTTAGCAAAGGACTTTGGAGCTTGGCCATGTTCATCCTAGATGCCACAGAGCAAGACCCTTCTGGTTAGTTTTCAGGACTTAACTGCTGAGGGAAGCCCCTTTGAAAATTTCTTATCTGTACTCCTTCCCCAGCACCTACACTGGAAAACTCTAGCTTCTGTGCAGTCTGGCCTCATCATTTTCCATTCTTGAAGACTAACCCCAGTGAGTAAGGCTGATTCCAGTTGCCTCCATGCCTCTAGATTTGTGGGAGTTTTAGAAATCCGTGGGAACTTCATAGATACACCCATATTTAGGTTGATGCAGGACCAACTTTCTTTTGGGGGGGGCAGGGGACTGGGACTCGAACTGAGGGCCTCATGCTTGCCAGGCAGGCGCTGTGCCACTGAGCTAAATCCTTGGCCAGAACCAACTTTCAACCTTTTTCATTTCTGATCTTTGTATTTCTTGAACATGTCTAAATCTAAACCTATATAAATTTCTACAGTTCACATCTGGAGGAAACGATAATATTTAAACATATTGCTTTGTTTTATATGCTAAAGAATTAATGACTATTTTTTTTGTAAATAAAACCCTGTACACACACTCATTAGAGTAGTAAATTTTAGTTCTGTAGGCTGGAGACCATAATATAGTATTTAGTAAGTTGTTTCAAACATTTGTGCCATAAAAATGAATCTATTAGGATCAGAAATTTGTAATACAGGTTTTAAAACCCAGGCCAAAATCACTTTACCTTCATAGAGGAAATAGAAACTATTTTGTACACAAGTTGAACAATTTTAGGAATTTCTTTTTCTTTTTTTTTTTTCTTTTTCCTTTTTTCTAAAATGGTTTAGCCTAGTATGGTGGCACATGCATGTAATCCCAGCCTGTGGTAGGCTGAGGCAGGAAGACTAAGTTTGAGCCTAGCCTAGACAGCTAGCGAGGCAGGGAGACCCTGTTTGAAATGAAGAAATTAAAAAAACAAAAAAACGGGCTGTTGCTCAGCACAAAGGCCCTGGTTTCAGTCTCCAATAATACAAAAAAAATTTTAATGATTTTTACCAATTATGATATAAATTCTGCATAGAAGTCTCTAAATGAAATGAGCATCCTATAGACTTTCTGATTACTGCAAAGGCTACTCCTGTTACCTAGCTGCCAAGGGAGCTGCCACCTCCCTCTCCCATCACTAGAGATACTGTAATGTGTGTTTGTCCCTAAAGCCAAAAGAGGAATCAGTGTTGGCTTTTGGTTTGTTTTGCTCTACCTGAAATGGAACTCAGGATTCCTGGACGCTAGTCAGGTGCTCTGCCATTGAGCTGTAGCTTCAGTCCTCATGGTTGTTTTTCTACAGAAATACCTACCTTAGTTTGGCAAAGTATTATTTTGTAAACCTGAGACCTTATTTTAAAACACAGTTCTGTATGTTAGGTTTTTATTTTTATTTTTTGTGATATTGGGGATCAAACCGAGAGCCTTCATACAGAGCTACATCCTCAGTGCATTTTTTTTTCTCCTCTTTGAGCCAGTTCTCATTAACTTGCTGAGTTGCCCAGGCTGGGCTTGATTTTGGGATCCTCTTCAGCTTCCTCATGGCGGGATTTCAGGCATGTGCCACCAACCCTGGCTTGCATATTAGTTTTATGCCTACTAGGTTTTCTTGTAGTATTTTGACCTCATTATTTCTGGTCATTACTTTTTACTTTCTTTCTATGTACATTTTCTTACGTTTTTGTCCTTGCACAGTTTCAAATACTTAAATAAAATGTACATCACACATGTCCTTATCTTTTTTTTTTTGGCGTTTTCTTGGACCCTTGGATTAGCTTATTCTCCAATATATTCATTTACTTGTTTTATACCAAAGAGTGAAATGTTATGTAGTAAGGTAGAAAATAAAATAGGTGGACTTTCTATCTTCTGATGAACTTAAACATACAAGTGCATGTTTCTGTGTAGAATACATGGCTTAAAGTATAAACGACTCTATTGAGAGTGGTATGCTTTATGTCAGTGCATACAGTGAACAACAGAGGATATCATCATCTTGATATTTTCATTTAGTCCCATCTGCCTTAAGTCCTGGGGTAGTTAATTATGTGAGGCAGAGGTAATTAAGATATTTTTGTTACTTATAGTAAATTTGAAAACAGACATTTAAAACATAGGCCTCATAAAACTTGATTTCCTTTTTAAATATGCAAAAGCATTTTAAATCAGAAAAGGAAATTGTAGTTTATGTAATACTGATTTATTTTAAATAAGTTAACAGGTTAATCTAAGGCAGGCAGCATTTAATATCTTAAAGATCTTAACTACAGATTGTGTTAGATGCACTTTAACTTACAGGTTTGGTTAATGTTTGTACCATGTAAATTTTTTTTCCTCCCCAGAAAATAGTTAGCAATCAACTTTACAATAAACTTCAGCAAATATAGTTTGGGCAATTATAATAATACGTATTTAAGCTATTTATGTGAACTAAGTGACGTTGTACAGGGATTATTTTTTTTTTTTCCGGATAGAATCGCAGAGTCTTGCTTTGTTGTTCAGGCTGGTCTTGAACTTAGCCTTCTAAATAGCTGGAGCTACAGGCATATACTGCCATACCCAGTTTAAATTTTGAATCTGATTTTATCGGTACATTTCTGAATTAAATACTACTTTTAGACACACATTGTGGTATACATCTGTAATACTGACAGTCAGGATGCTGGGACAGGAGAATCATTGTGAGTTTGAGGCCAACCTGTGTTAGGGTCTGGCTTTGTAGTTCAGGCTGGTCTTGAACTCACAGCGATCCTCCTGCTTCAGCCTACTGAGTGCTGGGATTACAGAAGTGTGCCACCATGCTTGGCAATGAAAAAAAAGTGTCACTTTAAAAAAATTTTTTGGAGCCAGGTGTGGTGGCATACTACTGACAATAGTATATAGTTTTTTAAACTAGATTTTTTTTTTTTATTGTTTTGAAAGCAGTGATTTCTCATTTTTTGGGTTTAAGGTTCTTGCATAAATCTGTATCACAGTTTGATTAATATAAAATCAAGTTCTTTGTAGGTACAGTTCAGTACTTTTCATTTGAAGGAGCTTTTCCACAACTGAACTGTAAAAATCTGTGTTGGTCAGAAAGTAAAAATAAAAACAAACTTTGTATAACACTTACTAGGTGGTGTACATGTATTAACTCTTTAGTTTTTACAACTGTATGAATTGTTATTCTTATTATTCTCATTTTATGTGTGAGGAAGTGGAAGCACCAAAGTTATATAACTTTCCTAAAGTTGACACAGTTAGTGAAGAGATTTGAATTTGAATTTTGAATTTTGAATTTGAATTTGAATTTGAATTTGAAGTCTAGACCCTTTTTGGGTCTGGGTCTAGACTTCCTGACTTTGTTTTGTACTAGAGTCTACTGCTTTAGTCACTTCTTCCTTCATAAGTTAGTTAAAAAAAATCAATTTCTCTGAAACACAAAGAGTACTGCTTTTGGTTGGGAATCTTAAAGGCTTACCTGGTCTTTTTATTAGTGCTGTCTGAAGGCAATTTACAAACCCTTTAACGACCTATGTTTCTCAGATTCAAAAAACCATCTATTAGAAAGAACAAAGGACCAAATCCTTCCTCCTTGTAGAAAAATGATCCTGTGGAAGTAATTATTTTAGAGTTATTTGGAGAAAAGCAATGTTTTTAATAAAATACCCCCTTGAAGTTGTTTTCTTTGACCCGCAAAAATATTAAATAAACTTATGTAATAGTATTTAAATGCTGAAATCTTAATATTCCTCCACATGAATTTAACAACTTAGAATATAAAACAGAAGATTAAACCTGAAATGTATGACTTAACCTCTGGTCTTACTTCCTTATTTGAAAATTTGTGAAAAATTAGATACACCAATCTCTTTAGGATTACCATGTTTAGAGTAATATATTTCTTATGCTTTTAATTTTACTTTAGAAAAGAGGAGGGGAACTCATATCTTTTAGTATTAAAATATGAATAATAGCCCTTTAGAGTAATACTAGTATATTCTTTTGTGCTTTTATTATTCCCAAATAAAAAAACTTAATTGCAAATTGGAGGGAAAGAGATGACTTTACGTTAGTTTTTTGTGGGAAGGGTTACCAGAACTTGAACTCAGGACCTTGTGCTTTCCAGACAGGTACTGTGCCACTGAGCTATATCCCCAGTCCTATGTTAGTCTTTTTTTTTTTTTTTTTTTTTAAAGGTTTCAAATATTTAGTGTTGATGTATTAGTGCTGATCACAGAAAAAGAGTTAAGAATCCTGATTAAGTATATTCCGATGTCCGACCAATGGTATTTTTTAAGCTTGATATGGTGGTATTATCTTGACCATGAAAAAGAGGGTTTCATCTTATGACCTCCAAGAGGGTAAATGTGCTGTAGCTCGTGCACAGCTCCTTACAGTCCCAGCTTGGTCTTCCTCCAGTGTCTCCTCTTGGAGTTGTACCTGTCTTCATCCGAATCCACTGAGGAATGGGACGATTCTGCTTTTGCTTCTTGGCCAGGAACCATTTGATTCTGAAAGTCTTGTGAGAAGACATAGGTTAGGCTCGGAGGAAAGAGCGCATGCTCGATGGCGGTCTGAAGCAGGAAAGGGGGCCTATGTTAGTCTTATACTCAGATAATGATTTCATTTTCCTGATTGTTTTGTAAGCAATTGAGAGTCATGGAATCTAACAGGAAACATAATTAACAGAAAATATATGTAATTATTGATGATAAAAAGCAATATTTGATTAGGAATACTTATTTTAATCCTTGTATGTTAACTCCTCTTATTAATTCAGACATTCAGATATATTATGTGTACCTTTCCCCCTTCCTTTCCTTTTTTCTTCCTTTCCCTTTCCTTTTTCTTCCTTCCTACCTTCTTTCCCTTCTGTCTGTTCCTTTTCTCCCTTCCTTCTCTTCCTCTGTCCTTCCTTTCCCAGTGCTGGGGATTGAACCAGCACGCACATCCTCAGCTTTTGAGGTGGGATCTTGATAAGTTTCTTCAAGCTCCTTTGAATTTGTGCTCTTCCTGCTTCAGCCTCTAGGATCACTGGAATTACAGGCATATGCCACTGTGCCTGGCTCTTTTTTTTTTTTTTTTTAATAGTATCTTTTTTCTTAAATTTTTTTCCTTAATTGGAAAAATACTGTTACAGAGCTGAAAAGAGTAAGCTTTTTTGTGGTGATTTACTCGGTATATAGAATGTTCTTTTCTTTTACTTTAATATTTATCTTTTGTTCAAAGCAATTCTCCTTTATATACGAGTTTGGTAATCATTTTGTCTTTCAATATTTCAATCGTTTTCTTTTACCTGAAATTTAATAGTGTAGGGGTTACTGAATTTGGGAAAATTGGTAGTTTGTTGGTATCAGCAGCATTACCAGGAGTAAATTAGAATGACTAGCTCTCAGGTGGAGTTGAACTTTATTGTTTAGTTTCTATGTTAATTTTTTCCTACTTTTTCAAAATTAATATAATCATCTTGCTCTGTTGACAGCAAATCTAAAATACAGTAAGTCCCTGACTTATGAACAAGTTCCGTTTGGGAGAATGTTCATACATCAGACTATTTGTTTCTAGTCCAACAAAGTGAGTCTTACACAGTACACCTGTGAATTTTATACAGTGCACCTGTGAAAGTTCGCAACACAAAAATGGTTGTTAAGTCAGGGACTTACTTTATAAATGTATGAAATTTTTTTCTTGGACTATTTCAGGCTTCAGAGAAAATTTTAGGATTAAAAAGTAGTACATAGATCTATTACATATTGAAGATACCCACATAATTAGTGCATTGCTATTTTACAGAATCCCCTCAGCCCCTTACTGGGTATTAAACCTGGGGGTGGTCTACACGTCCTCAGCCGCGCCCCCCCCCCGCCCCCTTATGTTTTATTTTGAGACAGGGTCTTGCTAAATTGCCCAGGGAAGACTTGAACTTGTGATCCTCCTACCTCAGCCTTGCTAAATGCTAGGATTATAGTTGTGTGTCAGTGCACCCAGCAAATTTTTCTCCCTTTAAGATGTCAAATTAAGGAAATATCTGTGCTGATGATTTAAAGTAAAGCATGCAACTTCAAATTTGCATTTTTAAATAAAAGTTAGATCTTCCTTGCTGTAGTTTAGGCAGCAGCAGTGATGAAATAACACTTGAGTAATCCTGAGAGAGAAAACTAGAGCTTTCCAAAGATAATAGCTATCGCTCATATTTGGCAGCATTTAATAGGTAGACAGATTACAAGTCTTTGCTTTATTTCATTTCTATATATTGTCTGTGTGTGGATTTTTTTTGTTTGTTCTCGGTTTTTATGGTCCTTTAGCATGCTGGTCAAGTGCTCTACCATTGAGCTACTACCTTAGCCCTTTTTGAGATAGGGTCCCTCTAAATTGCCCAATCTGGGATCCTTCTGCCTCAGTCTCCTGAGTACCTGGGATTACAAGTGTGCTTGGCTTAACTTG
>NW_004955452.1:7233740-7245930 GCF_000276665.1 Chinchilla lanigera | reverse complement strand
CTGCACTGAACTCACTATATAGCCTAGGCTGGCAAATTCTTGATCTTCCTACCTTGGCCACCTGAATTCTGGGATTACAGGTGTGTACCACAATGTCTGGCTGATTCTGTAACATTTTTAAGATAAATAATTGTATAGAACAATCGAGAGAGGAGGCCCTGTTGCCCTGATTATCATACTGGCATTTCTGTTCTTTATTGTGTCTGGGCGCATGACTTAAAACTGCAGCAATCTAGAACTATGAGACTGAAAATACTCAGTTTTGCAGAGTTTTTATCGTCAGAATACTTTGCTGGTTTCCATCTAACAAAGTTTGTCTATTCAATGACTTTTCGAAAACATTCTTTGTATTCTTGGCACCTAGACAAAAGGTTACAAAGCTGCTTTATCCTACTTTTTTCTGGCCCTACTCCAGACTGTGTAACCAAGAAAAGAGGACGGAAGAATGAAGCAGTTTGCTCAGTATATTTGGTCAGATGAAAGTAACACAATTGAGAAGCCATTAAGGTTGGTGATGATGTACTACATTTATTTATTGTTCCAGATCCTGGCTTGAAATCACAGAGAGGAAAAAATGGTATAGATATCAACAATTCCTAGCCTATCTTAGCCATTAGGATGAGACAGGGTCAGCAGGCATACACTACTATTTTTACTAGTACCACCTCTTAACACTTAATGAGTGCTTACTATGTGCCAGACACTATTTAAAGCCCTTCACCTGTATAAACTCATACTCACTTGGGAAACCTAAGAATGAGAATGAAAAAGTATAAAAAAAATTTGCCTTCTTCTGAGTAGTTTTCCACTACTGGGCTTATGAATCCTAGCTGTTGGTGACTATAGCATACAGTTTTAGCTTTCTCAGCTTTTAAAATCATTTGCATTGTTTGTGATATTCCATCTTGAGGCACATAGCTGTGGTTTGAGAGCTCAGTCTCTGAGGCTAACCTGCCTGAGCTTGAATCTCAGGTTTGTGACTTACTAGGTATACAGCCTTGGGCAAGTTACTCTCTGTGCCTCAGTGTATCATCTGTGAAATGGTAATGATAATGAAAAGTGCCTATCTTATGGATATATTGAAAGGATTAAAATAGTAATATATTAAAAGTACTTAGAACATCCTGACTCATAAAAAGCATTCCATAAATGTTAGCTATTAATAGTATCAACTCATAGTTGGATCTCCTGAGAGTATTTGGGACTTTGATGAGTTCTTTATATTTGTTGAATAACAGAACATGATTGACATTTGATGTGATACTGCTCAGGAGCTTGAAAATATCTTTCCTTGAGGACTTATATGGAAAAATTCTTTTGTAGAGTTGCTTTTTTTTTTGTTTTTTGTTTTTTGTTTTTCTCCGGTACCAGGAACCGAACTTACGACCTTGCGCTTGCCAGGCAGGAGCTTTTGCCGCTGAGCTAAATCCCCAGCCCCTCTTTTGTAGAGTTTTGAGATCAAAGCCAAGTAACAACAAAGGTTATCAGGACTACCAGCCTAACTCTCATAGGAATCTCTTGTCATTTGGATCCTACCCTTAATAGTTTAATATTTTGTCTTTGGAAAAACTATGAGGAATTAGCTAGTGGCCTGGTCTTTACTCAAGACTAGATTTTTTTTTTTCTGTTTATCTTATGTCAAAGTTATTTATTTGTTTTTCTTTAACAAACACATCATGCTTATATGTGTTAGGCACTGTCTGAAGAGTTTGGAGATATTAACTCATTTAATTCTTACGACAAGTGTATGAGAAAGGCACTATTATTTGCATTTTATAGATGAAGTAATTTAGGCCTAGGGAAGTTAATTGGCCTAAGATCCCATATCACTCATTAGTTTTGAACCTAAACTGGCTGCACAGTTTATGCTCCAGAAATACCTTATATTTGCCAAATCTTACAGAGATGATTTTGTTGAAAAGAGTAAAAGAGTGAGAGTTAAAGCTTGCTTTATTGTTCATCACACCCCGGGCTGAAATGATAACACTGGAGTTACGAGCAGTGGCTTTTTTGTCTTAACAGAGTTTTGAAGAAACAAGTAAATTTGAGACTAACACATTAATCAGAGAACTAAGCCTAGATTTTGTAGCGCCCTTTTTTCTTTTTTTGAGACACGGTCTCTCCATGTAGTTGAGACTGGCCTTGAACTCACTGTGTAGCCCAGGCTGTCCTTAAACTTAGAGCGACGCTCCTGCCTCAGCCTCCCAAGCTCCCATCCCTCAGCTGGGATTATAGGCATGTACTACCATGCCCGGCTTTGTAGTGCTGTTGACAGCCAAAACTATATACATTTCAATAGTCTTAGTTTTATTGGCATACTCTATAGTAAATATTAATCAAATATTGGAGAGCTGTTTGATACCTAGATGAGATAGATGTAGAATGATATACAATGTTAGAAAATGAACAAAATGATGGAGTACAACTTTTTCTGTGTAGCTAGAAACAATATATTTTGAGAATATTCGTGTTGGAATATAGTATCATGTCAGGCCACAGTACCGACAAAAAATACGATTCTCTTAGAAATGTTTATGTCACAGATTAAAGGAGAAGGAAGATGAAGTTTGAGCATTTTTGAGTTCTATAGAGTTTGAATCTCTAAACATTAATGTTTTGTCACTGACAAGTTACAAAAAATTGAAGAGAAGTCTGAGGAGAGCTGGAAGGAATGTTTTGGAAGAACTGTTGGACTATTACTAAGCTTACTTTGACACAGCAGATTCAGATTAACCCCCTGTCAGTTTACAGTGGCTTGGGATTTTTCTGTGGAGTGCATCTCCTTGTTTTATCAAAAGCAAGAGGGAAAAGGTTGTGTTGATTTTTATTAGGGATAGTTTTATAGACATCATAGGATGATAGTCTAAGAAGTAATGTTAGAAATTGTAAAAGCAGTACTGATTTTTCTTATTAAGAATTTGGTACAACATACACACAAACGTGACTTTCTCAGTAAGTTCTGATCTATTTTACTAAGTGTAAAGTTTACTATAAATATTCCTACAGCTGACAATACCATGATATGTTAGTCATGCCTGCCAAGTGAAGTAGCCACAAGAATTCGCCAACTTACCACAGTCAGTTGGCTGGTCTGTTTATTTATGGAAGGAGTTGACTAGCACGGCCTTTTGTCTGTGTGCAGAAAGTACATGAGGTAGATGTAGTGTGGGTAGTGGCAGTCTTTCTGGCCATAGAAATGTAATTTGTGCTGTTGCCCAAGTTGTGAGAGCCGAAAGCCTTTCTCAGGATCACACTAAAGGCAACCTTAAGTGAGGTCAGCTGAGGTGTAGGTTTGCTGGATATTCGTGTCTGCTTCCATAGGTCTCCAAGCACAAAGAATTCTGAGTGGATATGCTGTTAAGTATGTTAGATTTTTTTTTTTAAGACAGTAAATCAAGAAAGGTTGCGTTGGGCAACCTTTGGGCTGGGGATATGGCTCAGCGGTACAACACCTGCCTGGCAAGTGTGAGGCCCTGTGTTCAATTCCCGGTACCAAAAAAAAACAAAAAACAAACCACGCCATTAGCTAATGAAACTTTAATGGAATTTTGAGGAATAGGAAGCAGTGAGATTGGGTTGATAAACTAGGCACAAAAACCATAGCTGAAAGGATGTGTGGAAATTTCAGAAATGTACCAGATTCCAAGAAAACAAATAGAAACAATGAAAGGTGCTGGTGGCATTCATCGATTTCTTGGCTCTTGTCCTCCATTTTGAGCATCTGTTTCTCTTGGAGAAAGCCCAGGGAACAGTTTTCAGACACTTTAAACAGTCTGTCTAGGGAGAACAGTATATTTGCCACATAGCATTTAGTGTATGTAAATCAAATCTTGTCATTCTCTTGCTTGACCCCATTGACTTCCCAGTGTCCTGTTTAGAAGCTGTGAATCTGACTGTTGTCTACTTCTTGGGCCTCATTTCTTACAGCTCACTCACTTGCTAGCACTGGCCCGTTTGCTCTCTACCAAGATGTTACCCTGTCAGTTTCTCTAACTTGCTCTCTTCTGGAAAGCCTTCCTTTATATTTTAGAGCTCTCTCGTTTTCATTTTTCACATGTCTGTTAATAGATTACCACCTCAGAGAAATTATCACCCCACCTAAAATATGTTCCATGTTGTCAGTCTGTGTCCTTTATTTTCCAGTATTTATCACTTTGTGAAACTAATGTTACATTAATTATATTACATTATGTATAGCATCTGTTTACCCATTAGAATAAAAGTTCCTTGAGGCAGTGGACTTTGTTTTCATCACTGAATCCCTGATACCTAGACTAGTGCCTGACACATAGTAAACTGTACTTTAGAAATGAATGGATTTTGGGGCTGGGGATTTAGCTCAGCGGCAAAAGCGCCTGCCTGGCAAGCGCAAGGTTGTGAGTTCGGTTCCCGGTACCGGAGAAAAACCAAAAAAAAACAAAAAAAAAAAGAAATGAATGGATTTTGAGGCTAGAGAAAAAAAGCAAATGCAGCCTGAAGTTCCTCTAGACCTTTACAAGAAAGATGAAGGAAAAGGGGCTGGGGATTTAGCTCAGCTGCACAGTGCCTGCCTGGCAAGTGCAAGGTCTTGAGTTCGATTTCCGGTACCAGAAGAAAAACAGAAAAACAAAACAAAACAAAAAAAGATGAAGGAAAAAACAGAGTAAGTAACTGTAGTGTTTTTCTACAGCTTAAAGCTGTGATAGCTCTTCTCTAAAGTTTTGATATTAAAAACCAGCCATAACCCACATAATTTGTTTAAGGGATTCCTATTTAGGAAATGAATTACCTGTAGACAATGCCTGACTGATATTTTATCCCTCCTCCATAGTTAAGAGAGGTGGTTATAGTAGATAACTGGAGCCTGTATGCACGAGTGGGTGAACAAAGGTTCTCATGCACTATGAGGAAAAATTGTTTAGCTGTACTAATTACCTAGATTTCAGTCATTTGAGGAAAATTAATACTATGGAAGAGAGGTATTATTAACACTAAAATACAATCAAAACTAATGAGTAGTATAAACAGAAAAAATACTCAGATACTCATTTTTAGTAACTTTAGAGGAAAAGGTAAATGAAAAATATAAATATTAAAACTTGAAAATATTGAATGTATGGAGTAAGTTAAAGTACTTTCAAAATTCATTGCAGAGGATGTCAGCAAAAATGAAAGAACAACTGGGTGTGGGGGCACACTCATATAATCCCATCACTTAGGAGGCTGAGGCAGGAGGATGGCTGCGAGTTCAAGGCCAGCCTGGGCTACATCATTCAAAGATTGCCTGAACTTCATAGCTAGACCCCATCTCACAAAGAAAGAAGGAGAGAGGGAGGGAGGCAGGCAGGCAGGCAGGCAGGCAGGCAGGCAGGAAGGAAGGAAGGAAAGAAAGAACATCTGCAGACTCCTCCATAAAAGTAGTGACAACACTGGCAGAACTTGTCAGAATTAATTTTTGAGACTATTGGGAATTAACCACAGACTTACAGCAAGCTGGGAGCATTTATTCAAGAAAAATGGCCAAATCTGGGCAAAACTAGCGAACTTGTATTGTTTTAATTTGCCCCTTTCCCACCACCCTTTCTCCAGCTGCAGGGTAGCCTCGAAAACGAAGAGTCTTCAATTGTGTACCAGTGCCCGTTGGAAAGGGCAGAATGAGTTTGGAGTTCCTTTTAAGTTTCATTCCCAGAGAGTTATCATTAATTTACCTAGCTGGTGTTTCCTTGAAAGACTGCCCTCAGAAGACCATCTGTATTTAACCTGACTTGGAGTTTATACAGTACCCCCCACCCCCATACACCACATTCTCTGAAAACAATTAGAAGCAATTGTTGAACATATTTAGTGCATGTAATGGTGAATAACAGTTGGGGCAAACAACTGGCTAGTTCTAAAGCTTAAAAGAAAAAGCTGGGGAATGTGATGTCCATAGGGAATTTGTAAAGCTCTGATAGATTTCTGAGAATCTAGAAGACTATATTCAAGTGTAGGGCTGAGGAAAGACCAAAGAAGGCCCCAAACTCTCAGTTCTGGTTGGTCTTGAGGCCCTGTGCAAGCAGGAGTGAAGGCTAACACAGTTGTGAACTGGCTGGTTGAGTGTTAAAGGTATGCCCTAAGTGTGTATGGACACATCCGTGTGTACAGACCAGGAGACTTACTGATTCCAAACATCTAATGAAATCCCCGGCTCTAATAGAGACTTCCGTGGCTACATATAACAAAGAATCCAAACTTTACATAAAATTCAGGCACGTTACTAAAAGAAACACTAAGCTGCAGTAGCAACAAATATTGAGTAGAGGGAGAATCTCTTTTTCCAAGATGCCATATTGAATTATTTATAATGTATAGTTTTCAACAGAATTTTAAAAGACTTTCAAGGAAACAATTTCCCCTGTACAGGAAAGAAAGCAATAAAATAGAAACTACCCCAGAAGAAGCCCAGATATTGGACTTACTAGGCAAAGGCAGTTATCTTAATGATAATTGTGTTCAAAGAACTAAAGGAAAGTGTGACTAAAGAACTAAGAGAAGGTTCAAGAACTGTATTAGTTTGCTTAGTTTGCCGTGACAGTATATACTACAGGCTGGATGGCTTAAACAACAGATTTATTTGTCACATGTTAAGTCTTGTATCTAGACATGACCCCCAAACCTCATGCAGTCATAGGTGGCTGTATTAGCATGTGTGATGCTGGGATTAAGGGTGCCCCAACCTGGGTGTCAGTGACACCACCCAAAAGGCAGGCAGCCGCGATAGAACAGAAAAAAGCTGTTTTGCTGCTTCATGCTTTGCTGCCTTTTGCCTGCCGTGCTTTGCCATGGACTGTTTCTCCTCTGCGATGCCCCTCTGCCATGCTACCCTGCCTTGGACCCAGCTAACTGTGGACTGAACCTCTACAAACTGTGAGCTGAAATAAACCTTTCCTCCTTTAACTTTGGGTGTTGGATATTTTGTCTCCACAATGAGAAAAGGAACTAAGACATCACAGTTCTGGGGGTGGAAGTCTAAGATCTTTCTTTTTTTATATAAACACCAACTTCTATTTTAGTTGTAATTGGTTCTGAAATTATTGTAAGTTAAATAGATTTACCATTAGTGGTTTAAGATAGGGGTAGAATTCTGCCACTGCAATTTAGGTAGGGAAAGGGTATCTGTTGTAAGACAATTACATTTAAAATAAAAAACAAGAACTTATAAAATTTGACATTACATTAAGTCAGTTATCTCATGGAAGACTCTTCTATTATGATGTCAGGTAATATAAGCTATTTTTCAGATTTCTATACTCATAAGTAACCTGTCATTCAATTCCCCTTATTTTATTAGCTAATGTTTAAAATCTCTGTACTTATAAATTATTGATCTGTGTTTATAATTTTGTTAACTAACATTTTAAATATCTGTACTCAAGTTATTGGTCCAGCTGTGTATAATTTTATTTGTATTACAGTCAAATTTTATTGAGCTTCATATATGATTTTTCTTTCTAAAAAATCTAAACATCTTATTATAACTTACATATAGTAAATTCTCTCTTTTAAATGTACAGGTCTGTGAGTTTTATAAATGCTTACAGTTGTGAACTGCCACAAAAATCAAGATGCGGAATAAGTTGGGCATGATGCTGCCTGCCTGTAATCCCAGGACTTGGAGATGAGGCAGGAGGATCACCTCAAGTTTGAGGCCTGTCTGGGCTACATGTGAGTTCAGGGTCAGCGTGAACTACATAGTGAGTTCTTGTCTCAAAAAAAAAAAGATGCCAAAAAGGTTCCCTGTGCTTCTTTGTAGCCAACCCCTGCTATTCCTGATACCTGACAGCTACTGATTAGTCTTCTGTCCCAATAGCAAAAAAAAAAAGTCAGTAATGAATGTAATTATACAATATGTAAGCTTTTAAGTCAGACTTCTATTAGGATAATGCATCCCAGTTGTTCCATAAATTGCTGTATATTCCATTATATGGAATTCCATTATATGGAAACACCACAGGCTGTTTATCCACTTAGCAGTTTGAAGGGCGTTTGAGTTGTTTTCAGTGTTTGCATTTGTATGAAAAAACCACCATCACATTTCCCTTTCACTTACGTAGATATCTTGGAATGGGATTGCTAGGTTTTATTGTATGAGTATGTTTAGCTACCTAAGAAATTACCAGACTGTTCTGTAATGATAGGACTACACTGTTTTACACATGTACTGACAGCATATAAGTTCTAGCTGTACAGAGCTTTTGTTTTGTGTAGTTGCCATCATGTGGTATTTTCTTTTGCTTATTTTAGCCAATCTAGTATGTGCATAGTGGCACCTTACTCTTTAAATAAGCTTCTTAAAAATTTTTTGGAAGACTTTTATTCACAAATGATTTATTCACAAATGTTTCGGATACTATAGAGTTTACTTCTTCTAGTTTTCCTCTTAACATCTTATATAACCACAGTACATTTGTCAGCACTCAAAAGCATTGATGTATTACTATTTTATTTCTGTTTAGTAGACAGTACACTTCATTCACATTTCACTACTTTCACTGTAATTTCCTTTTTCTATTCTAAGATCCATTTCAGGACACCACTTTACATATGGTATAATTTTTATTTCTGGCTATAACATGTTAAAAGCTGATTTATAAGTTACTGTTACTAGTCTTGGTTCCATTGTTCACAAGAAGATGATTTTTTTTTTCAGTTTATATCTGTCCTAGAATATGGTAACTATCATGTAACTTTCCTTTTGGTGAATGAATTTTTTTATATCGTTTTTTTTGAGTTGCATTAAGAGGAGATTTCAGAGTTTGAGACTGTTGACCTCTGTAGATTGGATCTGTTTATGTAGGCAACCAAAAAACAGTGCAAAGAACCTCTGAGAAAATTGCCTAAATTGAGACTTTATCAAGAAAGTAAATTTCTAAATTTTACCTTTCTTGTTTACTTTGTTGCTTAAAATTAGAATTAATAGCTTTTATTGATGAGATTATCTAAACCTTTATATTTTCATTATCTGTACATTTTAGTGTTTAGTTACTTTTGTAACAATAACTGGCATTTTTGTTTTTGTTCCTTAAAATTAATTTTATTGGTACTTTTTTTCTTTTTTGTTGTTGTTTTTAAACAGGGTCTCACTATGTAGTTCAGGCTGGCTTTGAGCTCACTATGTAGCCCAGGCTGATCTCAAACTCATGGGGATCCTCCTGCCTCAGTCTCCCAAGTGCTAGGATTACAGGCATATACCACCATTGATGGGCACATTTTAGATATACATAATAGTATTCATCATAGGCTATTTGTACCTGTATGTGATATATCTTGATTCTTCTTTTTTCCCCATTCCTCTCCCTTCCCTTCAACCTCTCTTCCCTTCCTATAAATGGTATTTTTGACATTGACGTGAATTTTTGACAGTCAGAAATAATTATGGTCTCTTTCAGAATATATCTTTATAACTTGGCATAGTCTATTATGGATTCTATTTCAGTGGGTTTTTCTCTGGCTTAAAATATTCTATGAATATTTTGTTAGTTTTAGGGTTTTATTCAAGACAGACAAAAGGAGGGCCCTAAAGAAAAAAATACATAACCCTCCCCCCAAAAAAGGTCTTTTATTGAGTTAGAAAACTCATATTTTTCTAATGGCAAAAATTCTGATTGTCCACTACCATACTATAATGTCGTCCGTCAGTATTCTTGATTCAATCCATAGCACTGTGTTAAAAAAAATAATCATTAGGGTTTTTTTTGAGGGGGTACTGGGAATCAAACTCAGGACCTTGTGCTTGCCAGGCAGGCACATATGCCACTGAGCTATATCCCCAGCCCAATCATTAGCTATTTAGCAAACTTTTTTTTTGTCTTTTTGAGACAGAGTCTCGCTATGCAGTTTAGACTGGCCTTGAGCTCACTTTGTAGCCCAGGCTGGTCTCGAACTTGCGATGATCCTCCTGCCTCAGTCTCCCAAGTACTGGGATTACAGGGGTGCGCCACCACGCCTGGCTTAGCAAATGTTTTTATGAAGAAACATAATGCTCTATAGATATCACAAAATGACTACATGAGAGTCATGCAAAACTCTTAATGCAAAACAGGAACTTGAATCAAGATCGATAAATAAGATCTTCCATTTTGAGGCCTACGTTGCCTAAGATAGGTAGTTAAGATCAACCAGAAAGGAGAAATTCTGTTACATAAATACAGGGTTTGACCCAGAGTGAAAGTAGTGCTGGTTATATGACAGTTCTGTTAGAAGGCAGAGTTCCCAGTTATTTGGAAAGCGTTTCATGTTCACTCTGTTTTTAGTGTCCAGAAGCATTTTTCAGCTGTATGTACTGTCACGTTCTGTTACCTTGTGCACCATTTCCCATTGGTTTTCAGCTTGTAGATTTCATTCTGGGGCTAGAAGGTGGTCAAGGAGTGCAAGCAGAGAGGTAATAGTAAAAACAAATAAAAAACTTAAGCTCCTTTGCTATTAGTATTAGTTTGCTGTGTCTGCTGTAACAAATTACTAGACCTGGAGATTTAAAACCACAGAGATGTATTCTTTCACAGTTGGAGGCCAGAAGTCTGACATCAAGGTGTTAGCCGGCAGCACTCCCTTCAGAAGTGCTAGTGAAAATTGTCCCTTGGCTCTTCCAGCCTCTGGTGGCTGCTTACATTCCTTGACCATCATCACTCTAACCTTTTTTTTTTTTTTACCTTCACAGACCTTCTCTCTGTTAAATTTTCATCTTCTTTTCTCTCATAAGACTGCTTGAGAGGACATTTATGGCCTACCCATGTAAGCCAGGATAATCTTACCTCAGAATCCTTATTTTATTTACATCAGCAAAGACCCTTTTCCCAAATAGGGATAACACTCACAAGTTTGGGGCACTAGGAACCAGTGAACTATCTCTGGCCAGAAATGTACTTCGTGATAACTGTGTGTGTGTATGTGTGAGAAAGCAGATTCTCCCCCACTTGCCTTTCTCTCCCTTTTCCTTCCTTTATCCTCTCCTGGTCTTCTCTTCTTGTTTAACTTAAAAACTTCAGCCAATTAAGGAGGAGAAATGTAAGAGTTTGTAACCTACAAGTAAATGGTTTATGTGATCCCTTGAGGAAGTGACTTTAAAATTTCATTTGAAATATTTCATTTCTTATATTTGAAGGGAGTTTTTCAGTTAATGCAGACTTGAAAGTGATGTTCCTCAAATTAGGTTTAAAATATTGCAAAGAATTACAGTTGTAATTTAGGCATCTCTGGTGAAAATGGGGAAAGTGGAGATTGGAGGTTTTGTGTATCTCTAAATATATAGAAGCTTCTTGGTGAGCTGGCTTTAAATATTTAGAGGAGAAGAGCCTGGAAGTTGTACTTGAGTAAACAAATATTTATTGAATGCTATCGAATACTAAGAATAATAAAGTGGTTTTATTGTGAAATTTAGGCTCAGAACTCCTAAGACCAAGGAGAAATGAAGAATTTTACCAGAGTTGTTAATTGCCAGATTTATAAACCACAAATGGGAATCAAAGTTTTGAAGAACTATTTTAATTATTAACTAATAGTGAAGCAGGGCATTCTTTCACTAATAACTGTGGCTTTAATATATTAGGAGGTATTTTATTTTCCTGAAATCATGCTGTTTATCTCTGTCTAGGAGTGATAAAATAATTCATTTTCTTATACTTAGTTGAAATTACTTATTTCATTAACAGTAAATCAAATTCTATACATTGTACATTAAGGAATTATAGTTATAAAGAGAGAACAAATTGTTATTTTTTCTACCCTGTACAGAGATTTAAAACTAGCATAAAGTCTCATTTTCTAGGAGGTCCTTAAGGTGCCAGCCCATGCCTTGAAAAAGAAGTTTTAAGTTTATACCTTTAAAGCATTTTTTTTAAGCATTTTGAAACTTTAGAAACACATTATAGCATGCAATCAAAGTAATGTAACAGAATGGAGATTTAATGAAAGGAAAAGATTAAGTGGCCTAAGGGAATACTAGGAACATAATTTTATTTCTTTAATTTTTATTTTTTTCAGAAAATTATTTTTTTCAATTTTTTTAAAGAAAAAAATAAAATTTTAAAACAATAGGGTTACAGTGGTTAATACATTGCATGTTGTTATCTTTAAATTAGTTACTCAGAGTACAAGATATCAGCATTTAAGTGTCCAAACAATATTAGCACAAACCTTTCTTTTCAGTGAACCAGGAGAAATTAGTAGTATAACT